>NW_005871367.1:18161-43848 GCF_000147115.1 Myotis lucifugus
TGCAACAGGCACGGGTTCTTCCCAACGACAATGAGGTCTGCAGCCAGGGACCGTCCCAGGGAAATTCCGACAGGCCGCCAACAAGCAAAGACTGTGGATGCCAAAAAAGACCCTGCAAACAGTCACAGGTTCTGCAGGTATGGGGAGCTTTGCAGCCTGTGGTTGGGGACAAACCCTCAAGACAGGGGGGCAGACTATGCGAGGGAGAGAGTCTGCAGATATGGACAGGGAGGTGGAGCGTTAAGGTCTGCAAACAGGCAAAGCTTCAGTCAGAGAAATGCTTCCCAGACAGAAGCAGGTGCTTGAGTCAAAGGCCCTTTAGGCGGCATGGCCAGGATCTGCAGGGGTGGGAGGTGAGGGTGAGCGTTGGGGATGCAGACTGGAAGCCAGCCTCCAGGGAGATGGGAGGGGCCTGGGCGAGCATTCATGAACTTGACAATGAGATCCCGGCTCTGAAAAAAGACACAGACACAGGCCTCTGGAGACAGGCCATGGAGATAGGGAGAGGCTGGCGAAGCCCACACAGGCTCTGTGTCAGCGAAAGTTCCTTCAGAGACGGGGGTTTGCTGAAGAGACGGGGGTTTGCTGAAAGCAGCCGACAGGGAAATGAGCTCTGTGGTCAAGCACAGATACCACAGACACGGGCTAGTTCTGTAGAGGGCCCGGGTTCTGCAAACAGGGACAGGCTTTCTAGAAAGGGATGGGTTCTGGACACAGGCTCTGCTAACGGGGACACGTGGGATTAGGAGTGAAGTGTGCAGGCGGGCACAGGCTCTGCAGAAAGTCAGGGTGCTCCCAGATGGACACAGTGACCCCGGCCGTGATAAGCTCTTCGTAGGAAATGGGTCCTGCAAGCAGACGCCGTTTCTACCCAGGGAAACGCAGGCAGCGGCCTTGGAAAACGTCATAGACGGGACCCAAAGGGCTCAGGTTCTGGAGACAGAACCAGGCTCTGAAACAGAAACAGACCGCGAGGACGGACATTGTCTAGAGACAGACACTCACTGCAGAGGAAACAGGTTCTTCCGACCGGGACCAGCACTGCACACAGGCAAAGCTTTGCCAACAGGAAGTGTCTCTAGGCAAAAAGGCCCAGGCCAGGACCCCAGACAAGCTCTGTGGACGGGACAGGCTGTACACGCAGAGCAGCTTCTGCAATCAAAGCCAGTCTCGTGCTCAGGGAGAGAGGGACACACTAAGAAGACCCAGGTTCTGAAAACAAGGCTCTGAAAATAGACTCGGGACAGAAACAGGCTCCGCGGACAAGACAAATGCTCTGCAAACTCAGGACAGACTGCACACGGGGCTCTGAAGACGCGGACAGACAGCGGGCGAGCGCAGGCTCAGCGGACGGGAGCCGGCTGGGCACATCAGGCACAGACACTCTTAACCCGTAAAACAGAATGGACTTGTAAGAAGCACAGAACCTGCCAACAGCCACTTGAGTTCGTGCTCTGCGGTTCCGAACGTGCCCAGGAGAGAGAAGCGCGGAACGAGAGGTACCTGGGGAAGAGCGGGGATCTCAATCCTGTTACGTCTCGGCAGGTGACTCTCAACTACCCCAGGCTCCTCGGCACCGCTCTTCCGGAACCCTCTGTGTGAGGTTTGCTCATTCCTCCATCCGTGGAAGTCCTTTCTACATGGAACCTGAGTCCTGCAGCTGCAACTTCTTCTTCTCTCTGCTGCTTTGCTCACCAGACCAGAAGTCGCTTCTTTCTGACTTTCTCATTCCCAGTGGCCCTGGCTGAACTCATCTCCCCGCCCCCCTCCACCAGGTCTTTCTTATCAGAGGGAGGGACACCCTTGGCCCTGTGACCCTGCGTGACCAGGGGAAGCCGCGGGAGCAGAGATACAGAGTTACAAAAGCAGAGGCATGGCGTGGCAGGTGCAACGAAGCCAGCCCCGAGGGCAGGGCGCAGGCCCCGGAGGGGAGGGCTCGCAGCCTCTCAAAAAGGGCCAAGGTGGCCCTGGAAGGGGAGGGGGGCAGGGGGGGAGGGGAGGAAGGAGGAGGGAGGAGGGGGAGGGGAGGAAGCAGGTTTTCTCGAAGCCTGGGACCCCTTGGAACACACTCTGGAGACCGCGTAGCTGTTGGTATGGATTCCTGAGGCCAGGGGCTTGTCTTGTTTACCGCCTGCTCTCAGCTGCCTCTCACCCAGCAGCTAGTTGTGGAATGAATGAAACCTGTGGCCTGTGGCTGCCCTGAGGGAAAGTGGGTGGGGAAGGCAGGTCACCGTGAGCTCTCACTGTACCCAGAACTGCTGTTGTAGCCGATGGCCTGCCCACGAGTGACCGGCAGACACGGTGACCGTGGAAAGAAGGTCTCAAGCAACAGAAAACGTGTGATGACACCACGTGACAGGCACAGTGACACCCAGAGGTGATGGGGCAGAAGCAGCGGCCAGTGATAGTGACCAGGGCACAAGCAGGCAGTGAGCAGAGGCACCAACTCTGAGCCGTGGGCCATGCGGGAGGGAAACAGTGACAGAGAGACAGGAAGACAGGCTGGCCTCGGCACCGTGGGCACCACGGGCATCACGGGCACCACGTGGGATGGGGAAGTCAAAGTGGTGGCCAGGCAGTTGGGACTGGGCTGATTGCACTGGGGGGGGGGGGGCGGGGCAGCATCATGCCTGAGGGGCTGGGAGGGTGCCCCAAGATCCAGTTCCAGCCTGGGGGGCCAAACTCTCAAATAGTCCCACCTGTGTTCAGTGGCTTCCAACTGGGTTCTGGGGGGTGGAGGAAGGGATGCTCAAAGGATGGGAGTCCCTTCTACCCTAGCATCCCCTCTTTCCCTCAGGTGGTCCCTTTCCCCCTCAGGGGTCCCTTCCCTCTCCACAGAGCCCGCCCACTCACATGTACCCCTCTCTCCCCTAAGGCTCTCCCTTCCAACACCTCCCCTGAGTGGGGGACCCTGCCTATGTCCTCTCCCTAGACGGGAAGCCCCCTTCTTTTCCCTGGGGGCTGGCTCCCTCCACCCAGGGCCCCTTTTCTCTCCCGGATGCCCAATTCCTCCTCGGATACCCCCTACCCCCCTCTGTCACCCCCCAGTGCCCCTCCTTTCCCCAGGTGCCTCCTTCCATATCCCCTCCACCCACAATGCACCTTCTCCCCCCTACTCCTGCCTCCCCTGGCTCCCCACTCTCCCCTAGGTTCCCCTCCCACCCAGGTGCCTCCTTCTCCAAACACTTCCTTCCTTCCCCCAGCGCCCCCCTTTCCCTGGCACCCCCTCTCCCTACCCAGGCACCCACTGCCTCCTCTGGTGCCCCTTTCTCTCCTGGGATACCTGTGAAAGGAAGGGGGAGGGGTGGGGGTGCTGCCTGCTGGAGGAAAGGAGGGCTGGGCCTGGGTCCCCAGAGATTCAGATTCTGTGGGTGTCAGAGACGCCCACCCATATACAACTGCTACTTCCTTCCCTGCCAGTCGCCCCGGCCATGGCCTCCCTGCCCCGACCAGTGTTCTTACGTGTTGGGCTCCTCGCTGCCTCCCAGTTCTGCCAGCCCCTTGGCAACCCTGAGCCTGTGCCCCCACAGTGCACACCCCTGACTCAACCATCCACGCCAGTTCTCCCAAGCCCCCGGCCCAGCTGTGCCCCGTGCCCCCTCCCGGCCAGGCCTACCTGCTGGGAACTCCGGGCAGCTTCGCCCTGCCTGCGGGCAGTGCTGGGCTGGCACAGGGCCGGGCTCTGCCCACCGCTCCCCCTCCGCTGAAACTCAAGCCCTGCTTCCGCCCTGCAGGACACACCCCATCTCTTGGGGGGCTGGGCATTCACACTTGGTCAATCGGTGAGTCGGTCAACAAATATTGACCCAGCTCTCTGAGAGCCCACCCTTCCTGGAGCTGGGGGCCAGAGAGCAGGGAATGGAGGCCTGCGCTGGGCCAAGCTGTGCATGTGCAATACACTGCGACCTCCCTCCTGAGAGCCCAGGTGGGCTCTGATCCCTGACCCGGAGGCCAGGCCACCCCAGCAAATGGTAGGAGGCAGCAGGACCAAGGCTGGAGGGATGGGTGGGTGGGGGGGGGGGGCAGTCAGGCTCCGTGAGACCCAGGTCCCTGCAGGAGGTCAGGGGAGGTGACAGGGTTCTCTGTAACATCTCTGCTGTCCTCCCCACCCCCAACGTGGGCTCCACGCCCGGCACAGCCCTCCCAGGAAGCCCTGATAGCCATCGTGGGAGAGGCTGGTTTGCCCTGAGTGAGATGACCTAGCTCCCACATCCTGGGCTGCCCCTGCTTTCCTTCCCGATTGGGCGGGGAGGGGGGGTGTCGGGGACATGACCCCCTTGGTCCCACTGACCTCTTCCCCCATTGCCCACCCCAGCCCTCGCCAGGCGGGCTCTCGCCCGCTACTTTGTTCCTTCCCGGCTCATCTTCCCCGGCCCAGCCCGCGAAGGTTAACACCGGCAAAGCGGCAGGGTGGCCCGGCGTGGGCGGGGCTGGCTCCCAGGCCCCGCCCTCCAGGCCCCGCCCCCAGGCTCCCGCCAGTCTGCCTCCAGGGTTCTCTGTCCCGGCAGGTGCAGATCCTGCAGATCTGGACCCTCGTGCAGCCTGCAGCGCGGACAGGATGGGGGGCGGGACGCCTGACTCGGGTCCTCGACTCCACGCCCGGCCCCAAGCCCGGGAGGAGAGCAGCCTTGGGCCCGCGTGGCCCCCACCCCCCATCTGTCTGCAGGCTGCGGAGGGGCAATGACGGGGTCACCAGGGCTGTCACAGCCTGAGAGCGACTCCCGGAGGGCGCTGTGCAGACCTCCAGGGCCTGAGGTGGAGCTGAGCCTACGGGGCCTCCACTGAGGGCGAGTCCTCTGTCCCAATAGCCCCAGGTCCCTGCAAAGGAGAAGGCGCGGCTGCCCTGCGAACCTGTGACGGGCTGTATGGCCTGCTCAGCTGTGCACCCACCCCCTCCAGACACAGCTCGGGCAGGAGAGTCTCAGTTCCGTTCCTGGGGGCAGTGCCACCCCGTGCTCCAATGTGAAGGGGGGTGTCCATGCTGCTCCCCACCTCCGAGGAAAGGCAGGGAGCTGTTAGTCACGTGGGGCTCTTATCAGACTCCCCCTACGCCCCTCGCCTGCCTTGGGAAAGCTTCTTTGACCTGCCTGGGTGACCTGCCTGGAACAGCTTGGGGGGGGTGCTGGGGGGCTCCCTTTTTTTCTTCCCTGGCTGCATCTTTGAGGGCCACGCCCAGAGGTTTGGGGTTAAGTGATCCGGGTACTTGAGGGGCCTGGATTTTTGAGAGCCCTCAGGTGGTTCTAATGGGCAGCCAGAGCTGAGAACCACTAATGGAAGTTTGGGGTCGAAAACCCTGGGTCCCACAGCTTCCTCCTGAGGGTCCCGTGAGCTAGGCTCGGGGATTAGGCTTGTGACCACGCTAGTTTGGTGGCTCTGAGCCCCGACTTTCCTGGTGACCCACGGGCTGGCTTCCAGGCCCCGCCCTCCAGGCCCAGGGTTCTCTGAAGTCCCGGCAGGTGCAGGTCGTGCAGCATGCAGTGCGGGCGGGGTGTGGGGCAGGGGACACCTGACTCGGATCCTCCATTCTACTGCCTGTTAAAACGCCCTGGCCCCCAGCCCATTCCTTGGGCCTGCCGTATACACTGGTGATAAGTGCTCAAACAAACAAATCAGGAGGTGGACTCTCAGTATGCCCAAGTCCCAAGTAGCTTCACCGGCAGCCACAGTTCTCAACCATTTGTCTGTCTGCTTGCACGCAAAGGCGTGAAGCAGTCGGGGTGGGGGCAATGCCAGAAAGGGGGAGGGAAGGCGAAGAGAGGGCCAGGGAGCATATCGAAGGAGTGAAGAGGGGCAGGGACACAGCCAGAGCCCAGCACAGGCTAGCTGTGGGGGGATTTTGGCTTTGTCTCTGGGTAACTGTTATGTTCCCTGGGCTGACACAGGCACAGCCCTGTGCTGTTTGGGATGAGTAACTTGCCTGGTAGAACTCTGTATCCCTGCGACAGACAGAACAGAGGCCGAAGAACATGGGGATCACAGCATCTCAGCCAGGGTACCCCAGGGCTGTGGGTTTAGGCCAGGGGTAGGCAAACTTTTTGACTCGAGGGCCACAATGGGTTCTTAAACTGGACCGGAGGGCTGGAACAAAAGCATGGATGGAGTGTTTGTGTGAACTAATATAAATTCAAAGTAAACATCATTACATAAAAGGGTACAGTCTTTTTTTTTTTTTAGTTTTATTCATTTCAAACGGGCTGGATCCGGCCCGCGGGCCGTAGTTTGCCCACGGCTGGTTTAGGCACACACAGTGCCGGTGGCTCTCAGGGGGCAGGGTGGGGGCTGCTTTTGGAAAGGGCTGGAATCCTTGAGAGAGGATGGTGAGCCAGACTGCTTCTGACAAGCGGGGGGCCTGCTATTGGGCAGCATGGGTTTCTAGTCCACCCCCCCTCCCCCCCCGGGCACGGGGCTCCTGAGATTGTGAAGCATTGCTCCCATACTCTGGGAGACCCAAGGTGCTGGCACTGGCTGGGCAGAGGGTAGAGAATCAAGAATCGAGCGACCAGAGGCGCTACCGGTAGAGAAGCAGTCCATCCACAAGAGGGCGCAGTTTTGTGTTTATTTTTGGCAGGCAGGCAGGACATCATGGCAAATCCCTTGACCAACAAGGCTCACCCCTGAAACGTGCACATTCCACATGTAGTGTTCCCCGAGGAATGCTGGACTGCTCATCACATTCAAATGCCCAACAGAAACCCATGGCCACCCCGACACCAGCCTCCCCCCTAACTGGGGGGAGGGAGTTCGTCTGAGAGAAGCTCCCTGGAGAATGGAGTAGGAACAGACACCATCACGTTACAGTACAGTGGGGACAGAGGCAGCCAGCGGGTCTTGCCTAGGTCGCTCACTGCGAGCGCTTCGAGCTGTCCGCGCCTCTCGCGCTGGCATGCCGCTGTCCATCACAACAGCACCGTGGAAAGCAGAGGCACCGACATCACGAGTGTTTGACCAGAGGGCTGTGTGGTTCTGGATTTTATCAGCCATCTTTACAATGCGGGGCTGCTGTCAGACGTTGCCAGGTTATAGACTTACAGGTTTGTTTTTTTTTTTATTCCCAAAGTTCGAATGCTGCAACCGTGACCAGCCAGTGTCATGAGGGCGTCCCCCGTCATCTCCAAAGTCATCTCATCGAAAGGGCACCACGTCAAAGGAGCTTCCCCACCGACCATCAGCCATGATGGGTGGTGTTCTTTCCTGGTTTTCAAACGTATTGTTGACAAACAGCGAATGGGAGAAACCACAGACCAACACGCAGGATCGCAGAGCCATGGAAGACAGAGCAGTAACAACCTCAGACATGCCTGGGCACCGCCATTCGAGGCCCGGCCCAGAGATATGGCAACTTAGGGGCCAGACTTCTCCACTGAAGGTATCCAGGCCCAGATCCTAGTGTAAAAAATACTTGTCCAGAAGACTCTATGTTGACCTGGTACAGAGGAATCATGGGAACCCAGGTCGTCAGATTTCTCTTTTGGCTAAAGAGTTAGGGATCTTTTGGTACCATGGGAAGGCTATGGCACAGAGAAATAGCTAATCGGTTTCAATTTGGTTTTTAAAGCCCACAATTTAATAAAAGGTAATAATTAAAAACAATACCCGTATTTACCTTAGAAAACATAAACCCCAAACATTCATCTCATTTCTTGGCCTTACGTTAGAAATCTATTGCTTCATTTATAGGTAGATGATTAAAAATATATATAGATATATTTATTTTGATTATGTACATAAAGCAGAATCAAGGATTAAAAATAAAAATGGGATTCTGGAGTGTGGTCCAGTAAGGTGCACAGAATCCAGAACCCGCGGAGTGTGGACTGGGCCTCCCGAGACGTTCTGTGTCCGCGTGGCAGGAGCCGGCTCCACCCTCGGCAGCTCCGTCCTGGGCCAGCACACGGCACGCACGATTTCGGGAACCACTGGGTAAAGTGTCTTCACTCCATCTGGCACTATTTCTAGGTTCTATTCCCCTGAAATATTCTAGAGTTTGTCCTCTCTGCCCTCCCAAACAAGAACCTTGTGGTGCCCAACGAAGGAGGGGCACAGGGGAGGGCCTGAGACTCATCAGGACTGAGTTCTGTGGGGATTTCAACACAGGACAGATGCTGGACTGAAACATTTAAGACATTTAAGGCAGCGGGTTCATTCAACGACGAGTTTTCCAAATCAAGGTGTGGTCACGCCTAGCAAGGAGTTGTTTCTCTTTTAACTGGCATGTGGATTCCTGGGTTCGGAATACTCGGGGATGTTGGGAGACCTGGTTACCCCCGAATACTTACTTCTGAAAGCCGGGCAGGCCACAGGCCAAAGTGCCGTCGGGAGGACGCGATTGGCAGCTGGCTTCCTTGTTTTGTGAATGGCAGCAAAAAAGAAATTTTACTCTGACACCCCATTTCCAGTCTTGTTGGTGCCGGTCGTCGCCCCCACCAGAACCCTGGCGGAGGCCCAACCCACAGAGAGGACTAAGGCACCGGTGCCGACGCGCGAGGGTTCTTTGTAAATGATGTGTCAGAGCCATGCTTTATAGACTTGTCGAACAAGGAACATGGCGCTGCTTGAAACATCTCACTGGGAAAGGCTGCGAAGGGAGCCCCCCTCTCCCCGACTCAGGACAGTGAGCCCCACATCTAGACAGGCTTCCCCAACCCCCGGCTCAGAGATAGGCTGTGCTTCAGGAGAGAAGACCAAGAGATGGCCTTGGGCCACATCAGCGTGCTGGGTGGCTGAGGCCACGGGTTCTCAAGAGAGAACAGGCAGCCTATCACAGGGTCGGATGCCGACTGCAGTTATAAATGAATGAGCACCGCCCTGGGGTGGCGTGCTGGCCCCCTCTGTACCCTTCTGAGTTCCCATGGCCGGTGCCGGGGGAGGGGTGCAGGGGGTGCAGCCTGCCGCGGGGCGGGACACCTGCTCCTGACCCTGTGGAGTGTGCAGCGTAGCAGTGAGCGGAGTCTGAGCATAGGCACAGTGGCAAAGAACAGTGCAACAGCCGCTGGTCAATTCCGTTTGGTGGCAGCGCGGTAGCAGCAAAGAGCATTCCCCAACAGCTCCATGTGTATCCAGCTTTTGGAAAGGAAAGATTTAAAAATCAATCAACAGATTTCTTTCTTTCTTAGATGCAAGGGTTTGAGATTTTTGGGGGGAACTGCTCTACCCCAAACAACAACACAAACACCAAACACAAAGCACACGGAAGTATGGCAGTCGTGTGAAAGCAGGAGTGGCACGGTGCCCCCTTTTCAAGGGAAAAATGTGACCCCCCAAGACCCATCTGTCACCATCCAACATCATCATCATATAAAAGAATCCACTGCTCCCCACAGTGTGGGGCCATACGATTGCAGACCCATCCCAAACGGGGGGCGGCCATGAACGGAGACGCTGACACGGCACACAAACTCCCACCAGGAGCCTGGCCCTGCCACCTGCTGGGAGGCAGCTTCCCGGACTCACTCCCACACCTCGTCACCCGCTCCCCACCAGGTTCTAGAAAATTGTCCTCTTTATCTTGTTAGAGAATCTGAGATAATAAAAGACTAAAAGATGTCTGGAAATATGCTGTATAGAAAAATTAACTCTCAGCTTAAAATAACATTCAAAAAGGCACTTCATCCTCGAGGAGGGAGATTCTGAGTTGGTCAGCTGCTCCGAGCTGGGGTAGGAGGAGGCAGGTTGTCTGCGGGGAAGGGAAGACAGTTGAAAGGAAGTCTGATAGATATCAAGCTTTTTTTTTTTTCTTCTTTTTTCCTCCTTTTTTTCCCTTTTTGGTATGTTTTAAGAAAAGCAAATCCAGTAAAATGCATGTCCCTTTAGGAAATTCGTTAAAAGAGTTCATTTTAAAATAGTTGTTTCTGTTCTTTAAAAATAAAACAGGTAGGTACGGCCACGTTCACCCCGTGGCCCGGAGCACGGCGTGTCCTCACTTCGGCTCCCGGGGCGCGGAGGCCGGGCGGGTCCCCAGGGCTGGGGTCCGAGTGCGCAGGGGAGGCGGCGGCGGCCGGGGCTACCTATTGCAGAGCCTGTGCAGCATGCTGTACACGTCGTCCTCCCGGCTCAGGCCCTCGAAGAACGGGATGAGGTCCAGCAGCTCCGTGTCCGTCATGTCATCGAACCAGGACTGCACAGGCACCTGGAAGACAGGGCGCGGGGGGCAGCAGGCCTGCACCGGGGCTGGCGGCTCCCAGCCTGACCGGGTGCCCGTTTTCTTACGAACATGCTCTTCGGTAAGGAGGCCAGGTATCTCGCCTTCACCACCACCATCATCGTTTTGTTTGTCCCCCCCGCCCCAACCGAGACCAACCCAAAGCAACCCGGTTGGGGGCACTGGCTCGGGAAGGCGGGTCACGGGGACCCAGCTCGCACACTGTGGCCTGTTCTGTTTTCCTGCCGCAGAAAGGGTGGCCGGAGCGCAGAATATGTGAGAACTAGCCTTGCTACTTGCTACTCTTTCCATCCAGCCGACTCCTTGTACCTCAGAGCTAAGTGTGTATAATGTTGGTGACATAATCACACAGAGAATTATTTCCAGTAATTTCAAAAGACAGTGTTGTCTGTACATTTCTCCCCCAAACCCTAGATGTATCCAATTGTCTTATTATTAGCAATGACATTAGTACTGCTCTTTTGAAATTATTAGGGATAGACTATAAAATAAATACAATATTAATGATGTTAGTATCTTTAGAAATCAAGAGTTTTAGTTTAAGAGGAGACAAATACAAAAAAAAAAGAAAAAGAAATGAAGTAAAAACACTGGGAAAAACCCAGGTGAATTTATGATTTAGTTTGCACTTCAAAAATATGTATATTTTAGCTCTGTCCAGTAGAAAGGGCTAGAAGCAAAGGACATTCCAGTAACAATGAGAACCCCCCCCCCCATACACATTATGGTCTCCAAATACCCTCTCCACTAACAGGAACCAGGCTCCAGAGAAAAGTGGCTGATTTCAAGGCTGAAGCCAGAAATGGATAAGATGAGTCCGGAACATCCTGTTGTACCAGAAAGTAGGAAGCTATCAAAGACTATTGTTACTTGAAGAGGTGTCTACCGGCCAAAGCTGAATATGTAAGCATACAAAAGAGTGATAAATGGATTAAACTGTAACTATAAAAAAAATCCACGAGTTCATGATGGTACCAACAACAACAAAATATCATTGACTACTTTTGGAAGTTGCTAGAGCTCCAACTCGTTATTCTGAAATGGTAGACTTAAAGACAAAGAACTGAGATTTTAGCCTGCCTTCCCTATTCAAACATTCAAACTGAACTTGAGGGTACTGAAGCAGTCAATAGGGGCAAGTGTAATTAAAAAAAAATTAGAATCCTAGCCAACAAATGCAGAGAGAATGATAAAGGGTAGAAATCACCATTTTGCCATTCCTAATGAAGTAGTGGGTGTAGGCAATGAGCAACGGCTGCTTATACTTTTAGGACAAAAGGTTGGTGGGGAATTTTAAAATGGACAACTGGACCCAAAGATCAATTTAAAATCTTTAAAAGTGGGACAACCTGAGATTCTATGTCTCCTGAGATGATACCACAAGGGCACACAATACCGCCTATGACATATTCTTGGCGGGGGGGCGGTGGGGGGGGGGAAAGAACCTGAGTTTAATTAAGAAGTACTGATCTAACTTTGTGTCAAAGGAAATATACTGCCTGGCTGGCGTGGCTCAGTGGTTGAGCGTTGACCTATGAACCAAGAGGTCACAGTTTGATTCCTGGTCAGGGTACATGCCTGGGTTGCTTGCAGCTCCATCCCCAGTGTGGGGTGTGCAGGAGGCAGCTGATCAACGATTCTCTCTCATCATTGATGTTTCTATCTCTCTCTTTCCCTCTCCCTTCCTCTCTGAAATCATTAAAAATATATTAAGAAAGAAAAGATACTGGCTGTGAAAACATATCAAACACCACCATGAGGCTGCAATCGGGCAAATCCAGAATGTAGGAAATTTCTACGAGACCAGTAACCAGAATTTCCTCAACAAACAAAAGGCATGAAGACATTAAAGGGTGAGGGAAGACGTGTTGTTGAGGTTATGCAAGAATTAAGAGACCTATGAAGCAAATGTCTTGTTTGGATTCTGGTTCAAACCAAACCTAAGAAAGCATTTCGCGATAAATGGACGTAGTCTGGACATTAGGTGGGAGTAACTGTTCGTTTTGTCAGATGTGCTAACTGAACCGTGATCACATTAAAAAGTGATCCTTATCTGCTAGAGACACAAAATGAATTATGTTGAATTTGATTAACTCATTACAATGAACATGTTAAATATAATAAGTTTTGAAGGTTGATTAAAAGGATGATTACACCCTAACTGAATCTGGTTTATAAGTGGAGCAGCCAAGTTCTGCTGAGTCTGAGAGGCCGGGCTGACCTCTCTTCCCTGGACACGCAGGGCGGGAGGGGTCTTATTCTGAGAGTCGTGCTGCACCCAGTGAGTCCACAGGAGAGCTGCCACGCTCCAGGGCGTTTTCTGTAGGAAATGTTCCCATTGTACACGTTTTGCACATCATTTCGAGGCAGTAAGCGTGGCAGCCTGGGGAGACCTTATTCAGGTGTTTTATTCACTCTTGTTTAAGAACTGCTTCTGTTGAAGATGCCACCCAGGCCTTCTGAGTCTACAGGGGCCCTAAGTCCTGGGCAGCAGCCAGCTCCAGAAGGTTCGTGACAGATAGAGCCCTTCTCAGTAACTGTCCCAAAGATGCTAACATACAGGCTCACTGAGCACTTACCCATCGCAAGCACCATGTTGCATGTACTGCCACAATGACACAATGAATCCTCCAATAATCCTATGAGATCAGCATTCCCATAATCCCCATGGAGGTTAAACAACCGGGTCAGTGTCATGCAGGGGCTCAGGGGCAGAGTTGGGATTTCACCAAGGAAAAGGCCAAGAGAGCTTGCATAGGTGCCGGAAGGTACAGCCGTGCCAGTTGTGGTTAAGCATCGACCTCTCAATCAGGAGGTCAGGGCACATGGCCAGGTTGCGGGCTCGATCAATTAAATACATCAAAAGAAAAAAAAGAAAAGAAGACAAGACAGAGCTGAGATGGAGCCCTGTGCTCTTCCTCCCGGGAGCTACTTACTGCGTTCTCAGGGTGGAAGATGTACGAGGCCGGAGAATTGTCCACGATGATCACTTTGCTCAGCTCCCGTCCCAGGCGACTCAGGTCTTTCACGTAGTTCCCTCGATGGAAAACACAGGATTCTCTGAAGAGCCGGGCCCGGAACACACCCCAGCGGTCCAGCAGGTCAGCCACGGGGTCTGCATACTGGAAGGCAGGTGTTGCCATGAAGGCTGGCGCCGGGAACCCAGAAACCCTGACCTACCGCAGCCTTACTTTTCTCAAGAGGGATTTACACCAGGATCCTGGTTATTTCCTGGTTATTTCCTCCGTGTGTGTGAGACACCCTGGGTTCTCCCGTTTCTCTCACTTCTCTTACCCAATCCATCAGGAGTTCTTGTCCACCCACCGCAGGGTCCCGGCCCTCGCCCCGTCCTCGAATCCAGCCTGGGGTGGCCTCCTCTTCCCCTTGGCCACCCTCCCAGCGACTCACTTGCCATAAGGCCTGCGCTCCTCACCGCCGCCCGTCAAGCCTGCAGCTGCGTGACTCCTGTGACCTCTCCGCCCCACCTCACATCACGTGAGCCACAGTGGCTTTGAACATAGTGAGAACCAGGGCTCCCCCTGCCTGGAACTGTCACTCCCCAGCTCTCTGCGTGAGCCTCTCCTGCACCCTCGTTTCTCAGGCCTTGGCGTCCCTCACCACCCGCCGAGGGTCCTCCTGCATCTTCCTTGCGGATACTGCTCCATTCCTCACAGAGCTCATCACACGTAGGATTGCTTTATTTTCTCTTTCCTGTTGTGCTCACCTTGCACTTTGCAGAGTGCCGATCCCATGGTGAGGGCTCGGTAAGTACTAGTTTCAGCCATGAACAACAGATGAGCTGACATTTATGTATGTATGTATGTATGTATGTATTTTGGAGCTGACTTTTAATTGGGCTTGTGTGGCATGAAGCCACACTGCCCCCTAGAGGTGCTCTGGGCAACTGGTCTGCCCAGCCCCTGACTGTCTCAGGATGGGGCCCAGACACCCACTTCCATTCACCGGGAGTTGATGGGAGGGAGTCTGAGCCCCGCCTGCAGCTGGGGATCACCCTGCCTGGTCCTCTCTCACGGCCTGGGCAGTTTTCCCCAGCAGGCTGTGGAGAACAGTATGGAGTTTCCTCAAAAAACTAAAAATGGAACTTCCATTTGACCCTGTGATCCCACTTCTAGGAATATATCCCAAGAATCCAGAAACACCAATCAGAAAGGATATATGCACCCCTATGTTCATAGCAGCACAATTTACCATAGCTAAGATTTGGAATCAGCCTAAGTGCCCATCAGCAGATGAGTGGATTAAAAAACTTTGGCACATCTATGCAATGGAATACTATGCCGCAGTAAAAAGGGAGGAAATCCTACCATTTGCAACAGCATGGATGGAGCTGGAGAGCATTATGCTAAGTGAAATAAGTCAGTCAGAGAAAGATAAATATCACATGATCTCACTCATTTGTGGACTATAATGAACAACATAAACTGATGAACAAAAACAGATTCAGAGACAGAGAAGCATGGATCAGATGCTCAAACCTCAGAGGGAAGGTAGGGGAGGGTGGGGGTGAGGGGGAGAGATCAAGCAAAGGACTTATATGCATGCATATAAGCATAAACGATGGACGCAGACACCAAGGGGGTGAGGGTGCGGGCAAGACTGGGGGGATGAGGGGACAATGGGGGGACAAAGACACATTTGTAATACCTTAATCAATAAAAAGTTAAAAAAAATTAAAAACAAAACAAAACAAAGAAAAGAAATAAAGGGGTCGTCCCTGAGGGAAAATCTTCGTAAATGGAGATATCTGAAAGACTGGGCCAGACGGAGGGGCTGGAGCTGGAGGCAAGATGGCAGTTCCAACCCCAATGTGAGGCCAGGCCTCGGCACCAGACACCAGTGTGGGGCACGGCCAGGTGTCACCAGGGGCCCAGCGACGGCCCCGGAGGCAGAGAGTAACCAAGGCTGGCGGTGCTGGGAAGGCCAGCAGGGAAGGCACGCAGCCCGAGTGCAGAGCAGCCGCCAGCAGGGCTGCAGGGCCACAGGCAGCAGCTCCGAGGCCATGACCAGCCTCTCTCTCCAGGGACCTTGTGAGGGAGGCTGAGCCCAGGAGCAGGCTGCACTTCCTGCTGACCACTGGGGCGAGTGCTCAGGGCGCTGCAGCTTTCTGCTGGGAGGCAGCCAGGCACCACGTGGGCGGGTCCTAGGGAGCTCACTCTACGTGGAAAGGATGATGGACGTCCTCACAATCACTGACGCTGGTCACGGCATGCATCTTCCAAGGGCGTGTCCAGGCCTAGGGCCTCAGGCCTTGGAGATGGGCTGGGGGAGGTGAGCTTTCTAGGCCTGGGCCTGCATCTCTAGCTCTCTGCTGTCGTCCAGGGCCTACTATCGTGCTGGGCACACAGTAGGTACTATGTAAATATTTGTTGGGGGACTGAGTGAGTGGAAGGGGACTGAGTGAGTGGAAGGGGACTGAGTGAGTAGAGGAAACGAAGATGAGGATGCAGACACGGAAGGGCCCTGCCAGTCAGCTCAGGGTTCCTGTTGGCCCCGGGCAGTGGGCAGGAGGTCACTGCACCAATGGTGCTGGCTGGGAGCTGAGTCCAGAGCCAAGCACTGGGGAGCGCCCACCTGTCAGCACAGCTTGGGCATCAGGGAGGAAAGGGGCTGGAAGGCCCAGCCGGGCTGGAGTAGCAGCGGGAGAAGGTGGAGAGACAGATGGAGGGACAGGTGGGAGCCGTCCAGGAAGAGACGGAACAAGGATGTGGAAGCGGGCGCTGGGGACAACGCCAAGGGGGAGCACTTTCAATTTTGCCAAAGAAAAAGCAGCCCTCAGTCCACCGGCACCGGTGCAATCTTCCTGTTCACTGTTTCTTTGCTTATCACTTGGGGCCCCTCAGCACCCAGAGCACTGGCAGGAGCGCCTGTAGCACAGTCAGACTCGGTATCATTCATCGGAAGCGTACACACTGGGAAGATGACGTCTTCTCCGAGGCCACGTTCTCGGTTCAGTGCACAAGAGTAAGGCCCAGATCTTGGATTCTGGTTCTGCCGGCTCATGCGTTAAGGCCTGGCAATGAGCCTGCAGGAATGGTGTGCAGGTGAGGGTCTCTCTCACCTTGGCCATGACAGAGAGATGGCCCAAACCAGGACCGCCCAGGCAGGCAAAGCAGCCCATTTGGGAACTTGGAGGCCGAGATCCCAGCCTGCAGAGAAGGGAGCCATCCGGGTACCGGACCTGGGGCGGCAGCTGCAGGTGAGTCCTCGGAGCAGATCTGAGACAGGCTCATGGCTAACTTGGGCTCCACAAAGCTCATCTTTGGGGCCACTCAGGGTCTCTGAGGTGCCCATGGAGACACTGGTGGTGCCACTAAGAAATGGATGGTGTTGCCCAGCCAGTGTGGCTCCGTGGTTGAGCGTCAATCTATGAACCAAGAGGTCACAGTTCGATTCCCAGTCAGGGCACATGCCGGGTTGCTGGCTTGACCCCCAGCAGGGAGCGTGCAGGAGGCAGCTGATCCAGGATTCTCTCTCATCATTGATGTTTCTATCTCTCTCCCTCTTTCCCTTCCTCTCTCTGAAATCAATAACACACACACACACACACACACACACACACACACAAATGTGTATACATACATAATTGAAAAAAAGAATGGTGTTGGCCCCGTCAGAGTCAATGGCCACACGAGGATCTTCTCTGGGGAGCAGGGGCCTGCTTGTCTGTCCCACAAGCACAGGAGCCTCAGCGCACCTGCTAAAGCAGGGGTCCTCAAACTACGGCCCGCGGGCCACATGCAAATACAAATATTGTATTTGTTCCCGTTTTGTTTTTTTACTTCAAAATAAGATATGTGCAGTGTGCATAGGAATTTGTTCATAGTTTTTTTTTTTAAACTATAGTCCGGCCCTCCAATGGTCTGAGGGACCGTGAACTGGCCCCCTGTTTAAAAAGTTTGAGGACCCCTGTGCTAAAGGGTAGACTAAACCATGTCCGGGTCCCGTGAACCTGATAATTCCCGTGAACGGTGGGAGAGGGCAAAGAAAGCACTCTGTTGGCTCAGAGCCAATGTAGACGCCAGGTCAGAGACTCATACCAAGCTACAGAGTCAAAACATGTGAACCACTTGATCATCATTACACGTATGATATCGAACAATGACACCGGGAGCACGTGCCGCGTGACAGTGCCCAGCGGAGCGTACGGAACACAGCAGGTGTCCCTGAGTCCTTGCTGAACATGAATCCAGCCCTTTACCTGCCTTACTTTGGTCCACCCCACGAGGCAGATGAAATGATCCCCGATGAATAGGAACTGAGTCGAGAAGCGAAGTAACTTGCCTGAGATCACAGTCCTCATTAGCGCAGTCAGAACCCTCACTGGGCCCAGGCATGCGGGTCAGTGGCTGGCACTGACCTCTCCCCCAGACCCGTGCAACTACCCGAGGGCACAGAGGCCTGAGCCTCCAGCACAGCGGTTCTCAACCTGTGGGTCCCGACCCCTTTGGCGGTCGAACGACCCTTTCACAGGGGTCGCCTAAGACCTTCCTGCATATCAGATATTTACATGACGACTCATAACAGTAGCAACATTACAGTTATGAAGTAGCAACGAAAATAATTTTATGGTTGGGTCACACCATGAGGAACTGTATTTAAAGGGCCAGAAGGTTGAGAACCACTGCCTAGCACATGGTTGCCAGAGAACAGGTGAGATGCAGACACCCTTCTTGGTGACGCTGGACACCTTTGTGATTTCCTGCTCTGTGGACAACCAGCTGCAGGCGGCCGCGCGCAGCCCCTTCACGGAGCGTTTGTTCTGAGTGCTCCCTGTCACCATGGTAACCCAGAAGCCTTTCAGGCTGGCACTGTGCACGCACAGGGCCTGCATCCATCCCATCTGGGGTGGGAATGTGTCACCATAGAAACAGCTTCCCCCACCTTACCAAAGGGCTGTCTGATAGACAGGGGTGGGGGTGGAGGGGCTGGGAGCTCAGGGCTGGGGCAGGACGCACCTTGGCCAGGCTGGCAGTGAAGAGAACGCACTCAAAGAGCTGGCCCATCCTCTGGAGGAACTCGTCCACGTGCGGCCGCTTCAGCACGTACACCTGCAACGGCAGGAAGCAGCGAGCGGCGGCGTGAGAGCAGGCACCGGGGATGGCTCGGGTCCGACCGCCAGTGCAGGGAGGGTTCCTAAAATGACCCATGACCCCGCCTCCTGCCCGCGGGGTCTATGAGCCGGACGAAGACCCAGATTTTACGAGGGGCTCGTACTCTGCTGTGGCACTTCACGCCAGACACACACTCCGATTGGGCTCCGGGTCTGAGTCCGGCGTCAACGCCCCTCCCCCGCCCCCAAACCACAAAGGAAGGCTGAGCGGGGTCCCGAGGGCCTGGGATTTTCAGACCCAGGGAATGGAAGGGCCGTGCCCTGTTTGTGAGAAACAAGTCATTCATTTCACTGTGTTCCTGGGCACACGCTCTGGGCGAGGCTGTGTGTGGACCCAGGCCATGGCGAGGAGCATCCCTTGTAGGTCCAGGCCTGGCCCAGCAGGTCCTCTGATGGGAACACCTCCCTCGTGGGCTTGGGACGGCACCGTGGACACCACAAAGGCCCTGCGCTTGGGCCTGGAACAGCAATGAATGGTTCGGGGGATGTGAAGCAGCCGAATCCCAGGCCCCAGACAGGAGCCATCAGGGGAGGCCGCCCCGCAGAGGGGGCAAAGCGTTTTCTAGAGGGGCGGGGCCCGTGCTCCTGACTGAACAAATCCGAGGACACGGAGATGGTTGGGAAGGCAACGCTGGTGAGAAAGATAGAGGAGGTAGGAGGAGGGGAGAACCAATTAAAACCTGAACAAATTCCAAGCGAAATTAGCCACGTCCCTAAAATAAATCAGACTTGTTAAAATTCAATTCCGTTTGTGTTCACGGAGCCTCGGCTCCGTGCTCAGCCTGAAGCAGTTACAAAGATGAGTAACACCCAGGCCTGGCCCTTAAAGAGCGCACAGTCTAGAGCAGACACACACACAAAACAGACCAAAATAAGCATGCACAGCAGTTACAGCAGAGGCGTAAACTAAGGACAATCAACTGCCCTGGGGAGGGGAGGGAAGCACAGAAGGTAATGTTTAGCCTGGACCTTGAGGGATGAATAGGAGTTCACCAGGCCAATAAGGAAAAGCGAGCTTCCCAGCAGAGGAAACAGTAATAAGCATGAGACCTCGACTGGAAATACGTGGGGCGTCAGAGAATGGCCCGTGCCCTGCGTGACCAGCCCTCCAGCGACAGCCATCGGAGAAGGGAGATGGGGGAGAGGAGAAGTGGCCCAAGACGAGGTGTGAGAGACAGGTGGGAGCGAGTATGCGGGGCCCTGAATTTCGGCAGATGGAGCAGGTTGGACATCCTACAAGAGGAGGAACAGAGGGGAGACGGGGGTTCTGTACCACACAGGAATTCTTTCTTTCTTTCATTTTTTTTTAAAAAATATTTTTATTGCTTTCAGAGAGGAAGGGAGAGGGAGAGGGAGATAGAAACATCAATAATGATCTGCCTCCTGCACGCCTCCTACTGGGGATGGAGCCTGTGACCCGGGAATATCCCCCGACTGGGAATTGAACCATGACCTCCTGGTTCATAGGTTGACGCTCAAGCACTGAGCCACCGTGGCTGGGGCACACAGGAATTCTGTAGAGCCAGGACTTGGTGGGACACTCGTGGCCGAATGAAAGAGTAAAGCGAGCATGGGTCTGTGGCCGAGGGTGCAGTGAGGGGCCAGGGGTCTGCGGAGCTGGGTGGCCGGGTGGGGGCTGAGGGCGGGGCCAGCGGCTGCAGCAGCTCCAGGCGCTCTCTTTGCCCAGGAGCCTCTTGGTGCAGGGAATGGCGTGGCCCGGGGTCCTCAGTCTCCCTGGGAATGCTGCTTGGAAAGCAAGCTTCGCTGCCAGCAAAGGGCAGGAGGCTGCTTTGGGAACTCTGGTGTTGGTGCCTCTGGCAGAGAGGAGGGTCCGGGGCCCGGATGCCGGCGTCCAGGCCCGCGTCCCCGTGCAAGTAACCGAGAATAGGCCCATCGGGACCTGCACAGCCTATCCTGGATTACTTGAACGAGGCCACGGCCTCGCCAGGGCTTTGGTCCTCCTCCTGGCGCCTGTGGCTTCATTCCCTCAGGACAGAGAGTGTTTGATCCCCGCCCCGTGCCCTGGGGTCTCATAGAACAGTCTGGAGGGAGGCTGGGGGAGCTGGTCTGGCCACAGCAGGTCAGGCCCCGAGGGTCACGCTCACAGTCACGAGGTATTAATGTCTCTCCTCATTCTTGCCATGCCAGTGGGCAGCCTCTGCTTCGGCTCATTACTTTGTAACATGAGCCAAGATAATAAGTGCAGAAGCCTTAACTGCTTCTCAGACGCTCAAGTTAATTCAGGGGATGCTTTTGCAAATGTTAAATGCCCAAGGGCCTGCCGTTCTGGCTCCCCTGATGGCTTTTAAAAGCATGAAGTGTGGAGATGCTAGGGACAAAGCTGCCTTCTCCAGGGGCGGCTTCCTGGCAGGGCCTCCTGGCAGGCAGGAAAGAGACGGAAGTGTCAGCGGAAGAGTCTCATTTGAATTCTTTATGTTGTCTTGCCCTTGAGACAACACGTTCTCTGGCTGAGTCTCGGTTTCCCCATCTGGACATGAGGTGGCCGGACCGGCTGATTTCCAGGGCCTTGGCAGTTCTGACACCCTCCACTCAAGGACCAGAGGCTACGGGCATTGCTAAGGAGACACATCCTGTTATGGGTCAAGCACTGGGAGAGAGTTCCCTTCCTGGGATGTGAACTATCAGGCCAGAGACTCCCACTCCAAGACCGCGGCGCGGACAGGAAGATAGGTGGTCAGATCGCCCCTGTGGGAACCGCCACAAAGGCCCTGTGGCCTTCAAAGCTACTTTTCCCGCCATGTTTCCAATATGTTCATAAATGAAGTTATTCCCGGGGGAGCTTCATGCAGATAAGGAGGAAACATCAGGACCAAGATGCAAGCCAACGGACTAGGCCAGGGTTGGGCAAACTTTTTGACTCGAGGGCCACAATGGGTTCTTAAACTGGACCGGAGGGCCGGAACAAAAGCATGGATGGAGTGTTTGTGTGAACTAATATAAATTCAAAGTAAACATCATTACATAAAAGGGTACGGTCTTTTTTTTTTTTAGTTTTATTCATTTCAAACGGGCCGGATCCGGCCCACGGGCCGTAGTTTGCCCACGGCTGGACTAGGCTCTCTATGCAACGCCGCCCGAGGATCCCAAACTCCCACCCTTCTCCCTTTCTCTAAAGATTCCCTGGAGAACATGGTGCAGGAGCGACAAGATCAGGTTGGAGTGGCCGACATGGGAAATGGACCCCTTTTCCTGAGAATCCACCGTAAGTGGCTGCCGTGCGGCCTTTTCCTGTCGCCTGCTAGGAGAGTAGCCGAAAGCAATTACACGAGGAAGTTAATTAGACCATCCAGCCAGACCAGTGGAGGGCACAGAAACCTCTAAGCGCCTGCATCAAATCAAAGAACGATTTGAACTTGCAACCACATCTGATATTTATAATTTCCCTTACACACTCAGGATACAAATTTAAGAGGGAAAAGAAAAAGAGCAGGATACCGTTGTATTTACTTTACAAAGCTTGCTTCCTTTTGATTCAATAAAAAGATTATTATTGAAATGGGAAGTTAAAGTCCAGAAGAAATGTAATTATTAAAACATATTCATCGAAATTCAGATTTTGGCTCTGATTTCTTACCTGATGTATCGTTCCATCGATTTCAACCGGAACAATAAAATCAGCGTTACTAATAGGCTAGAGAGAAAAGAAACCCTCGTTAATACGTCTCGAAGGGTGAAATAAAATGGAAAATTTTAGCGAGAAAAGCGCTTGCCTGGACCAATGTGTTTACTATTGGGAAAAACAGTTCAGAAGGATGTTGGAGCGCGCCTGGGTTCCTTAAAACAAGCACAAGCAGGAGAGCATATTATTATTTTTTCAGACTATCGTTACATTTTCAGCATCTTGGTCCAACCTCTTCATCACCTGCCTTTGCCTCAACCACTAAGTGGGGGGCAGCCTGGCTAGGGAATGGGGCTCAGGAGCTCAGCTCTGGTCTAAAGCCCAGATAACACGGAACCACCACTGGCCACCAGGGGGAGGCGATGAGAGCCCAATGGTCCCAGAGGACAGTGCTACTTTGGGGGCAATAATTAACACTGGGCCCACGAGTGCCAGCTGCCTAATGACAGGCAGGAGATGCTCAGTCCATGGACACAAAGCAGGGCCAAGGACTTGTGGGGGTGGAGTTAGAGGCCACACAGCACGAGCTGGGGCAGGCTCTCTCTGGACCCCATCCCTCCTCTCTTCCACAGCTGCTGTGACGCGTGTCCACGGCTCCATCCAGTCCTGAGCACCAGGGATTTCAGGCCACCCTTGTGGCTCTGGCCTAAGTCACACTCACAAACGGCGGGATATTTCAGATAAGGCTGCCCATCTTAATGCCATCTAACAGTCAACTATGATTCTCCAGCAGCCGCTACGTTCCCAACGACGGACTCACAAAGAATTCTAAACGGAACTCCACAAATCAGGTAGAAAACGACTCCAGTGAACAGGCCCAGGAGAATCATCAGGGTTCAAAACCTTGGGACGAGCAGGAGAGTCAGGGAGGGAAGGAGAAGGTGCGGGGTGGCCCTGGGCAGGGGTTTGGGTACAGATTCTCTGGTCAGACTCTGACCTGGGGTCTGCCTTGAAGCCAATCACTGTACACATTCTCCTTTGCTATGTAAATGGAAGAAAACCAGAAAATACAGCCATCACTAAGCACATCACTAAGCACGCTGTAGAGCACCTGAGGCTTGAGATAACAGTTCATTCACTCCTATGGCTGGGAGGCCAAGGACGAGTTCACAACTGAAATAATTTCGTGACTAAAATACGGAATCATCCTAAAAAGCAAAATGGGGCCGAGGGAAGCAGCTCCCACGAGGCATTAGACTGTGAAATCATACTCCACCGAGTATATTGAAAGAACAAAAACATCCCCGGCTCAGAGAAGGCCCTGCCCTTGATCCCGTCACGTGACGGTGTGGAGGAGGCCATGGGCGCCAAGGCCGGGGTGCACAAGCGTATGTGCTGTACAAGTTCAAGGAGAGAGGCTCACAGCCTTTGAATTCTCAAAGGGCTCTGAAATGCCCAGAACATTAAAAAAACCCATACAATCAAGACTATTCTGCTTGCCAATGCAGGCAGGCCAGGCAAGAAGAAATGAGGAGATGCTGTCCACATTCAGGGGCCTATGAATGCCCTGGGAGCGGGCCCTGGAGACACCAAGGGCTGCGAGCCCGCCTGCGGAGCCAGGAGCTCAGCAACCTTGGGCGGTCTGGCCAGCGTTGCCTACCCTCCCAGAGCTGCTTGGGGGGCAGCTGTCTATGATGTGATGGCGACTGACCCTTGCCCTAAAGGGCTTCCCTCCCTCCAGAGGGACTTGAAAAAGTTCTTGCTCGTGGTGGGAGGGGACAAAGGGTAAGGGTTCCAGTGCCTTTCAGGGCTGAGCTGGGCCTCAGGCCACTGCAGCCCCTGGTCCAGTCCTGGGTGGGCCCTTGAGGTGGTGGGTGGTACCACCTGCCCCACCGGCCAGATGGCCATGTGTCACTGCTAAAGGCAAGTGTGGCCTCTCCTCCTCTCTCCCAAAGGACCCAAAGGTAGGCACCTGGCCCTGACCTGTCCAGGAAGGCCTGTGTTTAGTGAGAGCAGGCGAAGGAAAACGATGTTGGCACGAAGGCCTGCAGGCAGATTGATGGCTCTTCCGCTTCCCACACACCATCAAGGGACGCCTGGTTACGTGAGACACGTGCCCCATCTTGGACGGGGCCTCCATGTGAAGTAGGGGCGTCTCGGGATGCGCTACATAGAGGAACGTGGTCTAACTGGCCAGCGATGCCAGAGATACCCCGAGGCAAACAGGACCAGGACCCTAAACACCGCTTTCTCCCCCCAGCACACCAATCCCCTATTTCCAAACCTTTTCATCATTGGCCTCTTTGAAATAATTTACTCCTTTTTTAAAAAAATGGAAAATAGTTAATGAGCTCATTTCTCAATAGTGTAATTACAGCTGCTCCCGCATGGAGGTCCTCTGGTAATTTGTAATTAAGTTTTGCTCTGATTCTGACGGGGACCTGGGGAGTGAGGGAGGTGATAAGATATAGACTACCTGCCCGGCCAGTGTGGCTCAGTGGTGGAGCATCGGCCTTTGAACCGGGAGGTCACGGTTCAGTTCCCGGTCAGGGCACATGCCTGGGTTGCAGGCTCGATCCCCAATGTGGAGTGTGCAGGAGGCAGCCGATTAGTGATTCTTTCTCATCATTTGATGTTTCTATCTCTCTCTCCCTCTCTGAAATCAATAAAAAATATATATTTTTTAAAAACTGTAGACTATCTGATGCTCACCTTGACATCACAGAAGCCCCCCTTCAGGGGAAAAGCCATTTAGCAGGTGGACACTCATTTAGCTGCGAAGCTTCTCAAATCCCTAGCAACCTCCTGTGATGAAAATGGTCAAGATAAACGGCGGAATCTGTTCAGAGGCCGTCGCTCTGGAAGTCATCTTCGGTGTTGGACATCTTTCAAACATGGGTCTGGGAAAACTTCCAGGAGAGCAGGTTGCTCGGACCGTGCCCCCCCCCGCACCCCTCCCGGTAACACATATGGCCGGCCCTCTGGTTACCCTGACAAATACACTGCAATGTCCCGGGACACCAGTGCACCGCCGGCCGTGTGCCTCCTGAGAAGCACCTCTGAGGTGAAAGTGCTGGAAAGTCCCATCTCATACCTAGGAATGGGTCTCAGGGCTCCTGGCAGCCCAGCATCCCCCTCCTGCCAAACCCATGATGTTAATATTCAACTCCCTGAGTTACTGTTCACCTGAGTTAATAAGCAACTGTTATTGGGATTTCTTCATGAACATGAAGCCACACACTAACCACCATACGTTTCCACCCGATGGCACCAAAGCACAGAGATCGCGGACGGTCTTTACGCTGACTCACCTTGAATGAGCTGTGCACCAACGTCTCATCTAAATCAATGACCACACATTTCTTTCCATAGTCGAGCACCGTCACCTCGGGCAGGAGGTATTTAGCTGGTGGCTGAAGAAAAAAGGAACTGTTATTACCTTGATGTAAAAGACACACCCATCCTCTTATTGCCATATTGTACTATGTTAATGAGGTTAAAAAGGAAACCAAACATTTATTTATTTTAAATTCTTTATTGTTTATAGTATTATACAAGTCTCCTTTTCCCCCCATTGGCCTCTCCCTGGCTTCCCCCAGCCCCCAGCACATGCCCTCACCCCCCTACTGTCTGTGTCCATTGGTTATGCTCATATGCATGTATACAAGTTCTCACTCTTACTCACCTGCATTTCCTCCCCGTCCTGCCTTTGTTTCCAGCAGACCTTACCTGTGAAATTTCTTTCCTCTCCATCCTCCAACTCTTTCCTCCTGCAGGACCCAGCTCAAATATCTCCTCTTCCATGAAGTGCTCTCTG
>NW_005871367.1:43948-109819 GCF_000147115.1 Myotis lucifugus
CCTGACACATGTATAATGGTTATGGTTATTGTTAAAATGAACTACACAGAAATGAATGTTTAATTATAACAGCGACTCTAACTATGCAGGCTCATTTCCTTGGACTCACATTTTGTCTGAGATTCACCATGGTACATAAGTATATTTCAGAGCTATACTGGAATCACAGTTTTTTTTTTTGGTTTTTTTTTTTGTGATTGAAATTTTCATAAACTTGAAGGGAAACTATAGACCCACCAGCAAAATGCAATCCAAAGTAACCCCCATTCATAGGAAACAGAAATAAAACGGGTCCAGATCCAGCACTCTGGCCTAGTGCCTGCCCCACTGCGGTGTAACAGTGAGTGAATGTGGCATTTGTACCCCTCTGCTTTCACCCACATGCTGCGTGTGAACCAGAAAATCTATTTCTATGTCTTTGTAGTAGCTGACTCTAACCGTGTGATAAAAAGGTCATAAAGAATTAATAAGATGCTAGTTGTCTTCAGACAACCTCATTCTGAATTTAGAGTATTTATTTCTTTGGGCCTTGCTTCGTTTTCAGAAATGATCTGAAATATTTTAGTTTACTTTGTGGCATAGCCAGTATCCAATGCTAATAAGCTAATTCCCTGAGCTGGAAGAAGGTCAAGCTCTGTTCAATGTTTACTAATACTCAACAAAACACAGGGAAATATCTGTCCCTAGCCACTGAAGAATGAACAATTTAGTTTAGCAAATAAAACAAAAGAAAAGTGAAATCAAGATGAATTCCCTTTTAAGTGGCTTTTGTTTGTTTGTTTGTTTGTTTGTTTTTGGTCTAAACTGAACCTTAGTCAAGGACCTGGAGTTAAATTTGGACTTTAGCCGGTTCAGAGGAGAAGGTAGCAGAGGCGTCATCTGGTGCATCGGCGAGTGGAATGAGCATTCTGGCAGGAAGGTTCTGGGCGGGGCTGACCAGGACGAGGCTATGTGTGGGGACACGGGCATTTCTCATTCTAGAGGGGCTCTCTCTAGTGCTTGTGGGTGCTTCATCCTTCCCAACCTCAGCCAGAAGAAAACGCCTTTATGGCCTCCCTATTCACCAAGCACTATTCCTAAACTGGCAGCACTGGGAACAGGTGTGCCTAGACCTGGGCCATGGGACTCAGGATCCCAGGAAGGGACTGTGTCATTATAAACCAGCAAGCAGGCAGGTTATTGGTGAAATGAACATACACTTGCAAGACGTTTTCTATTGAAAAGCGCTTTAAAAAGACAGGGTATGATAAACTCTACAAGTGAACATAAGGATTTGGGTTATTTCTGTTTGAGCAATAACAGAAAACATGCTTGTGACTAGAATAAAATTGGTTTTAATTTCTTATTATACAATGATGTAAAGAATATAGGGCCCAGCTGGGGTGACTCAAGAGGTCACCTTCGGATTCCTGGTCAGGGCTCATGCCCGGGTTGTGGGGCTCGATCCCCAGTAGGGGGCACGCAGGAGGCACCCGATTGATGATGTTTCTCTCATCGATGTTCCTATCTCTCTATCCTTCTCCCTTCCTCTCTCTCTAAAAATCAATAAGCACATATTAAAAAAATTAAAAAATATAGAGACATGAAAACACAACTATTCTCTTTTCCATGCTCTTCCTGCCCCCCAAACCCTTTCCCCAGATGTCTCCCTTTTTAGCTTGGTGTCTATCTGTCCAGTCCTTTCTCTATGCAGTTAAGCACTACAACAGCATTTTAACTTTATGTAACTGAGAGCCAGCCCGGAAAGTAAGAATCTAGACATTCTATCCCTGGCATATCTGAAAACACCCAAGACCTGCCAAACGGGGTTCAGTTATTTTCCAAACCCAAGAATAAAAATTACTTTCTTAGCATATTGAACCCACACCTGACAAGCATTCTCTGAGTTCACAGTAAGTGAAATGCCTCCCATCACTGCTCTGAGGGAAAAGAGCGAGAGGGTGTTAAGCAAGCTATTGACTTAGCATCTTTTAAAAAAAATATATACATATTTATTGATTTTTTACAGAGAGGAAGGGAGAGGGATAGAGAGTTAGAAACAACGATGGGAGAGAAACATCAATCAGCTGCCTCCTGCACACCCCCTACTGGGAATGTGCTGCAACCAAGGTACATGCCCTTGACTGGAATCGAACCCGGGACCCTTCAGTCCGCAGGCCAGCGCTCTATCCACTGAGCCAAACCAGTTAGGGCTGACTTAGCATCTTGCAGAGAACAAGGCCTGGCAGGGGGCAACGGGCTGGGGGATCCCATCAATCCTTAGCCCGTCTCCCAAGGGCACACAGCTCCTCTGGGAGCGGGGCTTTGGGTGCAGCAAACCCTCCAGACCACGGGTCAGAATTCCTGCGGACAGCTGTGTCCTTGGAGCAGGCAAGGACACTGCATACAGGCAATAGTGCTTTGTTGCTTCAATTGATCTGTTCAGGTGATGCCTGAATCATTAACTAAAAAAATGTCCTGAAGGAAATTTTCTCTCAGGCCAACATAAAGCTGAACAAGAGAAACACCAGTTTTATCAAGAGGAGTATTGCCAGGGGGATGAAAGGGAGTGAGATGGGTGGTGGTGGTGGTGGTGGTGGAACAGAAAGCACGTGGTTGTATGGGGAGGAGGAAGGGACTGTGACTTGTCATCCATGGTTTGGGAATTCTCTCCCTTGGAGTCGACCTGAAATTTCCTGTCCTGGTGAACTTGCAGCCATGAATAGTTAACTCTATAGTTGCTTTCATTCTTCCTTTTTAAAAAAATATGATTTTATTAATTTCAGAGAGAGGAAGGGAGAGGGAGAGAGGGAGAAACATCAATGATGAGAGAGAATGATTGATTGGCTGCCTCCTGCACACCCCCTACTGGGGAATCGAGCCTACAACCTGGGCATGTGCCCTGACCGGGAATCAAACGGTGATCTCCTGGTTCATAGGTTGATGCTTAAGCACCGAGCCACGCCAGCTGGGCAGTATTTTTTTTAAACCATGAGCTTGCATTTATTGCTTTGTGAAAAGTCAAAACGCCAAACCTGCACATAGACACAGAAAAGCCTGAGAATGAAAAAAGAGGGGCGAGGAGCTGAGACGGGGGACCCCTGCTGGAGCTACTCGGGTGGATCTTCCATGTTCAGGGCCTGGAAAAAGCTTCCAGGAGGCTGTGGGACCTGCTTTGTGGGCTCAGTCCCAGCCTGGCTTTCTGGGCCCGTGGCGCAGCACCCCAAGCTCTCAGGGGCTCCCAGGACTGACCAGGTCCCCCTGTATTTCAGAAGAGCTACTCTGGGTGTGCGGCCTGCGGCCCTGACAGGTGGGTGCAGGTTTTGCAAGGGAGCCTCAGGCCCGAGTCCCCGGGCTGAGCTGGCCTTCAGATGGACGCGGCTCGGTTCTGCATATAAAGCTGGCAGTGGAGAGACCACACGTGACCCTCAGGAGAACTGCTTTTCTGGAGGTTATCATTCAAAGGAGCAAGTTCCTCGAGCGAGGCTTCGGTTTTCTGCACGACAGCTCGCAGACCCCTAAGGCCGGCCCCAGTGCGCAGATGTAAGAGGCAGCCAGCAGGTTAGTGACCCTGCACGGGGCTCCGTTCCACAAGGAATCTTTTCCCTCTTGGCCTTTTTATTCCAGGATTCCAGAATGAGTCTCGGTGTGTGGGCAGAGGGCCATCTTTCTCAGTAGTTTTGACCCTGACCAGTGCTTGATTCAGCACCTAACTTTACAGACAACAGTGAAGGAGCTTTGAGGAGAAAGAGCGCTACTGGAGTGTCCGAGGGAGGGGGAGAGGTGCCCCTGTCACCTGTGTAATGTAGGAACCTGTGCAGGAAGAACACAGTACATGACACTACTTGGTATGAAGGTTCTGAATCTCACTGGGGATTGAAAATATGCAAAAAAAAAATCCACGGAAAGATAGATGAACAGATCTGAATCCTACTCAACGTTGGAGAAGAAGTCGTGCTGCCTCACCAAATGTTTTGATCAGTTTTCCCAACAAAGCCCAGCCCCCAGGTATGCTGGCAAAGTCTGAACCACTCCACAAACCCTTGCAGCTTGTGAATACATGGAGAGTTAAAGTTCTGAGAAAAATGAAATGATCAGACACTTCTTGGGCAATTTGCAAGTGACATGCATTACCAAGTGTAGAGTCAGCCCGTGCTAATGAAATCCATTCCTTTCAAATGTAGGACTGCTATGTCTCTTGGATGGTCCCAGAAAATAGATCAAAAAGTCCAAGGAAAAACAGAGAACCAATTTGAATCAGACAATTTGAAGAAGAGAATTTTTTTGGATTAAAATGTCAATTTGTGGCCCCGCTGGTGTGGTTGAGTGTTGACCTATGAACCAGGAGGTCACAGTTCAATTCCTGGTAAGGGCACATGCTTGGGTTGCAGCCTCGGTCCCCAGTGGGGGGTGTGTAGGAGGCAGCCAATAGATGTTTCTTTCTCATCAATGTTTCTATCTCTCTCCCCCTCTCCTGTTCTCTCTAAAAATCAATAAAAACATATTTAAGAAAATGTAGCCTCATTTCACTTTTTAACAGAACAGAGTTGGCTATATGACATGATAAAACGCAACATAAGCAAGAACATTTTATACTAGTAGGCCCACAGCTGCAAGACTCTACGAATGTTTAAATAAAATTGAATAAATAATACATACACTTGGTATGGGAATGACCTGCCTCTGGTCACCCTGAGGAAAAAGAAAAAAAAAAGTCATTGTCAGGTTTGAAGAGAAGTAGAACATATACTCAAAACAAACTTGAAAGCACTTCTGAGTGTACAGCAGGCACATGACTTCCCATCCTCGGTACCTTGGCGGTATTTAGCGCGAGGGAGGAACCCAACGATTTCCACAGTTAGGGTCTCTGCCTCCCAGACACCCCCTCCCCTGACAATCCAGGCTGGGTTCCTGAGGCTCATTACTCATCTTGTTTATTTGAACAGTGCCGCTCGTACTCCCAGAAATTTAATCCTTAATTGAAATTTAAAAATGAAAACCCATACACTACTTTGATCCATCACTCCCTCTAATAACTGGCTTGTTTCTTCTTTTAAGTTAAGTTTTTCCCTGAGAAGACTAAGCCTTCAGTCTACACAGTGGGCAGGGAAGGAAGACAAGTTCATCAGATTACAAGGAACTCCCTGGCCACTCCTGGTCCTCTTCTAGGGAGGACCGGGCAGGAGGTCAAGGCGAGGTACAAGAAGTGCCCTCCGAGGCCACAGACATGGGACAGCTTTCCCTTTAAGGGGACAGGACCTGTATTCTCAGGGGGTGTCAAGAAAATCCAGGCTCTGGACTGGCTGCTGTGGCTCAGTGGTTGAGTGTCAACCCATGAACAAAGAGGTCGTTGGTTCCTGGTCAGGGCACATGCCTGGGCTGTGGACTGGATCCCCAGTAGGGGGCGTGTAGGAGGCAGCTGATCCATGTTCTGCTCTCACATCACCTCTCTCTCTCTCTCCCTTCTCCCTCTCCCGTCCTCTCTTTCTAAAAATCAATAAAAACATAGTAAAGAAAAAGAAAATTCAGGCCCCAAGAAAGAGCCTCAATCATTTCCTCAGCTGTGAATGCCCCTCCCCCATTCCACACATGGTTGATGGAAACGCTTCATTTTGGCATCAATAAGAAATGCTGATAAAAGAAGAAATTTATCTCCATTGAGCTTTTCCATGTTCTGTGTTTTTTCTTTTTTAGATGGTGGGATAGGAGCCAACAGATAGCAGCAGCGGGGTTCCCGATAAGGGCGTGCTCCGTTTCACGGTCTCCCCCACACTGAGCGCTTTGTGAAAAGTGTAACCATCTTTTATGAAGGGGGGGTCTGGTGACGGGGGTCTCATGGAAAGGGGCCAAACCTGACTGTCGACAGTGGCAGGTGGCTGGCACCTTCCTGAGCTCTGCTCTGACTCTCAGAACCATTTAGCAACTTCCTGATTGTCTCCAGACTCTAGTCGTCCCCTCTGCAGTCTAACAGCGACTGACTGCCGTTTCCTCTTGAGGTCATCTTGATGGCTCTTTCCTGCTTCAGGACACTCGGGGCTTGTCTTAAGGATTCTAAACGGCCTCTTGCCATTATTCAAAGCAGAGCGGTGCTGCTCTTCAACATATAGTGGGCGCCATCGAAGCAAATCCCAGTTTGCAAGAACCTATATAGAGAAGGTCATTTCAGCAGCTCTTAAATCGTACTATCTCCAGCAGCTGGACTTGGGCGATTTGAACCGGCTGCTCACAAGCCCTCACAAGCTGGGTGAGCCTGGAGCAGGGTTTCTCAACCCCAGCACTGCTGACATTCTGGGCCTGAGAACTCTGCCCTGGGGGGGCTGTCTGGGATGTTGTGGATGCTTAACAGCATCCCTGACCTCTACCCACTAGATACCAGTAGGACCTCCGGTAGTGACATTAAACATGTCCCCAGACATTGCCAAATGTTCCCCAGGGGGCAAAACCACCGCCGCTGAGACCCTGCACCAGAAGGAGACTGTGCACAGCTCCCCACACAGGCACCCCTTCCATGAGGGGAGCACATCAGTGAAGCAAGATAACAATAACATCTGAAGGGCTTGACAAAACACAGGCTATGACCAAAGGTGCTACTCTAGACATGACGTCTGGGCTTGAAAATCACCCCAGAGGTTTACGTGTGTGTGTGTGTGTGTGTGTGTGTGTGTGTACGCGCACATGGGGTATGCACGTATTAGTGAGTGTCCAGAAACCTCGCTCGCTTTGTCCTCACCCTTAGAAGTCCTCCTTGGTCTCTGCTATTGGTCTTCTTCTAGGTGCTGACCCGTCCTAGCCTCTGGCCAGGGGCTGCAGACACTACCTTTGGGCCACTGGCCTGCAGGTCCAGGGTGTAACTGGATGTGGCAATGGCTGCCACCCCAGGCCGCTCCCACCAAAGCATTTCTCCACAGAGGCCATCTGCTTGCTGCGCTCTGTCCACAGCTGCCCCTCTGCCTCTGGAATGCTGAGTTCCACGAGGCAGGGGGAGCTAAGGAGTCAGCAGAAGAGACAGGCCTAGAATCTGCTTCCACATCTCCTGGGCCCGGGCTGTGTGTCCCAGGTGTCCTGACCGTGCGGAGAGCAAAGGGCAGAGGGCCCCCGCTCTGGGGATTAGCTGGTCCCACTCTAACCTGGGCTCTTTCTATGGGGTCTGGTCTCCTCCGGAAAACTCAAGTGTTATGCCAATGATGCATTGCTCAGAGTTAACTTCATTCTTTAAAAAGCCATTCTGACAAATGGAAACTGAGGGAAGCCCATGAATGAACACCAAGTCCAGGGGAGCTCAGCTGTGCCAGAGACCTGCCTTTAAAGGCCTCTCCTCACGGATACACACAGCCGAATACTGTAGGAAACCTTCTGGGATGCAACACCATCTTCCCAGGCCATTGCATCTGGGTGGAAACTATTCTAAAATAACTTTTACTATGACAGCAGCGATTCCTTTCTTTTCTTTTTTCCCCCTCTATAGGTCTAGGGTACAAACTATGTTCCCTTCACTAAGGACAATTTTCTACAGAAATAATTTTTAAATTGGGGGGAGGGAAGAGTCTGGGGAGATGATATCAGAACCTGGGGCTGTGATACGGTTTACAGTAGAATGTCATTGCTCAAATTTCATTCATATATTTTTCTACCAATGGAGAGTAAGGTTTAATATCTGTTAAGGCGAGTCATCCTTCATTATTCTCTCTCCCCCAAATTCTCTAGCTACTCTTAGACATTTCCTTCTATATAAATTTTAAGTCTTCCTATCCAGAAACACATTTCTCCATAAATAGAGCTACCATATTGAAATCTTTTAATGACTCCATTTTTTTTGTATTGTTTTGGGTTTTCCATGTAAATAACCATGTCATCTGCAAATAAAACTAATTTTGTATCTTTTCCATATTTGTACCAATTGTTTTATTTTCTTGTCTTATTGTATCAGTCAGAAACTGCCAATGATTTTCCCATGTTGTTTACTGTTTATTTTTAGAAGATGTTTTTTTTTTTAATCACATTTAAATGCTTTTCTTCTATGTATTTGGCTGTACTATTGATTGGTACATAAAGATTTATGGCTATTATACACTTCCTGTATCAGACATTTTATCATTATAAAGTGTTCCGTTTTCTCCCATTTAATGCTTTTGGCCTTAAATTCTGTTTTCTCTGATATTAACATTGCCACTTTTGCTTTTTATTTGATCTGCTCTGTACATTTTGCCCATCTCTTTATTTTCCACCTTTAAAAAAAAAATCACGATATGTTAGATATCAGGTCAGAAACGATTAGCCACCCACTGTCATAGCCATTAGCACAGTTCACTAAATAATTCCAGTTCTCTTTCTGGGCACACAGTAGGATTACATTTCTATGCCCCTAGCATTGCCTTGGCCAATAAAATGTGAGCTGAAACGAGGCATGTTACTACCTTTTAAAGAAAATAATGACATAACAAACATTTATTATATCTTGTTTTATAGTTACAGTAATGGGCTTAGGGTCACATGAGTAGGAATCGGTATGGCGAGGCCACAAACTAAGCCCCACATTCTTAGCCACCACATTATTGTCTTAGTTCAGTGTTTAACCCGTAGGAACGAGGCATGTTACCTCTGAGTGAAAACTGCAAGAGCCAGTGTGAGCACCATCCTCCCTTTTCCCTGCTGTGACAATCATGGAAGCAGAGATGGGCCTGCCTCCATCTAGGCCAGCCGTGGGCAAACTACAGCCCTCGGGCTGGATCCGGCCCGTTTGAAATGAATAAAACTAAAAAAAAAAAAAAGACCGTACCCTTTTATGTAATGATGTTTACTTTGAATTTATATTAGTTCACACAAACACTCCATCCATGCTTTTGTTCCAGCCCTCCGGTCCAGTTTAAGAACCCATTGTGGCCCTCGAGTCAAAAAGTTTGCCCACCCCTGGTCTAGGCCCATGACTGAGGATCAGATAGCGTAATACAATCCAATAATGATAGTTATTAGTCACGTGTGGCTATCGAGCACGTAAAATGTGGCTGGTTCAAATCAAGATGTGCTATAAATGTAAAGTGCACCAGATTTTGAAGGACTATAAGATAAAGAAATGTAAATTTTGTCTCATTGATAATTTTTTCCTATTAATTACATGTTAAAATTATATTTTGATTATACTGTGTTAAATAAAATATATTATTAAAATTAATTTATCTTGCCCTGGCCGGTTTGGCTCAGTGGATAGAGTGTCGGCCTGCGGACTGAAAGGTCCCAGGTTCGATTCCGGTCAAGGGCACATGCCCGGGTTTAGGGCTCGATCCCCAGTAGGGGACATGCAGGAGGCAGCCAATCAATGATTCTCTCTCATCATTGATGTTTCTAGCTCTCTCTCCTTCTCCCTTCCTCTCTGAAATCAATAAAAATATATTAAAAGAAAGAAAAAAGAAAAAGAACCTTAAAAAAATTAATTTATCTTAAAAATATTTTGGCCTGGCTGATGTGGCTCAGTGGTTGAGCGTTGACCTGTGAATCAGGAGGTCATGGTTTGATTCCCGGTCAGGGCACATGCCTAGGTTGCCAGCTGGATCCCCAGTAAGGGGCGTGAAGGAAGCAGGCAATCAATGATTCTCTCTCATCACTGATGTTTCTATCCCTCTCTCCCCCTCCCTTCCTCTCTCTGAAATCAATTTATATATATACTAGAGGCCCGATGCATGAAATTTGTGCAAGGGGCTGGGCCCTCGCAGCCATGGTGGCTTGCCTTGGCCCTCGCAGCCCTGGCTTCATCCGGAAGGTCATTCGGCTGTCTGGTCTAATTAGCATATTATGCTTTTATTATTATAGATATGTATATATAATTTTTTAAAATGGGGCTACTAGACAAATTTAAATTATATGTGGCTCACATATTTTCATTGAATTGTGCCACAGAGCAGAAGGCCCAGCTATTCCATAATAAACATGCAGAATGAGAGAAAAAATAATTTTTTTATTATTTTAAGCCTCTGGGGTTTGGAGGGATGTTACTGCAGCATAACTGAACCCTCACTGACTAGTAAGTACATCTACTCGGTAGTCACTCCTTTTTTCTCTTTTGTGAAAAGAGCTCCAATTTTGTTTGTCTAAATTCTTTTTGCTGGGCCCCAGCCGGTTTGGCTCAGTGGACAGAGCACTGGCCTGCAGACGGAAGGGTTCCAGGTTCGATTCTGGTCAAGAGCACATGCCCCGGTTGCAAGTTCGATCCACAGTAGGGGGTGTGCAGGAGGCAGCCCATCAATGGTTCTCTCCTATCATTGATGCTTCTCTCTCTCTCTCCCTCTCCCTTCTTCTCTGAAATCAATAAAAATATATTAAAAAATAAATAAATTCTTTTTGCTGGTCTAAATTCTCCCCTTTCGGGCCTCCCTTGCTGCTGGAGGGTAGCCACATGACAACATTCTGGCCCATCAGACCTAGCAGAAGTCTCCTGGGTTTTTCTGTGAAAGCTGTTACTTTCCATAAAAGGGACAGACATGGCTAGACTACTCCTCCCTCTGCTTTCCCTCTCAATGTGGATATGATGGCTGAAGCTTGTGCTTTGAGATAATGAGCAACAAGCAGGAGGGTAGAGGCAATCATGCCAAGGACGGCGGAACAGAAAGACGAAAAGACAAAAGGACAGAAAGAGTGAGGGTCCCTGATGGCCTCATCAGGCATTTAAACTAACCGAAGCAATGACCAGCCTCAGGCTTTTTAACTGACAGAAACAGTCCCCTATCTGTCTAAGCTATTATTTGTCAGTGTTCTTTTACTTGCTGCCAAAATCATTCCCATCTGATATAGGTATATTCTTGGAAACATACTGCAGAATTTTTCAAGCCCATCTGATATAGTCTTGGTCTTTCATCAGGAGAACTTGGTTTGTTAAACTTGGTTTTATACCACTCTTTATGTTAGGTTTACTATTTGTTATGTTATTGGTTCCTTTTCCCTTTCCTTAATTTTGATGGCTTGTTCACATTTCTGTTTATTTCTCCTTTCACTCTCAGTGAACTTTGAGGATCTATTTTCTAATTTTGCTACTTGTTAGATTAGTTCTGTTCCCAACAGTTACATTTATTCCTACATTTTCTATAATCATCTATATATATAAAAGCCTGAGCGACCGAACAATCAGTTGACCAGTCGCTATGACAAGCACTGACCACCAGGAGACAGACCCTAAACACACAGGATTGGGCTCCCTCCTGCCTGGATTGGGCCTGTGGGGATTGGGCCGAAACCGGCTATCCGACATTCCCCGAGGGGTCCCGGATTGGAGAGGGCACAGGAGGCCAAGGGACCCTACTGGTGCACGAATCCGTGCACCGGGCCTCTAGTATTGTAATAACACCAATCTCACCCAGATTTGTTTTGCTACCCTCTCTGAATCATTGTATGCCTGAAATGTATATCTTTTTCCTTCATAGATGATAATCTTGATCACATATAGAATTTTTGGTTTATAATTCTTTTCTCTCGGTAGCTTATAAACACTTTTCATAGTCTTGTGGCTTTCAGTATTGCTGAGAAGTCTAGCACGTATCTAGGCCTGTGTTCCCTCGCTTGCCCCCACTAACCCTCCTGTAGACTTGGTACCCTTTTAATCTGCAAATTAAAATTATTTTCAGCTCAAGAAAAATTTCTTCTATTACTTTTTCTCTTTCTGCAAGTCCCATTATTTGCACGTTAGGTCTCCTAGATGGCCCCTCCCCCCTCCCCCAATTACCACCTCTGTGTTTCTGGTCTGAATCGTAAGATATTTCTTCCATTTGCTCTCCCAGAACATTAATTCAGTTCTCAGCAGTGACCATTCTCATTCTCCCTTTTTTCTCGGTTTGTTTACTGAATTTTTATATTTAGAAATCATGGGATGTTTTTTAAGTTCTAAAAGTTACTTTTGCACTTAAGATTCAGTCCCTGAAATGTCATTTCCTGAGTTTCTGTTAAAGTTCTCTTCTATTTCATCCATTAGTTTTGCCTCCGTAGGAGTCTCATAGTCTAATTTTTCAACCTGGACTTTCTCAGCGGTGGCAAATGAGGGAGCACCCCAAGGCCCAGCAAGGACTGACGCTTCCATGCAAAGCCCAAACTGACAAACCACCGAGAGATGAAGACAGACCCTGCACCACGGGGCTCATCCAGGGCACAAGAAGTGCAAGCAATTCAGCTCATCAGTTACAGCCCCTTCAAGGATTACACACACACAGTGGGCCCCCAGGTTCCTGCTGGGTGGCTGACCTCACAGGACTATACATTTTATGTCGTTGTTCTAGGACTCCAAAAGAGGTGAGCAATTTCCCCTGTTGGTGGTCCCTGCTTCTCACTGAGTACCAGAGAGAATGAGTCCCATGCCTGCTCTTTCCCCTGGAGATGTCAGGAAAACTGGAGGCGTTAATGCACTTCCCAGGCCTTAGTGTAGGCTCGCCTGGGTTTATTCAAACAGGGAATTAAAATGGTCAGAGCCATGAGCTCCGGCTGTCATCTTCCCAGAATCCCCTTCCTTACATTCACGTGCATTTAAAAAATAATACATTTTCTAATCACAAAATTAATTTAAGCTTATTCTGTGAGAACTGGGAAAAGAAAAAAAGAAAAGCACAGAAGAGAGGAGCAAATCCTATATGTAATCCCACCAGACTGAGAGAGCTTCTTCACATGTTGGCATACATCGTTCTAGTCTTATAAATGCCTTTGTGTGCGTATGACTGGGTACATAGCTATAAATACAGTCACCTACTATATTTTAGCCTTTTTTCTGAAGTGATATATTGTGAACATTTCCCTGTATCAGTAATATTTATGAGACGGCATTTTTTAAAAGCCGTATACTATTTGATTGTATGGTTACTTATAGATCTTCCATTGTCTACTGCTGATGGTTAGGTTGCTTACAATGTTGCAATATTATAATGTATTCTGGATCATATCTTGTGTTCTTTACACATCTACAATGATGTCCATAAGCTGGAGCTGCCTAGGGGAACACACAGGCATATCTTTAAGGTTTTTAAGATCAGATCCCAAATGTCCTTCCAGAAAGGTGTAACCAATGAACACGTCTACCAGTAACCAATTTATATCCTCTACCCGCCCTCCTCCCACCCCTACACCAAACCGAAATATTATCTTTAAAAATATCTTTGATAATGGAAAAGGATCTCATTTAATTTGTATTTCTTTGATTACTGGCCATATTGAAACATATTTGCTTATTGACCAACAGTATTACTTATTTGGTGACATACCTGTTCATGTCCTTTGCTCCTGTGATTTGGGACGTAAAGGCTGAAGACTTCTATGCCCTCAGGCTTGACTATGTTCATCATGAGCAATCTCCTTTGCCTCCCTCCGTGATTTTTACCCCAAACTTCTCTTTTGACTGAATTGATACTGTAACCTGATTTCATTTTGCTTATACTTGTGGGATTTTTTTTTTTGGCTCATCCTTTTACTTTTCATTATTCTGAGTTACTTTGTTTTGAATACGTCTGTAGACAGCATGTGGGGAGAATCTGTTTTTTTGTTGTTGTTTTTTTTTTTACCTACGGTGACAATCGGCTTACAATTGTTTATGTGCTACCGATAAAAGAATATTTAACAACTATGTTTGTTATTAAACAAGGTAGTGAAATCCACTTATATTTATTCTCGGCTCTTTCCCACGACTCGGTTTCTCCTCTTGTCTTCCCATTTCTCTGTCTGCTCATCGTCCTTTAACTCTCCATTCAATACATTCAACCAAGATTGTTATAAAAATGTGCACTGACGCTTACAGCTCTCTTCAAATACACTCTTCGGTTGCTACATGGGAACGACTGAGATATCCTTTAACAAAAGAGACGACGTTTTTGTAACTTCGAATCTTTAAGTAAATGGCTACACCCACACCGCGCTAGGCTCTTAGGAAGGACGTCTGTCCAGGATGTGACGGACAGGCAGCCGCGTGGTTTGGCGGGGTGCACGGTCCCGCAGCACTGACCTTGGGCAGCCCGCCGTTCTCCTCCACCAGCGGCGGCAGCACACTGGGGCTGCTGGCGGGCGGGGTCTCCACATTATAGTCCCGGAAGCAGCAGAAGAAGGAGCTGAGGATGCTGCGGTGCCTCTGCTTCTTCAAGCTGACGTTGCAATGGGAAGCTGGAAAGAGAAAACAGCACGCTGTGGCCCAGGGCAGCACGCACTCGCAGCCGGGGTGCACCGTGCCAACGCCAAGGTGCATGGCCCCCACCCCACCCCGCCTCCGGCCCCAGGACCGGGAGACCTACTCAGGACACACAGAGGAGGGGCCCCAGGAAGTTACGCTCAGGGATTGTTATTCGGCTTGTGAGTCCTAGAAGGCCAGCTGCTCGGTGGAGTCCAGTCCTGCTGGCTGGACAGAATTCCTCGGGCCTCAGCCCAGAGGGGGCTGCTTGCTCATGACGTGACCCGCGCTTAGGGTCAGGCACCATCTGCACTGCTGGACCCGCAGAGCACGTCTCCTGACCCTGCACCAAGCACTCCTTCCAAACAAAGGCCCTTTACGGCTCTGAGCAGCGTTTCTCTAGGAGGGGGACCAAGACTCACTTTGCAACTAGAGTCTCCTCTACTCCCTGCTCACCATGGAAACGACTCATTTCATGGGTTAAGAAATAACACGTGGAAAGGCACGAAGAAGCCCCTTCCTCAACTCTGATGGGAAACTGACCGGAGCCTGGACTCACACAGCTCAGGGCTGAAGGCGTCTGTTACGCTTAAAAACCTGGGGCAGAGACCACGTGCTCTGGCCCGAGCAGGGCTGGCCCGGGTGGGTTTTGGGCCGTGGCCGCACTCCCTGGCCGGGCCTGGACCAACGCTCCGGAGGGAGTGATGGAGCCTTTCTGTTATCCTGGGTGCAAGACAAGCGGCCCCACGCAGCGATAGAAGGCACACATTAGCACAGAGGAAAAACACCTCGGGGAGGAAACGGACGGCTTGGAGGGCTGGGGACTTTGCCTGGGAACGCAGCCAGGACTGCCCCCCCACATACCGCGTCGGGGTGGGTCAGCAGTGCTCTGGGAAGAGGCCGCAGGCAAAGGGGCATGCTCAGGGTTAATGGGAAAATCACCAACGTGGGAAATGATCTAAGTCCACGCGATCACCGTTGGAGTTTCTCTCTCCCAAAAAAACCAATTCTGGCACGGATCCTATTTTTGAACACTCGAGGGAAGCGTGTAGCACCTTCCCCCTCAAGAGATTGCAAAACCTTTGCCAAAAGTCTTGGGGTACTCACTCGCTTGCTGGTAGCAAAAGCAAGTCCGTTTGCACGGAATTTCTGAAAAAGGACGGGAAAGCTGTTTTGCCAGCAACTCTATAGGCATGGATGGGCCGCTAGCCTGCGTTTGGGCAAATGGCCCAGTAAGTGTGCATTTAAGACCCTTATTCACTAATGATGAGTTTCAGAACCATCAATCCCTGGGAAAGCTGGCTGTTTTATCTTCCCTGTGAGTCTCTGAGCGCAGGTCCCAGGTACCATCAGGCCCCACACGCCAGGCCAGACGAGGCCACCGGACCCAGAGGCCGAGCTAGCAGCAGTGGTGGGAAGCGATACTGACCACTGCTTACCGAGGACCAGCCGTCTAAATTCCAGTCCTTTACGACCCGCATCTCCTGTAGTCCTCCCAGCTACCCTAGGAGATAGGGTCATTGCTTCCGTATCAGTGCCGAGAAAACCCAACCAGTAATTGCATGTGCCGGGACTCAACCCAAGTGGGCCTGTTCCCAAAGTGTGTGCTTTCTCCGTGTGCCATGCTGAAGACAACCTTGAAACAACGTAGGTAAGATTAAGAAGGAGAGGAAAAAGGCCAAATGGAGAGAAAACTATTGCAATAAACTCACACTGAATGTAAATGATTAAACTGTTTTGTTGTTACGGTGGTTTTTTAAAAAAAATATATTTTATTGATTTTTTACAGAGAGGAAGGCAACATGATATAGAAAAATGTTAGTTACATGCAAACAAGTGGTTAGAATAAGATGGAACTTGGAGACATTGTAGAAAATAGGTCTACCTTTCATCTACCTTTCATCTAGTGCCAATATTCCACCTTTGTGTGGAAATTACCGAGAAATCGGTACAGCGGTCTGGTAGGTTAAACTGTTTTGTTGTTACGGTGCGTGTTTTTGTTTTTGTGCCACACTCAAGCACTTTACTCAGAGAAGCAAACAACTCTCTTCTGCCCTGGATGGTGTGGTTCAATGGCCAGAGTGTCGACTCATGCACTGAAGGGTCATGGGTTCAATTCCCGGTCAGGGCACATGCCCGGGTTGTGGATTCGATCCCCAGTCAGGACGCATGTGAGAGGCAACCGATTGATGTTTCTCACATCACTGTTTCTCTCTCTCTCTCTCTCTCTCTCTCTCTCTCTCTCTCTCTCTCTCTCTCTCATCAATGAAAAACTATCCTGGGGTAAGGATTAAAAACAAAAATCAAAACACAACTCTCTCTCCTCTGAACGACAGCACATTTCCCTGCAAGGAAACAAGCTATTTGTTCATGTCTCAGAGACAGTGAGCAGGTAATACCCAGGTTGGGCAGTAAACAGCTCTGCAAGAAGCACCTTCCCCGATTCTATGTTCTCCTCTGAGATCACATACATCAACTTATAATAACTAACTAACTAACTAACAAACTTATATGCAAAAAAAAATAAAATCCTAAACCTGGAGCCAGCGAGCTACTTATAATTCCCACCATCTGATTACTTAGCCTGTAAGAGGCTATAAATAGCCCGAGAGAGTCACTAAGTGAGCTTGAGTCACTTGGGAGCCCATCACCCCAGATGGGGAAATGGCAGCCTCTCAGGTCCTCCCTTCTCTGCATGAGGCAGTGGAGCGGCCCCAGCGGCCTCACTCCCACGCCTGCGGCAGGCCCAGGCCTCTTCCCGCTAACTGGTCCCAGGGCCTGCAGGAGCCTCCGGGAGGCCGGGGCTTTCTAAGTTTCCAGTCCCTCTTGGATGGGTCCGGTGCTCTCAAAATCAGGCCAGCGGGAAATGGATGGATTTCCTCAGGGCCAGCATTGGCCTCACCCCACCCCCAGTGCTCACCTGTTCCTAAAAGGGCTCAAGATATGGGCTTGTAATGTAACCATCCTACTGCCTCCCACCCCAGCAGCTGCCTCTCCTCCAGCTAGAGTCTGGTGGAAAGATTTTGCTTAAAACATGATATTTAAAAATATATGTATATTTTTATTGATTTCAAAGAGGAAGGGAGAGGGAGAGAGAGGCAGAAACATCAATGATGAGAGAGGATCATGGATCGGCTGCCTCCTGCACACCCCCTACTGGGGATCCAGCCCACAACCCGGGCATGTGCCCTGACCGGGAATCGAAACGTGACCTCCTGCTTCATAGGCCGACACTCAACTACTGAGCCACGCAGGCTGGGCGATACATGATATCAAAGTCCATAGTTTAATGGAGAAATGTTTATACCATTAGATCAGAAAAGCTCGATAAATAATTGTATATCTGGCTGGATTAGAACTGTACAAAAACAAATGAAAAGAGAGCGTAAGATCGGCAAAACCACGTCAAAAGGTGAACAGCCATCATCAGGCTATGGGTGCTCCCATTTCTTCCTTCTGTGTTTCCCCAGCGTGTCGCGGCAGGCATGCGTTACCCTAACGACGGGAGAGCAAGCTCGCTTGTTAAGCTTTCCCTCAGCAGCCCGGTGATGCTCAGGAGAAAGCGTATCTGCTTCCAAATCTGAACGTTAGACTCACTCCTATGCTTCTCCACTCCATGCCCGTGAAGCACACACCGAGCAACAGCTGTGTTGCTGACAGCCTTGCGGGGAGTAAATGTCGCTACCGTCACGGCCCACACCCCCTGGGCAGTGATAATCCCCAACCCTCCAGCCTCAAAACCAGAGGAGGCCCACGTGAAAAGAAGGCACCCGGGATGTGTCCTCCCCCAGCAGAAGGCTCCCACCGGCTTCCTCATCCTGCAGCCCCGGCCGACCCTCCACCCGCCCTGTGCACACAAACGCCGTCCGGCTTCTTTGTTTTTCATCAGGACTCGGCCTCTCACCACCTTTCCTCGCTCCCTTCGCATGTTCCCACTGATAAGGCACATAGGAGAGAGGTCTCCGGGTGGCTCAGGTATCCAGGAACAAGTCTTTATCAGGGCTGTGACAGCAGGATATTCAAGAGAGTTTAATGAGCACACCTTCCTGTTACGTGGGTCTTAAGACTACTTTGGAGGCGTAGAGGAAGGGGTAGCAACTCTGAACGTCGGTCTAAAACATGACATAAAGACTTTCATGTTTAAAAAAGTCAGACTTAGGAAGAAAAAGTCATCGAAAATCATCCCCAAGTTTCCTGCTTTTCCCCATCACCTTCCCACTCGTATCTACACCCATCCCTGCCCACCTCACTCCTGTTTCCTCCCCGGGATCACACTGACATCCCACCTCCCACTCCTTCTGTCCTCACATCCCCTCTTCTCAGAACATTTCTGTTCTTCGGGGGCTGGCTCCAAGCCCCCTATTGGTGGAGGCCCACTCTAGCCGAAGGAATTTGTTCCTTGGCCACTGAATTTCTACGTGAATGTGTGCATGTCTGAGATATACATATTTTTAAAGAATATGTTATCTTAAAATTGATTTTTAGAGAGAGAGAGAGAAAGGGAGAGGGAGAGACAGAAACAATGATGAGAGAGAAACATCAATCAGCTGCTTTCCTATATGCCCACTACTGGGATCAAGCCCGCAACCCGGCCATGTGCCCTGACCAGGAATCGAACCGGCGACCTCCTGGTTCGTGGGTGGACGCTCAATCACTGAGCCACACCACCTGGGCTGAGATATGTCTTCAGCTCATTCCTCTCTCTTAACTTCCAGGGCACCCATCTCCTAGTCTAAAAATCTACCCTTCCCCCTTTCATCGAGTTGTCTGATATCCTTACCAGCTCTTAAGTCTGTCCTCAACAATTCCCTGCCCCTGGTATATCCCAGCTGAAGCCCTTACCATTTTGTCCCTGGGCAACTATCATAGCTTTTCGACTCGTTTTCTTGCTGATGTTGTACCTTATAATCAATTATCGACATGACCCACCGAGGGAAAGCCCAACAAGTGAACAGACTGTTTGGTCATTCTGAGCGGGGGCTCGAAGTCAGCCTGCTTAGGTGGAGAATTCTGGCTTGGCCAGTAACAACAGTACAGGACCTAGGTGAAGTTACGTGACTTTCTCGTGCTTCTGTTTCTTTATCTGTAAAATGGGGGTAATCAAGGCAATTATAGGCAATTTTGAGAATGAAATGAGTCCTTCCGCAGCGGTTCTCAACCTGTGGGTCGAGACCCCTTTGGCGGTCAAACGACCCTTTCAAAGGGGTAGCCTAAGACCATCCTGCATATCAGATATTTACATGACGATTCATAACAGTAGCAACATTACAGTTATGAAGTAGCAACGAAAATAATTTTATGGTTGGGTCACACCATGAGGAACTGTATTTAAAGGGCCAGAAGGTTGAGAACCACTGTATCTAAAGCATCAGAACAGTGTCTAGCACTGGGCAAGCACTTCTTAAATGTTAGCTCTTGTTATTATCACTCGCCTCTTAAAAGCTTTTGCTCTTTAAAGGAGTGGGGGTTCTGAAACAAAGGCTGGATTCTGTGGGTACACATCTGGGAGGCCTAACTTACTATAACAGACATCGGTTACATAAACTGTAACTTAGAAAGCAAAACCGGAAACAAATCTGGGAAAGTGATTCTACGGGATTGCTCTAACAATGGGAGAAAAGGGAAGGGTTAAGGGTCCGAATGGGAGAAAAGGGAAGGGTTAAGGGTCCGAATGAGCCCCTCTGGGGCTGCAGCTGAGCCCGCTACCCGGCTGAGCTGAGCGCTGCGCCTGCCCAGTCTGCATCTGACCCAGGGCCTCCTGGCCCCTCGCTGGGCATCAAAAACGAGTGGCCTCCCATGTGAGGTGAACCCCGTGAGGCCCACGCAGGAGGCTGACAGACCCAGCAGTGGCCTCTCCTGCAGCCTCCCCTGATGGGCCATTAGACGCTGCGTTGGCAGTGAAGGCCTGTCAGAAGGACCGCCCTTTTTCTCCTCCCGAGCCCTGCCCACGAAGACAAGCCCACGGCTGCTCCCGGCAGCTGCCCTTCTCTTCACACAGATGGCTGGGCCACTGGCCTGGACACCCCATAGGCCAGCAGGAGCAGATGGGGTGGCCCTAAGACGTAACTTTCTCCATTTCTCTGAGCAGGCCCGGGCGGGCAGAAAGCATGGGGGGGGGGGTTGTGAAGAGCTGGAGATGCTGGGCCAGGGCCTCCGCCAGGCCTCCTGACCTTTGACACCTGCAGGGAGTGTGACCCTGAGGTCAAACAGGCACGTAGCTCTTTTCCTGGACACCTCCTGGGAGCGAACGCTTCTCTCCTGGACCTGGCGTCCCTGCAGCCCAGCCAGGAAAGACCTGCTTCCCATTCACAGACATTCCCTCTCTTCCTCCGCCCAGGGCTGGGGCCTCCCTCCTCCAGCGCAGCAGGAGAGGGGCCGAGACCAGGCCTGCGAAGGGGGCGGCTCAAAGTGGAGGCATCGGTCGTTGCCATTTTAAGCCCTCAGTCCCACAGGCGAGACGGGAAGCCTCCCAGATACTTCCTCGGTCTCTCCGGGAACCCGTGCTGGCCCAGGGGCAACCGCCAGGATCTTCAAAGCGCCCGCGAGCGACGGGGAACCTAGGAGACATTTGACATTTTTGCCTGCCAGAATCCATTACCCATCTTTCTGGTAAAAGTGCCTCAACTTTCCTGGGGAATCGCTCTCACCCCACCAGCTTCCAGTCCAGGACCAAGGCCCGGATACTCAGAGTCACATGACCAGCTGAGGGATCTGCACATGACCCCACCGGGGCCCAGGAGAGCCTGCCCCAGCACGGATGCCCGTGCTGCTGGTACAGCTGTTCTGTGCCTGTTGGTTTCCTAAGCTGGTAGGATGTAAGCCTGGAGCCCCTGGTGGCTGTCTTTGCCACCCAGTGAGAAGCCATGAGCATGAAGCCAAAAACGGAGGGGACCGTAGCTGATTTAGGAGAGGGCCCGATCTCCGACAGCATCATCAGAGGACTTGGTTTCATTAAAACCAGACCCTCCATGCCCGGCTGGTGTGGCTCAGTGGTGGAGCGTCAGCCTGTGAACCAGGAGGTCACGGTTCGATTCCTGGTCAGGGCACATGCCCGGGTTGTGGGCTCGACTCCCAGTGTGGGGTGTGCAGGAGGCAGCCGATCAATGACTGTCTCTCATCATGGATGTTTCTATCTCTCCCTCCCTTTCCCTTCCTCTCTGAAATCAATAAAAAAATCTTTAAAAAAAAATTAAGGGTGTCCCATAGCAAGTTTATATCATCCCAGTAGAACATTAAAAATAAAAATACGACCTGTTCCAAGCACCAATGTGGACGACAATGCTGTCCAGGCTACAAAACTGCACCCGGGAGTTTCCCCAGGCAGGGCTCTTCCTTCACACTCGGGGGTGTCAGAGCACCCCACAGCCCTGCAGCGGCCGTGCAGCTCAAGGGCAGTCACTACGGAATAAGCTAAACACCTTTTTCCGGGAGGAGGGGCGCGCCCTCCGAGGGCAGCGGTCCATGAATGCACCGTTTCTTCTCTCCTGGAATCGGGCTGCGATGTCTGGAATGCATCCCAGGGCCGTGGTTTGCGATGGGTGTCTAACAGGAAATTCTGGACAGTCTACGCATACATTACATTCCTTTCCCACCCCAGAGAGTGGTCAACAACCCCAGCTTCCCTCTGTTTGGACAGCAGGGGGGTTGTTGAGGGCGGGGCGAGGCCAGGGCACAGGCTGCACGCAGCTCAAAAGCAGATGTGGCCGCTGAGAACCCAAACATCCTTTTTCTCCTAGAAAAAGGGCTCCGGCGCCCGAAGAGTCACCTTTTTGAGCTCTCCAGTCAGTCCCCGTTCCGTTTCTAAGCGATGCATTTCCCCAGGGAGTTCCACCCAGCGCGCTCTGAAAGAAAGGTGCCTCTGAAAGCGCCTTTTCTCACCGCAGCCTGAACTGGCCCTGTTCCTCCAGCAGCGAGAAGTCTGGGGGTCGGGGTGAGGATGGGGGTGGGAGTGGGGAGCAGGGCTGGTGGCTAAAGGCGGCGCAGGAGAAATTTCATTCTCACCTTCCCACGATGATAGGATACGGTTCCCCTGTTCACTGTAGGCTCGTAACAGCCCACGTGAATGGAGCCTTGTGTGCGCCAGGCTCTTGACATAAATCGTCTCTAGCCTGCACAGTGTGCAGTGCCAATGTGACCTTTGACAACTGTCACACTTTTCTTTTCTAAAAAAATATTTTTATTGATTTCAGAGAGGAAGGGAGATGGAGAGACAGATAGAACCATCCATGATGAGAGAGAATCATTGATCGGCTGCCTCCTACTGGGGATCGAGCCCGCAACCCAGGCATGTGCCCTGACCGGGAATCGAACCGTGACCTCCTGGTTCATAGGTCGACGCTCAACCACTGAGCCACCCCGGCTAGACGTGACCACCTTTCTGATGAGAAGACAGGGACTCGGACTGCGTACGACTATGCAGCAAGGGAGCTGGGTTCAAAGCCAGAGCCACGTGACTGCAGAGCTCCCAGTCACCTCACACCCCTTCCTGCCTCCCCCCAGCACTCTTTGGGGTTGGGGTTTTATTTCCAGGGAGAAACTGTGAATATGAGGTTTTGCGCCACCTGCCTTCGCTTCAAAGGCTACACTTCTGAAAACTCCAAAACGAACCAGTGACATTCACGGCAGCCCTATGAGATGGAACCGGACACCGTGGCTGTCCGTCCCACTGTGCCCTGAATGTGCCCAGGCCACCCAACTCTCTTCTGGGAGCCCCTCTTCTGGGAGTGGCACTTCCCGAGACCTTGGTGCCCGAGGTCACACCGCTCCTACGCAGCAGGGCTAGATATAAACCAGGTCTGTGCGAGCCGGGAAGCTGAGCTTGTAACGATCACTACGCAGGGCCTGTTTTTCACATCGAGGGCCCCAGGTAACGGAACAAAGGACTTAAACAGGTAATGCCCTTGGGAGGAAGTAAAGGTTAAAATTTAACACTCATCAAATAAGTGAATGTTTGAACAATGAGGTCAGTTTTGTACCTATGAAGGGAGCAGAAACGATAAAAATAACAGCCTGCAGCCCACGGTGGTGGTAAGGCTGGCGACGGCACAGGTCCATTCACACACACGTGGCCAGTAACTGCAACGGGAACCATCCGCGTGGAAAGCAGGGGAGTGAGGTGCCAAAGAGCAGACAATCCGAATGTCCAGGGAGCAGCCATGGTCAATGACAGCAGGGCAGGGCCACCGGGCGGAACACTGTGCTGCCCCAAGAAATGACCGTGAGGAAGACACGTGGGGGGGTGTCCGTGGTCACGGCAGACACCGCCCTTGCTGCACCTTGGCATGTGCTTCTGGACAAGCTCTGGACGGTGGGCTCCAGGGACACGGGCTTGGAACCCGCCTTGATCACACGTGAGTCCCCGAGACCTAAAAACACGCTGGTGCAAAACAGGCCTGTCCCAGCAGATGTTTACTGACTACGTGAATGAATGAAAGGAAGCAGAAGCGTGAAAATGACTGATGCTTTACAAAGAAGCGGTTCCTGCGATTCCTCGAGAGAGAGCTCAGCCCAGGCAGCACCACCTGCCTGGGAACCCTTGTCCTTGAACCTGTGCTACCCACAGAGGGCCAGGCCGCTGATCTGCGGAACCCAGATTGCAGCTCCCTGCCATCCTTAGTGAAGATGGCACTCCCCTGACCCTAACCCTAACCCTATCCCTCAGGTGGGGGCATTCTGGGCATGTTCAAGAACAGCCAGGAGGCCGGCGTGGCGGCAATGTAGTAATTGTGGTGACAGTGGTAGGAGGAGGTCAGGGGTCAAGGGCGAGGTCAGGCAGGGCCTCCGGGCCACTGGGAGCACTTGGGTTTTCCTCTGATTGAGGTAGGAAAGTTGCTCCACAAATGGCAGGCTGACAATAGAGATGAAATAAGGCTACTTGGGGCCAGAGTCAGGTGCTATGGCCCCACCTGAGCACACTCCTGGCTTTGGAGAACTAGCGCCCCTACAGGAAGGATGCATGACCTCCACGTCTCCTCCCGTCTGTTACCAACCCCCCACCGGGCTCCACACATACGCCCCAGCCCCGCCCCCCCACTCCTGCAATGCTCCCCACCCTCACCTGTCTGTCAGCACCTGTTCTCTTCCCAGGACCTGATACCTACTTTGCAAGACCCAGTGCAAAAGGGAAAATGCAGGTCCGCTTGTTCAAAAAGTAAGAATTCCAAGGTAGAAACAGCAGAGCATTAAACCACGTGTGGGGATGGGGGAGGGGAGTCAGGGAGGAAAGAGGGCCTCTGCCCCTGCCTATCCCTATTCTACCCAAGACGGCCCATGCAGGCCCTGCCCCGTCCCGCACAGCCCTGGGTGCAGGTGGAGGGGACAGCAGCCGGCTGCCTTCTCCAAAGAGCTGACTGAGTCTGGGTGGAGGAGAAAGACCAGCCCGGGAACCAGTGCTGGGAGGGCAGCCTTTAGGAGCCAGGACGGCTTCCGCAGGGGCAAAGCCGACCCTGGAAGAGAGGGCTAAACAGAAGTGTTTCCCGCGTGTGTCCTCTGCTCTGGGCATTGAGGGACAGAGACAAGACCGGACCCCGATGCCCGCCAACCTCCGCCGTGCGTGGTCAAGGCTCCCCTTGAGCAGGGCGGTCCCCCAGGGGAAGTGGGACCACACTGAGCCAGAGGGACGGACCGAGGGCAGATGGAGGGACACCTCCGAGAAAATGGAAAGCTGCAGAGGCAAGCAAGCAGCCAGTGAGTGTGAGGGGCAGCGAGGAGGCCACTGTGACGGGCAGAGGGGGCCCCGCCAGGTGAGCACAGAGGCGGGAGGGGGGGCGGGCTTTAGCATGAAGGCAGTGAGGGGGTGTCAGTGAAGGCTTTGAGGAGGGACAGGGAGTCGTCCGTCAGTGTGTGAAGGACAGAAGGCAGGTCGATCCTCATCGAAGCAGGGGTCACGCTGGTGAGGGAGGGGGCGGGAGCCTACCACAATGAGCTGGGTAGCAGCTCCCTACCCCGGCAGTGGGTGTGCGCGGACGGACAGCCGTGAGAGGGTTCAGACGCACAGTTGCAAGCCAGCGACAACAAGTAGGAGAACTGCCCATCCCCGAGGCAGAGTTCTCTGGCAGGATGCCTCCGACCGCGTGCATCCCGCAGAAGTCCTAATTTTAGAAACCAGACTGGGACTTGTCGCACCAAAATAAACCCGGCCCCAAATATTTACTTTTATCATTATTTTTGCAGAGCGGAGGCAGGAAGATCAACAGGAGCCACGGGGCGTTTTGCACGATTCCCACCGGGGTCATGGCTTAGGGTGCCCACCGGCCCCCCTCACGGGAGAAGCGGGCGAGGCCCGGAGAAGGGAGTCGGTAGTGAAAGCGAACACCGCTGGCTCTGGGCCACTCGGACTGCCCCTCCGTCTCTCAGACATCCACCCTGGACTCCCCAGCCCTTCCGCATTCCTCGTCCCCAGGGACAAACAGGCCTTCCGACGGTGGGACAGCAAGCACAAGGGACAAAGGGGCCAATGGCAGGCCAGGAGGGACGCCTTTCCATCCTGTGGCAGGACACACAGGGCCCCTTCTCTCTCTCTCTGGGCCGGATCAGGGAGACAGCGTCAGCACGAACTACAGCGCACTCGGAACTCTCACCGCAATTTCACACCAAGAAAATCTCACCGTGGACCGGTGTGAGCGCTACACCTGGCAGAAGGCCTCCTGTCCTTGTTCCCTGTGTTCAAACACAGAAACCCTTCCGTTGTGTTCTAAGGGAAGGGTAAGATACGAGAGCTTACGCTTCCCACATCCCGATTCAAGCAGGCATCGGCTCTAAAGCGCGCGGACACGTGTTTCCAGATTAATTCTGCAAATTTCATGAAATCATGTGTGTATATAGTTCCCTTCCAACTACTGTCGTTTTCTGAGCGCCTCCAGGAGTGATTTAATACTATGTGGATGGTGTGTAGGTTTGTGTGTTGTTTCATGAACACAGAGAAAAGCCAGGAAGACGCAGAAGGCTTGTTTGTATTAACTGGCTGACAGTTTAATAATTCAGGTGGAAACACGCACATTCAAATGTCAGTGTCAACAGCCTATTGTTCTTAACTGTACACTGTGAAGTCCCATAACAGCATGACTTTATATGAAACTAGAGGCCCGGTGCACGAATCCGTGCACGAGTGGGGTCCGGCCGGCCTGCTCCGATGGGAGCCCACTGGGGACACCAGCGGGGGAGGGTAGGGGGGGAGGAGGGGCCATGGGTGGTTGGCCCACTGGCCTTGCCCCCGATTGGGGCCCGGATCAGGCTGGTTGGCTGCCACAGCGCATGTCATAACCACTAGTCATGCTGGTTGTTCTGCCGTTCTGGTCGCTGGGCTTTTATATATATAGATGATTTGGTTATGTGTTTCTTTACCAGGAATTTTCCAGGGCATAAAACCTTTGCCAATGGAAAAATGTTAACAAAGAAACCTCTCTAAAGATGCATAAACCACAGATTTCAAAATAAATACCACACTCGGGGGATGGAACCTGGAATAAGAAGTTCCACGTGACTCTTCCCACACAGAGTTCCGCTCTGCCAACATTGGATATTTTAAGAACGCACTTGAACCATCGGCTGGGACGGGCAGTCCTCCGGAAGTCTTCGTGGCCTTTTCAGGGTTTTCCCAAAAGAGGACCTCAGGGCTCCTTTCTCCAGTTGACAACTTTGATGTCACGTCAAGAGCACCAGGAATGTGGACACCAAGTTCAGCTTTCCTCCTGTGTCCCTCACAATCAATCAGCTAGCAGGCCCGCTCTTCCCCCATCTGCTCAGCCACCATGTCGGCCCACGCCGCCACCCACCCTCCCCAAACCCGTGCAGCAGTCTGACTGGTGACAGTCTCTCCTCACCCACTCTTTCTCTTAAAAAAAAAAAAGCTTTTATTTATTTTAGAGAGAGAGGAAGGGAGAGGGAGAGAGAGAGACAGAAACAGTGATGAGAGAGAAACATCAACATCGACTGGCTGCCTCCTGCATGCCCCCTTACTCCCCGCCCCCCCCCCCCATGTCCCCTGGAGATTGAGGTCCAAACCTGGCATGGGCCCTGACCGGGAATCGAACCAGTGACCTCTTGGTGACGGGGCGATGCTCAACCACTGAGCCACACCGGCTGGGCCCACCCACTCTTTCAGAGTGATCTTTTCTCAAATGCAGGTGTGGTTAGGCCCCTCCCTGGCGTGAACCGGGCTGTTGTAATGTTACACAGATAACACAGGGAAGTAAAGGATGCTTGTGGACTTACCCCTAGTGTCCACAGTGGAAGCACTGCCCTGGCTTGTCCAATGCCCCCAGGCTGGCATGGCCCTGCCAGGCCCAAGGGCTCTGAGCCTGGGCTGGGCTGCAGCCTGGAAGGCAGCCCTCACACAGAAACACACTTCAGTGCTTCTGGCCAGGAGCTGGCAAGGCCCTGGCGGGGAGCAGGCTGTGTTCACCGGCCCCACTTGCCAATCACTTGTCTGGGGCCTGGAGGCAATTTCCCATAAATGCCATGTGGTAAAGAATGATAGGGCGTCCATGCCAGCCATACGGCCCGGTTTAACGCGTAACCCGAAAGACCCACATTTGCAAGGACAAAAGAGCAGCGATCTATTCAGTAAAGACTTTTCTGAGCAGAGGACGGAGACTCTCCCAATGAGATAGAGCAACTGGAGTTCCCGGCCCGAGTCCTGCCCTGAGACCCACTTCCACGTTGGGGATGCAACAGGTCCCCGCGGCCCCTGCTTCAGGTCCTCAGGACACTGCTCCCCAGACCGCGCAGGGTCACTCTGGGTCACTCCGGGCCTTCATGCTCCACAGCCCTGCAAGCCTGCAGCTGAGGACAGCATTCAGGGGTCAAACTCAGTTACCGATAGGGCGGCTAGATGTGGTGGCCCCCAGGCTCCTTCCCATGGTTCTCTATGGGGCTGACCGGGCTACCTCTCCTCCCCCCAGGAGCATCTGCATTCCCAAGACCTGGGAAAAAGCCTTCAAGCACAACTGAACTTGGCAAAGACAAGGCCCAAGAGAAGAGGGTACAGAGAGGAGAAACAGGATGTCCAGCAGGACCAGGAGCTGTGATGACCACTCTCTGACCGGGACATGTCCCCTTACCACGGAGGTGAGGCCTCATCAGAGTTCTACATCAGCACGCAAGTTGCATGCACTGTGTGTGTGTGTGTGTGTATGCGCGCGCGTGTGTGCATGTGTGTGCGTGTGTGTGCATGCGTGTGCGTGTGCGTGTGCGTGTGCGGGTGTGTGTGTGTGTAGGGAGGCTAGGGCAGGGAAGAGGCTGGAACGGGGCTGAATTATTAGTTCCTCTTAAACCCAACTGAGTGAATCAGGCCCAAACACTTGGCCCCAGTCCACAGAGCACGTGAAATGCACATTAAAGCCCGAGTCACTGAGAGCACTGGGGGACACGGGTTAAAGGGGACGGGTGACCTTAAACCCGACACTGATCTCCCTCACTTGTGACCCAGGAGGGGCCCTGGGGCAGGTGCTGATGGAGAACCCACTGTCCTGAGGACGGGGAGCCCTGGCCCCTCCCCTCCGTCCCTGCCAAGCCTCCCTCAGCTGCAGGAGCTGCTAACGAACATTCCAGCTCTAGAAACTGCAGCCTCCCACAGATTCCTCAGCTTCTCCAGGACCTGGTTTTGGATGAGAAACTACCTACTGTCATTAAATAATCGCTCCTGGAAACGGTGCTCCAAACTACCCCATGGCCTAGCTCGGTTTGCACCTCACACTTCACTTAAAATAAAGGTTTCAGAGACTCCGTCCTTCTGCCATGTCCTGTTACTCATCAACTTGAGGCAAAATTCCAATCCTGTTTCCCCAGAGAAAGGACAAGCTTAAGCTCTATCTTGAGGCTACTGTTCTGAATGACCTAAGGTGAGGGGTCCCTATCTTTTTAAAAAATAAATATTTTTATTGATTTCAGAGGAAGAGAGAGGGAGAGACAGAAATATCAAAGATGAAAGAGAATCATCAAATTGTCTGCCTCCTGCATGTCCCCTACTGGGGATCGAGCCAGCAACCCAGGCATGTGTCCTGATGGGAATCGAAAAGTGACCTATTCATAGGTTGATGCTCAACCACTGAGCCATACCAGCCGGGTGAGGGGTCCTATCTTGGAACCGCCTCCTGAAAACAACCAAGATCCTCTGCTCGCGAGACTTGTAAGTGCACCTTCCCAAGTTCAGGAGTCCATGGTGAAGTGCCTTGTACAAAAAAAGTCTAGTTTTCAAACCTTAAAATATAATGGGTATCCACGTTTTAAAAAGTAACTCATACAAGGACACCTAATGTAAAACACTAGAAGCTGAGAGGAACTGCTGAGTGTGTGTGTCTGTATGTGCCTGTGTGTGAGTGTGTGTGTGTGTCTGTCTGTGTGTGAGTTTGTCTGTGTGTGAGTGTGTGTGTGTGAGGGTAGAGTTGATGGAGCGTAGGAAGAACTGTATCTGATCTACCTCAGTCCAAGAGAGATTTTAGAGCCATCTGAAACCACTGATGTCACACATACTCTATCTTTTACACTTTGTAAAATCTTTTTAATAACAAATATTTCTATTGACAGAAATCTTATTAAGTAAAAGGTGTTCCTGCTACTCCCACAGTGTCCCTCAGTCTTCTACTCTTATCACTGTGCATCTAATAGGGTCCGTTTCCCCTTCCAGAGCCCTGGCCCGTGTGGCTGTTGGGTGGAGCACCGTCCTGTACGCCAAAAGTCTGCGGGTTTGATTTCTGGTCAGGGCACATGCCTCGGTTGCTGTTCGATTCCCGGTCAGGGTGCCCAGGGGAGGCAACCCACCAATGCTTCTTTCTCACATCGATGTTTCTCTCTCTCCCTTCCTCTCTCTAAAAATCAATAAAAACATATCCTCAGGTGAGGACTACAAAAAAATGGGGCCTGCTTCTTGTGGACAGCGAACTGTGTTTTCTTCAAGACTCTGACCAAGCTGATGGCAGAGGGCCCAGAGCACACGTGGCTCCTAATGTGTGTTGTTCCCAAGCTCCAGGTGCTCCACTTTATTTAAGACCCCATCCAGCTGATGCAGGAAGACAAAAGACAGCCCTACCACGCACAAGAAGACAATTTCTTGTGTCACTGTAAAGCAAGGCAAGTTTTGGTCTATGCAGCATGTGATCAGATTAAATCAAGAGAACCTGTCACGGGAGCACCATTGAGAGAACTGACTGATACAAAAACGGAATGTGCTGGAAGGACAGAACGAAACGACAGGGCCGCAGAACTGCGAGCCCGATGACGCTCCGAGCGAGGGGCGGACACGTTCACGGGCGGGAGGGCTCCAGGAAATGCAAGAAGGTCTGGGTAATATTCCACAGGTGTCCCTGAAGGTAGCGAGTCGGTCTGAGAGCAGAGGCATGAAGCAACGACCGACACACAGCACCGGGGGCCTCAGGCACCGAGCCTGAGGAGACACAGGGCCTGGGAGAGCTGGCACAGGCCTTGGCTCGCTGGGCAGGAGTGCAAGGGGCTCTAACAAGTTGGATCTGGAGGAATGTTCTGATGCCGAGCAGTTCTCCAGGTCCTTAGGGAAGGCGCAGAGAAATGCTCAATGTCAGAACGGTTAGGGGAGGAGTGAGGCTGGACCTGCGCTCCCCAGGCCCACGCTCTGTCCTCTTGTTCAATGAAGCACGTACGCATGTAACTGAGTGTATGAGGCTCATGTCCCTCCGGGGCACCCTCTGCGTGCTCCCGGGGTCCTCCCTGCCCCTGCCTGTTTCTGCCCCCCATCTCTCCTCACTTAGTACTTCCCCCGGGCCTTCCGTGAGCCCCTTCCTTACCTTGGAAGGCCCAGTTCCATGAAGCTTTCTGAAATTCTTCCCTAAAAACTCCAACCCACACTTCTCTTCCCAAATACCTACTGTGCCTCTGGGCACTTGGCTCAGCCAGCTCTTTTCTCGAATTTCTGCTGTTTAACACAATGGCACTGAATTTTATACTTTGCTCATTCGTGTCTTATTCAACACCGTATCGCCACTGCCTGGAGATTAAATCAAGGTTGAGCAAAGGAAAAGATGAAGATTTCATCACTTACACAGCTTTCCTCTGAGCACAAGAACTGCCCGGCCCTTCCTTTATACTCCTTTGAAAGTTCTAAGTAAAAATTTGATGACTGAGTAACACGATGTACGAAATAGAAACATTTACTAGGGAAACTATGTCTAGTACACTGTGGTCTGGCATTTGCTGCCAGGCTACATTTCCAACTAGATGACATCAACCTAATAAGGCCTAAATTTATTCATCTATATTCAGCTATAATTTAGGACAATTTATCAGCGGATCACTTTCTAAATAATTACAGGGAGAACATCTCATGCTTTAGGGCAAAGGGTGTGGCATAAATATGAAACAGGATATACCCATGCTTTCTTACATTTCGGTTGTATATAGACCAGAGTGGAAAATTCACTTTTCATGAGTAAAGTTATTCATACTCTGCTCATTTCTAACTTTTTTTTTTTAAATCCTCACCCGAGGATATTTTTTCCATCGATTTTTAGAGAAAGTGGAAGGGAGAGGGCGAGACAGAGAGAAACACCAATGTGTCATTTGGTTGCCTTCCACACGCCCCCCGACCAGGGCCGGGAGCCTGCAACCCGGGTACGTGTCCTTGACCGCAATCGAACCCAGGACCCTTCAGTCCGCAGGCCGACGCTCTATCCACTGAGCAAACCGGCTGGGGCCTAATTCCTAATCTGAAAAGCCACACTAGTTTAAGTGTGAGCATGTATCTTCCCTGCAGTGGATTGTGAGCTCACGAGGAAAGGAATGAGGCCTTGCTCTGTCCCTCTTATGTCTGTCCTTCTGTCCTGTGCCCTTGCCTCCCCCAGGCACAGGACACAGGACCTCGGCGCTCAGTACGTCCGCTGAACAAGTGATGTGTGCACTGCCCAGTCAAGTCCACATTCTGTCCTTCTCACCTACGAAGCAACGGGCATCCGCACAGGGTCACGGGGAACCGCTCCATGGGATGGGGACACTAGAAAGACGGGATTGGACAGGAGTCATGGCATCTCAGTGGGGCAGAAAGCAGGCTACTCAGGCACACCCAAACTTCGCCTGTGATCTGTGGCACCCAGAAGGTTAATGCCTCTTTGCTGGGCCTCAGTTTCTCTAACTCTGATCTCATTTAGCACCGTCTGTCCGGATAGTTGCACAGAACAAAGAGGTGGCTTATGGGAAAGTGTTTTGTACACTAGAAAGCACTGGATAGCTTCCGAGGGCTGCCACACCCAGGTTCCACAAACTGGGTGGCTTAAAACAACAGAAATTTATTGCTGCCGGGCCGATGTGGCTCAGTGGTTGAGCATCGACCCATGAACCAGGCGATCACAGTCCGATTCCCTGTCGGGGCACGTGCCTGGGTTGAGGGCTGGATCCCCATTGTGGGGCATGCGGAGGCAGGCGGTCAATGATTCTCTCTCATCATTGGTGTTTCTATTCCTCTCTCTCCCTCTCCCTTCCTTTCTATGAAGTCAATAAAATACATATTAAAAAAACACGCATCCTAAACGAACAGAAATTTCTTGTCTCACAGTTCTGAAGGCTAGAAGTCTGATATCAAGGTGTTGGCAGGGCCATGTGCCCTCTGAACCCTGTAGGGAGAATCCTTTGCCTCTTGAACTTCCTGTGCTTGCTGGCAATCCCTGGCCTGTAGATGCATCACTCCAATCCCTGCCTCCATCCTCACTCGGCCATCTTCTCTCTGTGTGCCTCGGTCTCTGTGTCTCTTCTCCTCTTATAAGGGCCACTATGACCGTATCTTCACTAATTACATCTGCACTGACCCCATTTCCAAATAAGGTCGCATTCGGAGGTACTGGGGGCTAGGACTTCCACAGATCTTTGTGTGGGAAACAATTTAATCCAAAGTAGTGCCACGTGAATAAAAGCACCCCATTTAAAGACCAGCGAAACCATGAGAGACGAGGTCATTCAGACGATCTTTTCTGCTGAGAACAATGAGAAAAGGTGGAAAAGTATGCTTAAAGTTCTGCTTGAGGTGATGGGGAATGAGCAGGCGACAAAGAATAGTGAGGCCAAGATGCAGGAGAAGAGAGGAATCCGGAGGGGCGAGCCTGGCGCCTGGGAACGCGCTTCCCAAGAACGCCTGCCATTTCTGGAAGCGCCGGCTGAGAGGCTGAGAGGATGCACAGCACGGGGGACGGCCTGGGGAGCTGGGAAACTACAGGGGGAGCCCCACTCCTCAAGTAAGAGGAAAGGCGAACCCCACGTAGGCCGGTTCTCACAGGTACAATCCCTGGAACTGGACCACAGTGACAACAGATTGCCGGTGCTCCGGGGCCTGTCAGAAATAAGCACATGCGGAGGCCCCCTAAAGGAAGACAACATCATCCAGGCCCTCAAGTTATTTCTGTGGGTTTTCATCTATGATGTCTTACACTCAACCCACAATAACCAGGTCTATGAGGATATAAGACGGTATGAATGGATTCCAAGTAACACAACAGCCAATAGAAACAGACCTACAAAGGCTAAAAACAAAGGTGTTATCAGACACCGAATTGAAAAAAAAACACACTATTCTTAATATGTTCAAGAGTTAAAAAGAGTAAGAAGTTTCTCAGAATACTAGAAACAAAACAGAACAAAAAGAACACATAGAAACTCTGAAACTTTAAAATAACTGAAATTAAGAATCGGTGGGCTTAACAATAGCTTAAACACAGCTTGAAGAGAAAATTAGTCAACTAAATGATAGGCCCAAAGAAAATATCTAGCTTGAAAATCAGAGACAAAAGGATAGAAAATAATGATGAGAAGGTAAGAGATATAGGGAATACAAAAAAAGGGTCTAATAGATATGCAATTAGAATTACAGGAGAGGAGGGAGAAAGTTGGGCAGAAGAAATAACAGCCAAGAACTTTTCAAAACTGAAGAAAGACATCAAGCACAGATCCAAGATCTTAAATGGATGAACTCCACTCAGGATAACTAAAAAGAAAAGGGTACGTAGGCACGGTAAACTGCTGTGCACCAAAGACAAAGTGAAAATCTCCAAAGCAGCCAGAGGGAAAAAAGACAGATTATCATCATCAAAGGAGTAACAATAAAATTGACAGTTAATTTCTCAACAAAAACACTGAAAGCCAAGAGACACTGGAATGTTGTCAAAGTGCTGAAAGAAAACATCCGAATGTTTAAAAAACAAAATACACCAATTTTAAACAAACTCTTAAGAAAGAAATAACACCAGCCATACACACATTCTTCCAGAGAACAAAAACCATGGCACTTCCCAATCCATTTCATGAGACTAACCAAGCACAGCAAAGACACTACCAAACAGTAAAACCAGAGGCGATCCTTGTCGTGAGCATAGACACAAAAATCCTGAGTAGAAGATTCAGGAAATGAATCCAGCAATACATAAAAAGGAGAGTGTGATACATCTCAAGCAAATGGACTTGATGGAATGCAATGAGGAATGCAATTCATCACATTTACAGAAGAGAGAGGAAAACATGAATAGCTTCAGAAAAACAACCTGATGATATTCAACATCCTTTTACGATAAAAAATGCCTTGCAAACCAGGACTAGAGAGGGATCTTCTGAATCAGGTAAATGCTTTTTATGAAGACCCAGTGCACTCATCATACTTGATGATGAAATGTTGATAGCTTCCTGCTGAGATCAAAGGCAAGAGAAGGATGCCTGAGTCACCACCTCTATGAAACATCCTACTGGGGGGAAATAGGTATAAAAAAGGGAGGGCAAATCTCATTCACAGATAGTTTGATTGTGTGCAAAGAAAATCCACAAGAATCTTCAGATAAATTTCTAGAATCAACAACGAGTTGGGAAATATAAAGTCAGTCTGAAAATCTCTTGTGCTTCTAAACACCAAGAGTAAACATTTAAAGCCGGGCCAGAGTGACTCAATTGGTTGAGCATTGTCCTTTGCACCGAAAAGTTGCTGGTTCCATTCCCGGTCAGAGCACAGGCCTGGGTTAGGTACCTGGTTTGGGGCGGGAAGGGGCGCGTTAGGAAGGCAACTGATTGATGTTTCTCTTTCTAAGCAAGTCCTCGGGGTGAGGATTAAAAAAAAAAAAAGAGCAAACATTTAGAAAAAGGAAAAAAAAATTAAGTTATAATCTACACTAACATCCGAATATAAAATATCTAAGAATAAATTGAAAGATATGTACAACCTGTATGCAGAAACTTCTAAAATTTGGAGAAAAGTCCATAAGAATTGGAGGGACATACCATATTCATGGTTCTGAAGATTCAATACTGTAAGGATGTCAGTTCTCCCCAAGCGAGTCTACAGATTCCATGCCATCTCAATGAAAACCAGAGCAGCTTTTGTTTGTTCGCTCACTTTGTGGAAACTGGAAACAGATACGCAGACTCTAAGACTGACGTGGAAATCTAAAGGGCCGGTAACAGACTTGCTCCACTGGGTACTGAAACCTGTACAGCAACAGCGATTACGAAAGTGTAATTCTGGCAAAAGAATCAAGAAAGAGACCAATGGAATAGAACAGGAAGCCTGGACACAGTCTCGGGCATATCTACGTTCACGCAGAGAGACCCACGCTGGCAGATTCCCGGAGCCTTGCTCTCTGTTGTCCTCCTGCGCAAGCCTCTTCCCCTATCTGGACTTCCGCTCCGTCATCTACAACACCTGTCCTCTGAGCTGGGTCACAACATTCTGATTTGAAATAAAAATGAACAGATTACAGGGTCTCCCCAATTCTCACGTTCGCCTTACAGCAAGACAACCTCCCAGGAAACTGTTCCCCACGTCTGCCTTCTGAGGAAAAAGGGAAAAACAGGGATTTACGCCCCGTGTCCTGCCACCTACAGACAGATGTTAATCCAAACGATTCCAGGGCAGTCTGAGTATAAAGTGCACAAACGGCCGCATCTTGCAATGTTTGCTCATTTAGGAGGCAGACAAGGAAGTGGATGAATGAGGCAGACCTTGGTTTTATTTTTCTCTTTTTTAAAAATATATTTTTATTGATTTCAGAGAGGAAGGGAGAGGCAGAGAGAGAAACATCCATGATGAGAGAGAATCATTGATGGGCTGCCTCCTGCACACCCCACACTGGGGACTGAGCTTACAACCCGGGCATGTGCCCTGACCTCCTGGTTCCTAGGTCGGCGCTCAACCACTGAGCCACGCCAGCGGGGCCAGACCTTGGTTTTAAAATACTGTTTTTCACTTACACGTCTACCAAGTTTCCAACCAAACCGTTTATGCGCTCGGAGCCTCGGTTATCCTCAGCTGTGAAAGGAGAGTTCCTGTGAAGATGAAGTTGACTAATGCTTGCGAAGCAATTAGGACAGAGTCTCACTCATAGCAAGCATTTGAAAAGTGAAAGCCATTATTGGAAATATACTGGGGCGGGGGTTGGGGCGATGCACTAATGATGAAGACGGGATAATGGAAGGAGCAAGCTGGACTTGTGAGGGTTTATCACAGAGTGCCTCCTGTGTGGTTAATGTTTAATAAATATTTGTGGAATGGGGGAGTTACTAATTTACCAGGCTCGCTCACAAATCCTGTAGTTAATGTCCCCTTGTTTACAGGATTAGGCTTGCTTTGAAATGATCATTGGATTCCTAATACATTTCTGCCTTCTATGAAAGACCGAACTCTTCCCAAAGCCCCATCATCACTCACACACACACACACACACACACACCACCACCACCACCACCACCACCCCAACCCCGACCTCGGCTAGTATCTTTTCCCTTCTTCCCAACCTGAACATGGGGTGGGAGGGGCCCTCTGCCTTGTGTAGTCAACTTGTGCTTGACTGTGGGGCCACCTTACTCAGAGACTTCTAACACCAAAGCAGCCTATAAAGGAACTATTTCAAAACCACCAAAAAGGTGGGTATGACAAAGCCCTATTTTAGAGCTTATATTTTAGGCCTGAAAACATCTGCCAGGAAGGGAGGAGTGGCCAGGGCTGACCGCAGGAAGGAGCTGGCCTTCCCTGCTGGGACAGTCATGTGACTTTGGGACCCTACCGAGGGGGAGTGTGTTAAGTACCCCCACCCCTAAGACACCATAAACTAAGGTGCTTTTAAAATCACCGATGAATATACTCAACTCATTAACTGAAGAGGTTCTCCGAATGACAGTTTTTGACGTGTAAGCGTATACGAATCCTGCTCTTTCCTCTGGCTGCCGAAAGGGTTATCCCTGCCATCCTGGTGTTTGGACAATTTCCTGATTTTTTAAAAATATATATATTTTTATTGATTTCAGAGAGAAAGAAAGAGAGTGAGAGAGAAACATCAATGATGAGAGAGAATCATTGATCAGCTTGCCTCCTGCACGCTCTACACGGGGGATCAAGCCTGCAACCTGGGCATGTGTAATGACCGGGAATCGAACCGTGACCTCCTGGTTCATAGGTCGACGCTCAACCACTGAGCCACACCTGGCCGGGACAGTTTCCGGATTCTTGCTGCTAACGCTCCTCTTGCCCTTCCCAGTAAGAGCATCTGCATCTGCTTTGGCAATCTGATTTTAAAAAAAACATTTTCTCCAACATTATTTTTTCCTGTTATTTGTCAAAGCTTCTTCTTATTGAATGTTCGCTGGACCCAGCAACAGCTAATCTGCACTCCCGATGAAGGCCTCACTGTTCAGGGTCTGCCCGCCCGGATCTCGCTGGCCCTTCTCTGAACTCACTCCCAGTTCCGGGTGAGTAACAAAAGGGACGTCACCACCCTGCAGCCGAGGCTCAGAGTTCACACTGCAAAGTGTCACCAAAAGTTTGTGAGGCCCCTCGATTTGTAAAGCTCTTCGTATTCAGTCACCTCGGCAAGGCACACTGCAGAGGAGGGAATGCAGCCGCCACCTAAACCGCATCCAGGGCTCACCCTTGGCTTTGATTTCCTGAGTCCAGCAATAAGCCGCGTCAGTCCCCTGTGGTCAGCTGTTTAGAAAGAAGCAAGGCGATCAGTGATCCAGAGGACCCACGTGCTCACCGAGTTCCGCATCTGTCCAGCCCCCTCGGGAGCTACGGGACGACACCATCATCTCACAAAGCCCTGTGCACACAAGGCAGGGCAGGGGCCCCGACCCTGCAACCACTGAGCCTGAGAAGAGCTGTAACCCACCGGCTCACCTGCCCAGGCTCGCCTCCCCCAGACATCACGGCCCACGTGCACGTGTGGTGAGCTCACACTTCACTCTGTGGAGCCATTCAGCCTCCGTGTGTTTCCCTGGGACAAAGGGACATCTATTTCAGCAGCAAGCAAACTCTTTCATGGGAATATAGCCCTGAATGTTAAAAAACAAAGCCAATGAAAAGATTACATTTTGCAACGAATTTTTTAGGAATAGATCGACTACAGCATGTTCTCGATGCACATTCTTCATAAATACCATCTAGTTGTAATGAGCTGAGCTATTTCACCAAATCACCTTCAAACTGAATTCTCGCTCTCTGACTAAAATGCAGCCCAGCCTCTGAGTACCACAGATTCAAGTGGAGTATTGCAAGTCAAGTCTTAAGATTGTATGCTAACTATCGTATGGTTACTATGTGGCCTGGAATTCTTAGTACCTTACTCACCAGACCTCATTTAAACCTCACGACAATCCTAATAGGTACTTACTATTTGTGTGTGTGTGTGTTAATCTTCTCCGGAGTATATTTTTTCCATTGATTTTTAGAGAGAGTGGAAGGGAGGGAGGGAAAGAGAGCAGGAGAGAGAGAGAAAGAGAGGGAAACATTGATGTGAGAGAGATGCATTGATTGGTTACCTCCGGTGCGTGCCCCAATCTGGGCCAGGGATTGAACCTGCAACCCAGGTAACAAGCCCTGGACGGGGAATCGAACCCGTGACCCTTTGGTGTGCAGGCCAACACTCTATCAAGCCACACTGGCCAGGGCAGTACTGACTATTATCCTCCCAGTGTACGGAGGAGGAAACTGCAGCCTAGACAGGGTAAGCCACTTGCCCAAAGTCACACCGCTACTAAGGGAGCTGCAACTGGAATCTCGGCAGTCTGGCTCCAGGGCCCGCCTCAGCCCTTCTTCCCAGAATGTGAAGAGAATGGGGATGTGTGATGCATTCACTTTGTGGGAAATGGAAGCTTAATGTTTAATCAGCATACGTTTAAAATCCATTAGCGTCAGTTGAGGGGCACCACAAGCCTGAATTCCAAGTAATGGTGACTCCCCCGTCCCTTCCTTCATTCCTGACCACTCGTGGGACCTGACCTCGTCACGGCTCCGCTCAAGGTCACAGAGCCCAAGATCCTGATCACAGAGTCCCTGGTGGAAAGGGCCGGGCTTTCTCGCCGCAGGAGGGATTACAGAACTGAGGTTACCCACCCAGGACTATTTCCCCGCCCCCCTTCTGCTGCTTAAAAGAACAACACCCCACCAGGAAAAACAGGAAGCTGGTTACCAGATACGCCAGAACAACAGCCCCACTGTTCCCAGCGACGGGCAAGAAGCACAGCCACTGCTGTGTCCCGGGGCCTCCTGCCTGGAAGGAAACAGCCAGCCCCAGGGTGTTGGGCACGCCTCGGGCAGCCTGGGGTGAGCACTGTGGCTTGTTCCTTCTAACCGGCCACCCGGCCCGCCGGGGGCAGCCTAGGATCTGGAGGGCAAGGAGTGCCCATGCTTACTGGGCACCCGCTATGCCACTGTTTATTCACGATCCCAGTCCCATACCTGGAAGGTGGGTCATGATTTCCATGGCGTAAAGGAAAACAGTGAGGCTCAGAGAGCTGACTGCTGTGCTCCGCCAGGACCTCCTGGGCGGGGACTGGAAGCTGGCTTTGCCTGCTTTCAAAGCCCTCAATCTGATGCCTTTTTCATCATCCCGTGCTGTACAATTTCTTTCTCAAAGGGAACCAAGATATCTTGATTTTTTTAATGTAGCCAACAAAATAAAACCACCAACGAATCAGTATCAGTTTCTTGAAAGAAAAACACTTTGCGCAACACTTCAAAAAAAAATTTAAAGGACAAACAAAATAGTTGCAGAATTATGATGAAGATTAAATATCAATACTGGGTAAAGGCTGCATACAAATGGAAAAGCCCAAACCATCTGCAACAGTAAAATAAACAGATATACGAACCTCCAACAAACTTGGAAAAATTTCAACCTCATGATTAATCCAAGAAAGGCAAAAATAAAATCAACGTTTGTGAGCTACTAAACTGGCCATTAAGAGCTACAGAACACAGTGTGGGTATGAGAGCACACTACTGCTGGAGGTGTAAATTGTTACTATCCTTTTGGAAAGCAATTTAGTCATTTGTACCAAGTCACAGAAGCTTTACACATTCCTTCACCCAGTAATTCCACTTCCTGAGTCTATCCCAAGGGATTAACTTAAAATATGAAGACGTTCTATGCAGCACGAATACTTTCCTTTCTGCATTACTTATAAGTGGGGGATAAATGGAAAGCAGCCTAAATGTCATTCTAATAAGTGTGGGCATATTTTGTCAATAAAATATTACCCAGCCATTAAAAATGACGGTGACAGAGTCTATGTATCACCATGGAAAAATCCTATTAAATGCAGCATGAAGGAAAGAATAACTGGGGTAAGGATGTTACAGTGTGTTTGCCGTAAAGTGTGATTATGTAGACATGTGACACCGCTTTTGCAAAGCCCGGCTTAGTTGGCTGGGCACCGTCCCGGGCACCGAAAGGTTGCCGGTTTGATTCCCGGTTAGGGCACATGCCCAGGTTGCAGACTCGATCTCCTGCAGGGGGCGTGCAGGAGGCAGCCAACTGATGTTCAGTATTGCATTGATGTTTCTTTTTCTCCCTCTCCCTTCCTCTCACTCTAAAAATCAATACAAATATCTTTTAAACAAATTACCCATGACAAGAGGTGAAAAGGAAACACACACACAAAAAAAGAGAGGGTATATACTTCAAAATATTTCCTGCAGGAACCCATGGACACAGACAATAGTGTGGCGAAGGCCTGGGGAGGGGGTGGGAGTGGGAAGGAGGGGGGTTATCGGGGGAGAAAAGGGGGACATGTGTAATACTTTCAACAATAAAGATAAATGAAAAGAAACATTTTCGCAGGCTCTTCTGATAGGTTTACATGCATTTGCCATCCATCCACTTTCCATCAGGCACCGTGTTTTGTAACAAAAGAGAACCGCGTTTGGAATACTCTCGTCTGTTGTGACGGACGCTCGCCCACCTGGCGGGCACTGCCAGGTGCTGGGCGTCCAGACTGAGCCTCGAGGGCGAGGGCGGCGCACAGCACCCCTCCTTTCCTGTGGTTTCCAGGCGGCTTTTGTGCTCTGACCCTACAGAGGTCCCTTCTGTTCCATTAGCTGCTTGTGGTTTAGGGGCGACACTGAAGACTGTGGGGGAGACCACAGCAAACTTACGGTGAAAGCTCTTTTAGGTTTCTTTTCAAACATAGAAAAGTGTGAGCAGAAGGTCGGATTTACCATAGGCAATAGCTCCTGGCACAGGATGAACACTGTCTGGACAAAAGCCCCGTATGCATGACTTTATTTTCCTGTAGGCTGCTCCCGTTCCCCACAGGCAGACCTACTGTGCTGGAGCCGTGTATCTCTGTTGGCAAGAGTGAGCACAAAATGTGCAAAGGGTTTTCCTGTTTGTTTGTTGTTTAACGGATGGAAGTATCAGTTTGTGCATGTAATGCTGTGCACTCTCCCAGCCGCCACCCCTTCCCGGCTTTCTCCAGCCTCAACTTGCAGATGAGCGGCCTGGGGACTGTGTGCTTGTGGCCTGACATAGTATCGACAGTGCCGAGTGAGTATAACTGAAGTCCTTAAAGTCCCTTTATTATTATTTTTTCTTTAAAGAGAAAGTTGCACTTGAGATATGTAGCTTTCAAGAATGTATTTTTCTTGTATGTCAAGAAGTCTGTGATAACTTTTAAAAAAATGTTTTTATTTGTTTATTTTTTAGAGAGAGAGGAAGGGAGAGGGATAGAGAGCTAGAAACATCGACGAGAGAGGAACATCATCGATTGGCTGCCGCCTGCACGGCCTTTACTGGGGATTGGCTCGCGGCCTGCAACCGAGGTACATGCCCTTGACCAGAATCGAACCTGGGACCTTTCAGTTCACAGGCTGATGCTCTATCCACTGAGCTAAACCGGCTAGGGCGTGTGATAACTTTAATAAAAGTTGTTTAAATAATAAAAAAAGGAGGCTCTTCATCGCCTCATCCTCACTTAGACCTAAGTTCAGAGTTGCTGCTTTTAGAAGGGCCATATGTGACCACCTAAGACCCTCACGGTCAGGATCCGAACTCCAGGGGTGTCAGAGGCTGCGGGGCCGTTTGGTGGCATGATCCCGTCTTCTGGTATCTCAGAGGTCAGGCTTTGATCCTGAAACTGACACCCTGGGAGCCATGTAGGTCTCAGCAAGTGCGCCCGGCAGGAGAGAGAGAGAGAAAGCAGGTTCTTTGCGGGAGGGGGGGGGGAGGACAGGAGCAGGAGGAATCCCCCACTGGGCTGTGCCCTGCCTGTGACCCCTACACCATAGGAAACGCTGTTTATGACGACAACTCTCTTAATTCTTGCCCTTTTTAATGTTCAACGAAGCGGTTTCACAGACTCCTTCCTCTGCACCTCATAACAATCCTGTGTGGGCCAGGGGAGCTGTTATAAGTTCTGGGTTAGGACCGAAATACTAGAAGCTCAGAGGCAAAAAGAAGTGAGTGACAGCCCAGCCTCGGCGGGTGTGAACATCCCTTGCTCCCTCCCCTCCCCCACAGTGGGGCAGCACACCTGTGCACTCGACGGAAATCCGGATACAGACGATACAGACGGTCTGTGCCGACCCAGTGCCTCTGGCTCTGGGGATCCGATTTGCAGCAGCGCACCCCTCCCACCTCCCTCCCGTGGTCCTGCTGAGCCACGCAGGGAGCCCCAAAGGACCCGCTCCTCCCCTCGGGGGGGCATCTGTTTTCGGAGCCGGAGAAGATCTTAGGAACCATCTCCGCCGGGGTTCTGGCAGGAAACAGATGGCACTCTCCAACTGGGTAATCTGAGGAGAGTTTCATAAAGGGGCCATTTAGAGAGGAGTGGGCAGGGGTAGGGGAACCGCAGCGCAGTGTTCTGAGACCAAGAACAGCGTCACGTTTACACCCCTAGGACCCAAGGGGTGAGGGAGCAGAGGCTACTGGAACCCCGAGACAGTGCCCTGTGGAGAGGGCTGCCTGCCAGCAGCCCGGACCTGTGATGCCACAGGGAGGAGCCGGGAGACTCAATCCTTTGTCTGTGTCCTCCTTCCCTCCTCCAATCCCTCCTGGGCCAAGAGCACCATATGGGGCCAGGAAGCGAGGAGCCCCTGCCCAGGGTCCCCGCTGGTCAGCGAGAGCACAGGGCAGGGTGGGGAAGGGTGAACCGTGAATCTGGAGGGACAAACAGAAAACAGCCTGCACAGGAACGAACGGACTTGTGCTTAGGGGTAACTTGAAAGGAACTGTGTCCGGGGGAAATCCGTGGATGAGCTGCCGAGCTGGGCTGGGACCTCAATCCCTGGGTGCAGGTCCATACACCTCCACTCCCCATTTCACCCGGGATTCCTTGTCCAGTAAGCGGGATTCACACCTTGAACATGAATAGGCCTTCCAATCGGCTGGAGATTGTTTACGGTCACGGATTGCGTATTTCGAAGCTACCCAGCCACGGTACAGTCTGCTCCCCAAATGGCGACTGTGTTCATTCCTGTGTGCCGCACCTGGACAAGGGTCAGGGTCCTCATACTTCAAAGGGACCAGCTCAGAAGAAAACATCTCGCAGCAGGCATGTGCACACAAACACATGGGGGAGGAGGACATGCGTGTGGTGCTGCAGGGAAGCCCAGCTGTGGCCCAGTGAGGGAAGGAGGAAGTCCTTCCGTCCAGCCTCCGGTTCCGACAAGCAGGCCCCGGCTGTCGGTGAACTAGCACTCCACTGACATACAGAAATAGCAACAGTGCATTGACCCACGTGTCGTCCAGGCCTGGAAAAACCCTCCAGGATAGTAAAAGAGAAATCACGTGTTCTTCCAAGCCTTTTTAAAGCTGACTGACTGGCTAAAAAAGGAGCAATAGATATAGACCCTTTTTGTAGGCATGGTCTGGCCTACACATTCAACAGGGAAGATTAAAACGGTACCTGCCTCTCAATTTCCTTACCTCGTCTATAAGCCTCGCCCCTTTTACCAAGTAGGGCAGGCTTCACGGTTCTTTGCATAATGGGCTTGTTTCAAGAGAACCGTGAAAAGACTATCAAGGATTGATCTCACGCAGACAGGAGCGTGATAGCTCTATTTAACTACAACATGAAAAACACCAGAGAGCTCTTGTGCGGCTTCCTAGTTTTTATTCATTCTGCCTCTAGAAGTTTCCTGAGGCCTCATGCTTGGAGCTGGAGGCGGAACAAAGTGCAACAAGACTCAGAGAGGCAGGTGGGGGGGGGGGGAAATCACAGAGGAAGGTTCCCCCACCTTTTAGGCAGAGGTGAGGCGCAGAAACCTTCCCAACAGGGGAGTGATCGGGCTGCATCCCGTTTGGGCAAATTATGCTGGAAAGATGCAGGGAGCACAATGAGGAGGCCTAGAGGCAGGGAGCCCAGTTAGGAGGGTGCGGTGGTATCGGGGGTATCGCAGTTACTAATAAGATGTGAGGATGGGTTCCTTTTTCTCCACATCCTCGCCAGCACTTGTTGTTTGTTGATTTATTGATGGCAGCCATTCCGGCAGGTGTGAGGTGGTACCACATTGTCTTTTTAATTCGCATCTCTCTGATGATTAGTGATGCTGAGCATTTTTTTCATAGGTCTCTTGGCCATTTGTATGTCCTATGGTAGGTCTTCTGCCCATTTTTTGATTGGGTTGTGTGTCTTCCTTTTGCTGAGTTGTATGAGTACTTTATACATTTACACCATGGAATACTATGCAGCTGTAAAAAACGAAGGATCTCTTACCCTTTGAGACAACATGGAGGGACCTGGAGAGTATTATGCTAATGAAGAAGAAAGTAGGGACCAGCAGCTTCCTGTCCACAAGACAAGATCCCTCTCAGGAATGTTAGCCATCAGATCAGCGGCTCTTTCCCACGTCTCCTCATTCTCTTCATAGAACCCCCAGTCTCCCCTGGGCCCGGTGTTAGCACACCAGTGGCCCAGGCTGGTTCTCCAACAGCCAGACAACAAGAAGCCCGCCACTGTCTCCCAGTCTCAACAACAACCCAGGCCCACCCGGGACCTGTACCTCAACCTCAAGGAAAGGGAAAACAACTCCCATGTTCATTGTGGGTGGTGCCCCCTCTCCCCCCTCTCTTCCCCATTCCCCCAACCTGTGTAGTGCTGTGCACACGAGACTCTCTGAGGGAAGGTACTGGAAAGGATCTGGGGTCCATTAGCACTTGCCACAGCCATTGGTCTCTGTTGAGGAAAGAAGCCACAATGTGTCCTGGGGCTCCAGGATGGCTGGTGACCACTGGGTAGCCTGGAGTAAGACTGACAACTGTGATGGTCCTCACTGGGTGGTAACTGACCAACCTAAGACATTGTTTCTCTTTTTAAAAAAATATATTTTATTGATTTCAGAGAGGAAGGGAGAGGGAGAGAGAGAGATGGAAACATCAATGATGAGAAAGAATCATGGATCAGCTGCCTCCTGTATGCCCCCTGCGGGGGGGATCAAGCCTGCAACTCGGGCATGTGCCCTTGACCGGAATCGAACCTGGGATCTTTCAGTCCACAGGCCAACGCTCTATCCACTGAGCCAAACCGGCTAGGGCAGCCATTGTCTCTTTTTGGGGAGCGGGCTGGATGTGAGCTGCAGCAGTGGCAGCACAGACAACAGTTGGGGTGAGGCAGTAGAGAGAGGAGGAGAAGCAAGGGAGAGGAGTGAGCAGAGACCAGCCTTCCACGCCTGGAGGACTCCCGAGGGGAGGGAGCCACGAATGCCCAATTCTAAAGTGATGGCATGATGGGGTGTCCCCAGAGCTCCTGGCACATCCTGAGCAAGGAGGTGCCAACAGGCCGGCTGGGAAGGACAGAAGCCCTTGGGGAACAGACTGTGTCGTTGCGCCCATGCCTGAGTTTGCCCGTGTCCCCGGGGATCTTCACGAGGAGCCCCCATCCCCCCGAGGCGAACGGGGCACACCTCCTATGAACTGAAAGAGGCTGGCTGGAATAGGGGGGAATGATTACAGGCGGAATAACTGAGCTTCAAAGAGATTACGTGGCTCGCTGATACAGACACTGATGGCTGCTTACCCATCAAGCATTCCCTTGTCTCTCTTCCTAACAGAACCCTGATTTCTTTAGGGATGGCCAGGTGCCCAGCCAAAACTTCTCCCACAGAGTCCCTTCCAGGTAGGTGGCCATGTGACCAAGTCTGGCCAGTGAGACGTCAGCTGAGAGTTTCCAAAGAAGCTTTTGCTTTTCCTGACTGAACTCCCCCGCCACACCCCGCGTCTCCTCCTCTACCTCTTCCTGTCTGGGTCACTCAGAGAGGAGACTTCACATGCAGCATCCGCCGGGACCCGTGAGGATGACAGCCTGTGCTAAGGAGAGTGCAGTTGGAAGATCAGAGATCGGGCCCTCACGGCATCGTATGAGCCCTGGGCTGGCTCCTCCGGGATTCTCATTATGTCTGAAAAGTGACCACCTACTTGTTTAAGTCACTCCTGGGTGGGTTTTCTGCTGGTTGCAGCTGAATGCCTGCCTCACCGATATCCTGCCTCAGTCACAGAGCTGCCGGCAAATGGTGAAGCTGGGAATCTAACCGAGGTCTGCACGTCACCTATTTACCCAGCGCAACACTACCTCTTGCTCTCAGAACACGAGGCCTGCAAATTAAATGAGATGCTACATGTAAAGCGCTGGACCGATCCTAGCAGATGCCTAATAAAATACCGGCCACTGTTATTACTATTATGATTAGGCCACTCCACGGGAAGCTCCTGTGTTAGGAGACCATCGACCTGAGACCAAAGACAAACAGGAACCCAGAAGGAAGTGTCCCTCTTTCTGAAGAAGAGAGTGAGGAAGGGCTAGGCCTTCTGCCCTAACAGGGACACTGGGAGCAGGGGGCTTGTCCACTGAGCTCACCTCCCATCCCCACAGCCTGCTTGTCCTCCGGGAAGAGCAGCGCAGGTACAGGTGACCCCTGGGGCCATCGGTGGGTCTGAGTACGCCCTCTCTGCTCCTTCGACCTGGACCCAGGTCCCCTCTGGAGCACGCGCAGAAAGCCAGAGGCCCTGAGAAGAGGACTAGACAGGCTCGTTAGGGGCAGAGGCACCGTGGCAAACTCACACATCTCCACCTTCCCCAGACACAGAAGTGTGTCTCCTAAAACCATGGATATTGCCACTTTTACAACTGAACGCTGGAAACAGCCCATGTGTCTACTAGTAAGGTACTATTTTAAAATGGCGTTATGCCTGCAAAATACAATAAATATTCTGTAGTCATCAAGTATAATATTCCCTAAGGGTTTTATAAAACATGGCAAATTAAAAAAAATATATATATTTTATTTCAGAGAGGAAGGAGAGGGAGAGAGAGACAGAAACATAATGATGAGAGAGAATCAAGGATCGGCTGCCTCCTGCACACCCCACACTGGGCATTGAACCTGTAACCCTGGCGTGAGCCCTGACCGGGAATCGAACTGTGACCTCCTGGTTTATGGGTCGATGCTCAACCACTGAGCCATGCCAGCTGGGCCCTGGCAAAATTTTTAAAAAATTAAATTTATTGGGGTGACATTGGTTAATAATATTGTATAGGTTTCAAGTATACAATTCTATGATACATCATCTGTATATTGCACTGTGTGCCCACTGCTCAAAATCAAATCTTCTTCCATCACCAGATACCCCTTTACCCTTTCCACCCCTCACCCCCCTTCCCTCTGCTATCTGTCTATGAGTTTTGGTTGGTTTGTTTTTCTTATTTGTTCATTTGTTGCTTTCAGTTTTATATCCCACATATGAGTGAAATCATAAGGTATTAACTTTTTTCTAACTTCTTTTGCTTCGCATGATATTCTCACAATATCATGCCCATCCGTGTTGTTGCAAATGGCAGTACTTCATCTTTTCTTATGGAAAAATTCTTGTTATGTGACAAAGAGCTGGCATGTTAAACTATACATGTAGCACATTTCCCATGACCCCCTTAGATATTTATGCACATACATCTGTAAACAAAATGAAAAAGGCAAGGCGAAAAATCATAGAAAGCGAACAGTGGTTAGCATCCTTAATTTGCGATATTATGGATGACTTTCTTGTCTCTACACTGTTGTATATTTCTAAGATTTCTACAGTCCCTTTTATAGCCGTAAGAAAAAAATCCTTATGAAGAAGTTGAGGAAAGGTGAAAGTGTGCTAACGACAGAAGTTGAGACATCGTTTTTATTGCTTGGACAGGGTGTCTGGTTTCAAAGCATGCTGTTTGCTAACAACCAGAAAGCACGCATTTCAGTGAAATATTTCTAAGATGGCAGAGTCTCTGATGTGGCCCCCTCGTCTCCCAGTCCAGGAAAGCACCATCCTCCCTCAGCGGGGCCTCGGGCTGGAGGCTCGGATCCGAGACCCCTCTCACTGCAGTGGCCTGAGAGAAGACCCTCTTTGTAAAAGGCCCTGGGGGTTCTGACATTAACCTGGACTCATTCCACCAAGAAATCTGAAGACGAGGCATCGTTGTCCAATTCACAGGCCGCAAATACATGAGACACTTGGAGACGTGTGGCTTGGTGCTCATTCAAATGGTTTTGATGAGGTCGGGACATGGTTTCTCTCCCCACTAAGATGAAAAGTGAATGGAATGCTAAGGAACATGTTTTCTCTGCCACAGAGCTGTCAGCATACCCAGCCGCCCTCCATAAGGGATCAAGCTTGTGTCTCTGGAACTGGGTCTGAGCCGGTCACCAAACCAGCACGGCAACGGCAAACTTCCTAATGGGGGTGCTCTGGGCTACCCCTCTTTCTGTTTCTCCTCCCAAATCACACAGCTTCCTCAGCATATCACCCCAGGGACCTGAGAATAACACTGTTTCCAGCATCTTGTCTTCACTCTGACACAGACGTCCAGCTAGACTTGGACGCTTACAGACGAAGAGTGACTTTTTCATCACTCACCCAATGGTTCAATATATTGTTTCAGACTTTCCCCCGCCTCCCTGGATCAAAGATGAAAATACTTAGTACATTAGAGATAACAATAAAGCCATTATTAAAAACTCACACAGTCATAGATTCTCTTTTTTAACAAAAGACATTGTGTTGTGTGATACAATTTTAAGATTTCATTTCCTTGCATGTGGGAATGACCAGAATGATATAAGCATTCTGCCAAGAGTCTCATTTCGGGTTTGGACTATCCAGGCTCATCTGTGACATGAGATTCCATGTGAGACAAGCGCTATGAGGCCTCCCCTGTGACCCTCCTCTAACTTAACAGCACAGTCATTTTCTTCATAATGTGGACGTTCAATAGCTTGCAAGGTTACAGCTCTGTGAAAAAGAAGATTCCCACACAGCTATGGTTTAGGAGTTCTGAACATGGAATCTTGCACAGGATCTAACGGTACAATCCAGACTTTATAAAGAAAGAGTTGGCCAGCAGAGCAAAATCACATGGCAAGGAGGAAACATTCAATCTGGGCAACAGGTTTTTCAAGCAGCCGTCTGATGAGAGTACGCTAGGGCCAGGGGGACCTTGGAGACCTGCTTGGTCTAACTCGGGGGAGCAGGCTGCAGTTGGTGCCACGCTGGGTGGCTGAAACGCCAATAGAAAGCATGCATACCTGGGGGACAGATTTCGGGACAACCACAGCCACTAGAAAGTGAAGAGGGAATCCCAGAAAGTATAGAGTCAGAAAGAAAGAGCCTCAGATTCTTTGTAAAAACCTCTGCCTAGATTCCCAGCGGACTCCTGAACCGTGTGTGCATGCGGTGGCCTCTGAGCAACCCAGAGAAGGAAAAAATAACCGAGCCCAGAACTGAGGTGCTGCCCAAGAGACAGAGTTTGTGGTGTAAGCTAATTGCTGGCGAAGGCAAAACCCAAAATAAACAACAACTCACCCTGCTCCCAAATGAACCTCTCCAGAGTCTCCATAACATAATAGTGCCATGTTCAAAGTACAATAAAAATGAAGCAAAGAGATAGGAAAAGTGCAACTTACCCTCAAGAAAAAAGACAATAATGATCCCAAGGTAACCCAGATGCAGCCGTTAGCAGAGAAGAATGTTTAAGCAGCTATTATAATTATGCTCAATGGCATGAAAGGATATGTGAAACAGACAGTGAAGAGGGAATCCCAGAAAATAGAGTCAGAGAGAAAGAGCCTCAAATTCTGTAAAACTTCTGCCTAGCTTTCCGGCTGACTCCTGACCCATGTATGCATGTGGTGGCCTGCACGGTGGCAGAGAAATAGAAATGATAAAAGAACACCAATGGGAAGTTCTAGAACTAAAAAACAACAGCAACAACAAGTAAAACTTTCCCCCAAGAAAATAACTGGATGAGCTGAACAGAGTGAAGAGGATATGATGTAACTTAAAGAACTGAGAGAAAAAATAGATTGGGGAAAAAAACCTGCACAGAATCTTAGGCTTTTAGGACAAATAAAAAAGTCTACCATGAGTGTAACTGTAGTCCCAGAAGGAGAAGAAAGAGGATGGGGTAGAAAAAAATCTGAAGAAATAATGGCTTGACAATTCTTCAAATCTGGTATAAAATCTATCTTTACAAGTTCAAGAATCTCAATGAACGACAAGCAGGATAAATACAAAGAAAAACAAATATAAAAATAACAAAACCTTGAAAGCAGCCAGAGAGAAATGATAACATTACATAAAGCTAACAGAAACTCTGGGGACCACTGAAGCCAGAAGATGCATCTAGAAAAAAACTTCAACCCAGAATTCTATATCCGGTGAAAAGATCCTTCAAGAATGAAGGTGAAGTAAGTATATAGTATATTTGTCATACATTTTAGTCATTTTTATACTAAAAATTAGCCAGGTAGCAGTTTACACATGAGTTCATATAAACTTTAAAACACATGTTTTTAAATTAATGGTAATTAAAATATCATGTGAACTGGGTTGTTAAAAAAAAAGGGTGGGAGGAATCAACAAAATCTGTCCTCCGTTTTTCTTTAATATCGAATAGTGGGCATGAAGTTATTTTTATGCAATCTGATCTAAGACTGAGAGTCATTTACATGCTGCCAGGATGTCCTGGAGTCAAGTGTCTGTCTCTTCTCTCTCCTTCTCCACAATTATGCCACCGGGAAAATGAAGGAACGGTTAAATTCATCCCTCTAAGCATTTTTCAGACCTAGGAAAAGAATTCAGAACCGACCATTAAAAACTCACCTGCTAAGAGTTCAAAATGAAGGGTGGGCAAACTATTAGGCGGGAGGAAAGAAAACACATAGGCACGTGTTCCTGAAAGAACACATTCACGTTGGGGAGTTAACTGCAAAGATGGAGACCGAGTCAATATTTGCGTAAGAAAATCTCAACCTGAGTTAACACATTCGTTGGACTTGTTAGTCCAGAAATAGTCCCCCAGAGAGGCCTGGAAGTGTGACCTTCTCCTGCACATCTGCTCTGACTTTTATGAGTTCTCTTAATACTTTCTAAAGCTGCTGCTAAGTGTTCATTTTTGTTCTGAGGAGGGTTACCAAACAACCTGCTGGTAACACAAAACAAAGATTCCCTTCATCCCGGCCTTCCTTAAACCTAAGAGCAGACTGTTTTCCAAACGGCTCACATCCCAAGCTGACTGCCAAAGTTAGTAAACCAGCCTCTGACATCTAAACAACAGCTGTGCTCTGTCCCGAGAAAGGGCAGCCTCACCCGGACAGTGACTCTCCAAAGGTCAGTCGTATCCTGCGGCAGGAAGTCCACTCCATGGCCGGCGGCACATGCCGGCACCAGGGGATGGACGATGTCTGTCCCCATTCCCCTCCCTCCCTTTGGCTAATCTGCCCTGGTCGGCAATGTTCAGCTCGCCTGGCACAGGAAGCAGGGGCCTTCGACTTCACCCGGCTCGCACACTGCGGCTCTTGCTCTGACATAAACTCTTTTCACTGAAGATCATCTTAGCGTTGCCACTGGAAATGGGGCTGATGACGAAGGACCTGAAGATAAAGTAAAAAATACTTGCCTCCGAAGCAAGCACGTGTATTTAGCGTCAGGCGCTAAATAAACGCATCTGCAGGGCTTTCTCACGGCATCCCCCCCCACTCCTGGAAGGACCGTCCCTCCCATTTCACAGGTAGGCAAGCTACAGGTGCTCAGAGCATTTAAATGGCCTTCCCATGGTCCTGTGGCTTTGGCGGGACACCACATGAACACCCAGTTCTGTCTGATTCAAGTTCAAGGGTCATCCTACTCTGGCAACCTTCAGGAGTAGAGACACCCTTGAAAATGCCAACTGCATTTAAAAAAACAACACTTGTCATATTGATGGGAAGTAGGTGGAAAGTTGACTTAAAAATTTACCTGGAGGAGTAAATGAACAGGAATAGCTAATGTCATTTTAATAATGATGATGTGGTACTTGCCTTTACAGATATTAAAAATATGCTATAAGGCTAACACATAAAAACAGTGTGGTATTTGTTTACCTGCATAATGCCTGGCTAACAGTAAGTACTCAAAGCTGATAGTTATCATTGTTAGAACATGCTAAGTGCGTTATATGTATACACATATTATTTTACTTAGCTTTTTTTTCATAGGGATATTGCGAGGACAATTTTATCCCCATTTTACAGGTCAGGAAACAGAGGCACAGAGAGTTTAAATAACTTGCTAAAGGACACAAAGTAAGTAAAGGGGGTATCTGGAATCTGAACTAAGGCTGACTGACTTCAGAGTTAAGGGTGTTATTGCACCATTAATAATATCAAAAGCCTGGGAGAATCTAAATGTCCAACAGTAGGGAAGCGATATAAATCAAAGTGTATCTGTATAAAGAATATTTCTGAGAATGAGACGGACCTATATATGAAAAGATATATCTATATATAACATGTAAACAGAAAAAACAAGTTCCATTTTGTAGGTAAAAGTCTCATTTTTGTTGAACAATAACATGTATAGTTATAGTTGTTTGTGAAATACATGTGTGTACACATGTATGTTATATGTATGTACACACATAATATAGTGTACAAAGTTGTATTACATACATACATATACACTATCCTTTTACTAACATTTTTTGTATTGCTTCAATCTATTATAAACATATAATAAACATGCTTTTGTAATAAAACAGATTTTAAAAAATGGCTCACTACCTAAAAAATAAAAGATCCTTTTCTTTTCAAAGGAAAACAGTTCCATAAACAGGCTAAATTACAACTAATTGAAAGTATAAGGGTCCTCCCCAACTAGGAGCTGGTACAACAGTTTCCACTATAAAACGGCCTGGAATAGGGGACAGCCTGGGCTTCAATGCAGGCCAGTCTACACAAGCAGCTGCATCCTCGTTTGCGTCTGGCCTGGTGCCCTGCACACCTGTGTGGAGGATTAGAAAGGCTCTTCCCTGTACAATCACTCCTTTCAGAGAGCGCTGGCCAACAGAAGTAGGGTCTAGAGAAGTGAATGGCTGCTTGAGGACTGCCATGACCTGGGTGGTCCAATCCCAACCAGACACAGTGAGCCCAGACATGGATTAGTGTGGACGGAGGTGGGCCCAGACTTATGACAAGGCTGAGCTGCAGTCAGCAGTCAGCAGTGGTGACGGCTGGAGAGAAGGTCACCCCCGGGGTGAGGGGTGAGGATGGAGGGGAATCTGGTCCACTCTATGTGCTCTATACTGATCACTGGGTTGGACCAGCCTGGAACCTTTCATATGACAGCACCTCAACTCCAACCTGGGAGCAGGGGTAGGAATGGGACAGCCTGGTCTGCCCACTGGTTAATTCTGCTTCCTGGGGCTGGCCTAGAGACACCCTGTTGAGTCACGCCAGCAAGCTTCAGATGGAGAAGAAGCAAAATCGTCACCTGATGCCATAGTCAGCTGGTGGGTGCACTTCAGATAGAATTTCTCAATAGCAAAGTGGCAAATTGTTTTCTAAATCCATCCATGCAGGCATCTTCTTCTTCTTCTTTCCTTCCTTCCTCCTTCCTCCCTTCCTGTTGTGAGGCATGCACCCCTGCTCAGCCTCCTAACCTCATCTGAAACTTGGTATGACTCTGGCAGGAGACAGCCCAGTCACCTGCCAAAGGACAGGGAGGATATATCCTGTGACAAAGAACCCGGAGACAGAGAGTCTAGATTTGATCACGACGTTGATCGTGTGCCACCATCCACCACGATGGTGAAGCCGGTGGTGGCTAAAGCTTGCTAGATGACACAGGCTTGCGCTTCCCATTGACGGTCAAAATTCTGACCTTTTATATGATTTTAAAATGAATTTTCATTTTTATCAAAGAAAACAAAATCAGGTTTTAAATAAAATTGCTCAAAAATACTGAAATAAATGATAATAATAATAAAACACTGCCCTGAGGGAAACACTTTCAATGCTTTCAGCGCTTTTTAACCAAGTAATATGTTAATAATGCCATTTCTTGGTTTACTGATTTATCCTTCATTAATAAACTGCCTGTTATAATGGTTTAGATTTTAGCTTTTTATACCACCTCTCACATTTCCTCATTCCTTATGTTATGATGATAAAGGACTGTTCACCAAAAAGCCAAGGAGTTTACTCTGCTTTTTTCCCCCCTTGTATATTTTTTCCTTGGAATTAACACTCGATATTTATTTCGTTTATTTTCCTGTGCCCTTACACTTGAATTTTTTCCAAACACTCTATCTGAACTATCACTATGTATAAATATTACTTTCCAAATGGCCAATTGTGTCAGATAATCTGTGGCCTCCACAGTAACTGGGCCTATTTCATACACATTGGGCTTCTCCAGCCTGTTTTCCTGTGTTGGCTCCTGCTTTCTGAATTCTCTTCTCCTCTCCTTCAAGTATTTGTTCTGGTTGTTTCCTAGAAAAGGATCTGCAGGAAGCAAAATTTTGTGTTCTTGCTGACTTAAAAATGTCTCTGTTCTAGGCTCACACTTGATTGAAAGTTCAGCCGAGTATCAAGTTCTAGAAAGAAAATCATTTTCTCCTAGAATTTTGTTGACTTTGTTCTATTATCTTTTAGCTTCCAGTATTGAAGTTAAGAACTCTGACATCATTCTGATTTTCATTCATTTATTTGTGACGAGTTTTCCCCCTCCAAGCTTTTATCATTCACTGTTTCTGGAGTTTTAAATGTTGATGATAAAATGCCTTGGTATGGTGTGTGTGTGTGTGTGTGTGTGTGTGTGTGTGTGTGTGTTTCCATTCATGAGGCTGGGCTTTAGATTTAAAGCACTTTTTAATACAGGGAGTTTTGACCTTCATTTGAAATGTTTCTTTTATTATTTCCTTGATAATTTCCTTTTCTCTATTTTCTGTGCTCTTTCACCATAGAACTCCTATTCATCAAGATATTGAAACTCCTAGACATGCCATTTAACATTTTTACTTATTATTTCGTCTCTATTGTCGCCCTTCCTCTTTTCACTTTATCTTTGGAAACGCACTGATTTTGTTCTACATCCTTTCTATTATATTTAAAAATAATTTAAGTTAGTTGTACTTTTATTTTACGGGGTCTCCTTCTTGTTCTCAAATACTCACTTCTAAAAAACTTGATGATAAAACATTTCCAAGTTTGATATTCCGAAGAATGCCTTACACACATGCACTCAGTGAGACTTCAGTCGTCCTCCTTCCTGTACAGAGCTGTGTGGTCCATCTTCTGTGTCAAGGAGGTATTACGTTCATAAAAAAAAAAGTTGTAGCTAGTTAGGGCCTCCTGGCTCCTGCCTGCCACCCAGCCATTGAACCAGCATTCTAATCTTCATGTTGCTTAGAGAGGCAGCAATAAAAAAGAATATATCCATCTCACCTTCTGTTCTCATTGTAAATATTTAAAAAAAGTATTTCTTGTAAGAGACCTGGAGGTAAGATTATGGATTTCAATCCAACAAGGTTTTCCTGGCTTCATCCGTTTCCAGGGGCTCACAGCAACTTCTTGCGAAGGCAAACAGCAAGCTACCGCGTCTGAGGCAGAGCCAATGTGTTCAGCCTGGCCTGGCTGGCGGCAGCCCCCTCTAGCACCCTCCCCATCCATGGATCTAAAGAACCCTGGTTTGAGCATCATCTCCAAGAAGTTTGGGCAATAAATGAACTATTCTGGCTCCTCCTAGGAGATGAAGATGATGGCTGGCCTAACGATGGTTCCAGAAACAAAATGGCTTGCTGGTCTCTAGAAGTTTGAGCCTTAAGTGGTGACAAACACCAAGCAGTCTAGTTACATCAGGCAGTCAGTCCTCTTTTAAAGAAATCTTGCGCAGAAACGCCGGGCCTACCGCGGGAGCGCCAGAGCGGCCCCGAATTCCGTTTGGAAGTATCTTTGAGCTCGCTTGGCCACCATGAGCAAAGCTCACCCTCCCGAGTTAAAAAAATGTATGGACAAGAAGTTGTCATTGAAATTAAATGGTGGCAGACATGTCCAAGGAATATTACGGGGATTTGATCCCTTTATGAATCTTGTGATAGATGAATGTGTGGAGATGGCAACTGGTGGGCAACAGAACAATATTGGAATGGTGGTAATACGAGGAAATAGTATCATCATGTTAGAAGCCTTGGAACGAGTATGAAGAATGGCTATAGTTACCAGAGAAATCAACTGCTTCCACATGTCCCCTCTCCATAGCACCTGTTTTACTACAATATAAAAATAGAGTCCAGTCCATTTTCACATTGAACTTTTGTTAAATAAACTTTTGTATTGATCAAAAAAAAAAAAAGGAAAAAAAAAAGAAATCTTGCACAATTCAAACAGGGCTGTCTAAGAAGCAGTTTAGTGGCTAGCACCAGAGATCCCTTGCTAGGTGCTCATGGACTAGCACAGCGATTTTCAACTTGTGGGTTGCCAACCTGTGGGTCGCGACCCCTTTGGGGGTCGAACGACCCTTTCACAGGGTTCACCTAAGACCATCGGAAAACACATATATCAGCGGTTCTCAACCTGTGGGTTGAGACCCCTTTGGGGGTCGAACGACCCTTTCACAGGGGTCGCCTAAGACCATCGGAAAACACATATATAATTACATATTGTTTTTGTGATTAATCACTATGCTTTTAATTATGTTCAATCTGTAAGAACGAAAATACATCCTGCATATCAGATATTTACATGACGATTCATAACAATAGCAAAATTACAGTTATGAAGTAGCAACGAAAATAATTTTATGGTTGGGGGTCACCACAACATGAGGAACTGTATTAAAGGGTCGCGGCATTAGGAAGGTTGAGAACCACTGGACTAGCATCTCCCACCCCAACAGAAATAAGCCATTGGAACCTGCCTTCTCACACCCTTCTGGGGCCCTCCTGTGCTTGGAATCTGAGGTATGGCACCACTAAGTCTGCAGCAGCGAGCAAGGTTAACTTGGCGAGGTGACACAGGATGGTGATGCTTTGGCAACTCTACAAGTTGAGTTGTTGTTGTGTTTTTAATATATTATTTTTATTGATTTCAGAGAGGAAGGGAGAGGGAGAGAGAGATAGAAACATCAATGCTGAGAGTCTTTGATCAGCTGCCTCCTGCACACCCCTCACTGGGCATCTAGCCTGCAACCCGGGCATGTGCCCTGACTGGGAATCGAACCGGGACCTCTTGGTTTATAGGCAGACGTTCAACCACTGAGCCATGTGAGCCGGGCTACACGTTGAGCTTTTTACAGAAAAGTTTGATAAAACACATGATTTCAGAGATGAATTCAGCTTTGTGCCACTTTAGAGACGGATGCAATCTTACTTTTAGCTTAAGAACACAACCAAGGAGAAAACACTGGCATCATGGCCAACACAAGTCACACTTTCATACCTCCCATTGGTGTTAGCCTGACAGTAAATGTCGGGAGCTCTTTTTCCTGCTGTCGAGCCAACACGTGCCCCCCCCCCCAAACTGGCACAGGGCAGGCACGGATCTCCCAGAGTCAGTCTTGATGAAGGCTGCAGCTGCTGCCCTGTCCCGTCATCCATCACACCCCTCACTCCAGCAGCAACACATCTTTCAAGAGCAGCCGCTCTCCCACCCGCGGCTCTGCTTGTCTGCGTGGTTGCAGCCCGTTATGTAACTGCCACCTTATCAAAGCACCAGAATGCCGAACTTCTGTGTATTTCTTCAAGTATGCAAGGCTTGACCTTCCTGCTAGAAAATGCCTAGCATATTTTAATTGTCCTCAGAGGTTCCGGAAGCATTCCGAGGAGTTATTACTACATGTTCGTTATTCCTCCGATCCATGCTCCTGCAACGAGGAGGGAATTGCTAATTTGCAGACCGATAACTGTGCAGAGCAATGAGTCACCTCTTTAGAGCCTCATAAATTCATTCCAGTTTTTTTATGAAATAATTATATTAATTGCAATCCCTTTTTCGGCACTTACTATGAGCCAAACACGATTTCAAATGCTTTCCATGCATTTATTTGTTATCCTCATAACCATCCTGTGACCAGAATTATTTTCATTTTCATAATATAATTATATGATGTCTTTAATTTTTAGCCTCACTTTATAGATGAGCAAACAGAGGCAAAAGGATGTCAAAGGTCATGCAGCTAGAAATGGCGGAACGGAGATACAAACCCAGGCAGGCGGTGTGTCCAGAGTCGCACCCTAATCACAATGCGAACTGCCTCTGCTCCTTGCCATCCTGGTCCAGGGCTCTGTGTGCAGGGGGCTGGAGAGCTCTGGGCACATGCTTGGCTTTGGTTTACTTGGGTGTCCTGTGGCCTGGGCAGTTGGCAGGCCCCAGAGGCTGGGCATCCACGCTACGGAAGGTGCTCAGAAACACCTTGGCAAATGGAGTGTTGCCAACAGTTCCACTACACTCGATATATTGCCAAGGAATGCCCCAAAGTACCTGGGAAAATAATTTTGCTCCTGGGAAAGACAGCAGCTTGGACCCAGGCCAGTCCTGCCCGAGGAGGTACATGGGCTGCAGCACTGAGCTGGTGCTGCTACATTCTGGATGGGAAGTGAAGGTGGGGTAACCCTGGCCTGCTCCTGAGACGCGAAGCTTCAGAAAAACATAGTGTCCACAGGGCCAGCGTCAGGGAACTCAAAAAGGAAGCAAAACCAAAGGTCTGAGCTCTATGTCTCAAAGGCCGATCTCCGGGCTCCCTCTATCAGGATCATTCAGGGAGATTTTTTTGTTTTGTTTTAAATATATTTTTATTGATTTCAGAGAGGGAAGGAGAGGGAGAGATAGGAACATCAATGATGACAGAGAATCATTGATGGGCTGCCTCCAACTGTGACCTCTGTGTTCATAGGTGGACACAACCACTGAGCCACCGCCGGGCGTTTTGTTTTGTTTTTAAATGCAGACACTCAAGTCCTACCCTGGACCTTCTGAATCACGGTTTCCCACTATTGGGGCTTAGAAGTCTAGATTTTTTAGAAATCACCCCAGGCAATTCCGTTGTATTCTAAACACAGTTGACCCATTGCTCTGCGTCTCTGGGGTTTCAGGTCAGGCATCAGAGAAAAGCTGTGCTTTAAAAGCAATATTCACTTCAACAAGTAGCTTGCAGGCCTGAGAACCAAGGTTCTAGTCTCAGTTCTATGAATAGCTTGCGGTGGACACTGGGGACATCCCTTGGCCTCTGTGAGCCTTAGGCACCCCACCAGGAAGATCAGGGGACTAAGTCCCCCCCAGCTCTGAATCCTGCGCCTCCTACCTAAGTACCCTCACCACACCTGAGTTGTTACGTAAACAGAACTGATGAGGTCCTAAAAGGAGTGGCCAGGTGAGTACCCGGAAGGGCAACGATCAGTCAGTGTGGGCTGGAGTAGGGCACTGGGCCTTGACCATGGGGAGAATCTGGATTGGGGTGGTCATGCTGATAGGCCAGGCATCAGAGCGAGGGGAGAGACCAGGTGTGAGGGTGTAGGGGGAGTGAGTTGGGAGGGAAGTAAAGTAGGTCTGAGTAAAGGAAAAGGTTTGAAAACACGGGTGGGGAGGGAAGATGGTTCCAGGTTACAGAAGCCCTTGAAGAACAGGGAGGCGATGGAGCGACAATGGAAAGTGGTGTTTTGGGAAGATGGCTGGGTGACCTATGCAGGATGGGAAAAGTGGGAGGGGCAGGCCTGGTGACTCAGCCAGGGAGACATCTGTGACCCAGGGGACAAGCCTATTCTAGAGATGATGTGGCCTTGACCTGCATCTGTGGCAGTGGGAACAGGAGGGGAGAACATGTCAGTGGCAAAGCTCCAGGACCCTGGGATCTGGGTGGTTGTTATGGTTCTTTCAGTTCTACTTGTTTTTGTTTTCCGCTTATCTGTAGTTTCTGTTCTCTCTGCAGTGAGCTGATACTGCTCGGTGATAAGAAAGAGAAACATACAGTTCAGCATTTCCTTTGGGAAGCCAGCAAACCAATCTCCATCCCTTGGTGGCTTAACCCTTCCTCTCACTAGTCTGTTTCTCTTAAGAACCCCTTTCTCATGTTTTTTAACCAACTCCTCTGCACCCCATACCTCTCGTCCCTTTGCTGAAAGGCTTCTTCAGAGCATTCCTTCTCCTTTGCTTTTTAAAAAATATGTATTTTTATTGATTTCAGAGAGGAAGGGAGAGGGAGAGAGAGATAGAAACATCAACAATGAGAGAGAATCATTGATCAGCTACCTCCTGCAAAGTCCCACACTGGGGATCAGGCCCGCAACCTGGGTGTGTGCCCTGACCAGGAATTGAACTGTGACCTTTTGGTTCGTAGGTCAATGCTCAACCACTGAGCCATGCCGGCCGGGCTCCTTCTGCTTTTCTGGACCTTTCCTCCTGCCAGCCGCCTGTAGTGCAAATCTTGCTCTGCTCCTCTGCCTGGTGGGGAGCCCAGGGTCCCGGCCTGAGGTCAGTAACCTCCTTGCTATCCCGCAGTGGCTCCAGGCCAAGACCCTACCCCTCTCTTCACCAAGCAGTCTCTGAGGAGTTAGCTTTCTTTCTCTCCTTGAAGCCAATCTCATGGTACCTGCCTCAATATCTTCTTCTCCCAAAGAATTCCTGTCATCATCCTGGGAAATGCTGCCATCTGAGAGGAAGACAACTGAACCTCCCAGTATCCCCACCCGCTGACCCCGCAACTTCTTTGCCCATTCCTGTACGCCCGCGGCCACCTGGCAGCCCTTCACGTCCCCCAGGACTCCTATCACACGGCAAGCTCTGAGACCCCACTTTGACCATGGACACCCGTCTTCTGACTTCTTGGGTGTCCAGATTCCAACTAAATATCCAGTCATTGGTTCTCTTTCGATTTCACTTTCCTGCCAAGCGTCCTGGATTCTGAGGCCAATTATTTAACCTGCCCTCTGAAGCTCCGCTAAGCCTGGTGCCGACTAGAGGAAAACTGCCCAGCATACCATGGGGCTCCCTGACACAGGAAGGCACCCAGGTCAGCTCAGCTGTCCACACCCCGCTGAACCCCAATCTTACTGCCAATTCTATTGGAGACCCTTACCACTTTCCACTCATGGCAAATGATCTTACCTCGTTTCACGAACACACTGAGTGATGAACATTCGTATTTTCCCTTCTCTTCGGCTGTGAACTTTTGCATGCCTCCAATGATCCTTTCCTTCTTTCTGGAAAAATATGTTGTCCTGTCCCCTTAAGGCTAATGTTGTGTGCCTTCCAAGCCTTCTAGAGGATTAACTCGGTTGATAATTCCTTCTTTTCTTGTAGACTTCAAGCTCTCCGCCATCATGCAAGAAAAATGCTTTGACACTCCCTTCCCCTAACACCCTCTCATCTTCTTGCTACTGCCAAGCTCTTTAGAAAGTTTCGCTGGAATTGTTAACGTGACCCATGTTCATGCAAACAATTTAAACAGCGCAGAAGAGCACAGAGAAAACAAAGATTAGCCAACATCCTGCCCCTCACAGAGAACCGCTGTTAGGAATGTGATGACCATGCTTCCAAATTATTTTCTATGTAAACATTCACATATGGAAGTATGCATTGAACACAGAAGAGGTTACACTGCACATGTTCTCCTACGACTAGCTTTGGGGAACCCACACTATCTCCCCAGCACTTTTCCCATTTCTGTGTTATCTGTAACCACAAAAGGCATTCTAGTGAAGCTAACCAACATAATTACTTCTCTATCTCCTATTAGTTTACAGGTGGGGTTTTGTTTTTTGCTGTGTAGAGAATGCTGTGTTGAATATTTTTGCATTCGTGAAACTATTTATTTACGACAACTTTCTTAAAAGGGATTGTTGGATATAATATACTTATTTTTTTATAATGTTTGATATACACTGAAAAACAGTCTTCCAGAAAGATTGAACTAATTTAAACTCCTCTCAATGGTTGTCCTTAAGAACTCTAAGTTTTGGTAATGTTTCAAGATTTCATTTAATATCAAAAATGAAAAAGAGGACAGCATTACAGATTCTAGTCATTGAAAAGATGAGGATATGTTGAACAACGTTCACCCACTGTTTTGAAAATGTAGATGAAACGGGCAAATTCCTAGGAAAAGAAACTTGCCAAAACTTATTTGAGAAGAAATAGAATATCTGAACAGTCCTGCCTCTGTTAAGTAAATTAAATCTATATTTCAAACCTTCCTACAAAAATACCTCTAGGCTTCAAAGGGTTTCACAAATGCATTCTGCTAAATGCGTAAGAAAGAAATAACACCAACCTTACACAAATTCTTCTAATTTATTTTTAAGTCCAGCATAGCACTGGTATCAATACCTCACAAGGACATGCAAAGAGAAGAAAATCACAGACCAGCCTGTTTTGGACATCAAGACAAAGGTACAGGCGCTGTTAATACTACGGTTGTTTGTTGCCAGTTACCTCCGTAACAGAGAAAATGCTAAATTTTAGCCAGAGGTCAGTAAAAATGAAGATGTACTATCTCTGAAGTCTATTCGTGGACCATGGGGGATTTGTGGCCTCCATGTCAAAATTCCTGTACTGAAAAACAAACAAACAAACTAGTGCTGGAGGCAGCATAGCACTGGGAGACCAGAGCTCAGTCCACGTGGAAATCCCAGCAGGTCAAGTCTTGGTGAGGGCCCCTGTGCTGGGACGCCACAAGCCTTCAAAGACTTCTTCAGTTGATTTCTTTGAAGAGGACTCCTCTTGATTCTGCATTTCACACATTTCTTTGTTCTCCTTCCCATGGGATTTCACTTTGCTTAATAGAAAGGACTTCACTGAACATTTCAGTCCCTTTATTCCCCCCGTGAATTCCCACGATAACCGGGTAGAATTGGCAAGTCAAGCAAATCATTCCTTTGATGACACCCGGGCGATTTGACTACACGTTTGTAAATAGAACATGTTAAACCAACATGGACCTTTGTGGTCAGAACTCTACACAAAGCCCACTCGGCTCTGGACCAAGCACTCATGACACCCTCTGGAAGGTCACCCGAGAGAAACATGATAGGACCAGGGTGTGCTCTGGCTCCAGCTCACAGACCTGGCAAAGCCCGAGCGAGCACCGAGGATCGCTTAGGCCCTTTGGAAAGCTCAATGACCAAGTTTTCTGGATATCTTCCTGCACACTTTCCTAGAGGGAAAAGATCTGACGAAATTCAGTAACTGCATTTTTACCACTTCTTTTGAATTCATCTCTATGTAAAAAAGGTAGTATTTTTAAAAATGGATCTTAATACTCAATTAAAATAAATATATCTTAATACTCAAAAGTCCAGAATTAACATTTAAAACTGTGAAATATTTAAACATACAGAGAAGTACAGAGAATATAACAAACAACTATATATTAGGCTACCCAATGCCTCAGACCTAGCATATCTTAACATTTTGCTGTATCTGTCTCAAGAAAAGAACAAAACATTAAAAATACAACTGAAGCTACCCGTGTACCCTTCCCTGATCCCATTCTCTTTCCTCCCTCTCCAGAAATAATTACTATTATGAACTTGTCGTTCTTAAGGATGTTTTTATAGTTTTATAATATATGCATATATCCATATACTATATAGGAACTGTTTTTTGCAAGTTGTCAAACTTTGTATGTATGGTATCCCACTGTGTGTGTTGTTATGTAACTTGCTTTTTTTGGTTCAACATTATATTTGTCAGTTTTAGGCATATTCACAGATGTGACTCTAGTTTATTCCTTTTACTGGTATAAATGATTTCATTGTTTAAACATGCCTCGATTTGTTTATCTAGAGTTTTGTTCTTATAAGACCTCTTTTAATTAGATCTCATCCCAGTTCCTAGGGTGAGCATGTACCTAACGAGAGTCAAATTCACCTATAAGAATTGGTTTTCTTGTAGTCCATAGAAAGTGAGCACCAAGTTTAAGGGAGAATAAGTACTGTTATGTTGAAGCTTCTAAGTTCAATCATCAGCAGGTAGAGGCAGCAGTGTATTTTTTTACCAGAATATTTCTAAGGTACAGTAAGCATTTTTTTTTCTTCTGGCTGTGAAAACAGCCAAATGCGATTCTTTGGCCATCAGAGGTGATCTATAAGCCACTAAAATCTTGAGACAAACTCTTTTCAGACTAAAACAGTTTAAGTGGAGTATGTGTTTGCCACTAATAACTATGACCAATACAATGGGGTCCAAACATCTGTAAGGGCCTTGTTAGCACCCTTTTTCTTCTTAAAAACATCTCTTTGAAAATATCTACAGTGGGATTTCTTTGATGAACTGCATTAAGCCTTCAGAACATCTGCTGCAACTCAGGTAGAAAGAGGCAAGTATCTGCATAATATGTAAGTCTGTAGTCAAAAAAGGTGTTTCAACTAAACTATGTCCATGTAGTACCTGGGAGAGTTTCTGTATAGACTGACATCAGTGCTCAATGCTTTACAGGGTAACTTACTAGTAAACTCCGTTCTCTTTTGCGCAGCACTGTCTCATTTCCACTACATAAAGGTGGCTCCAGTTCCGCTAGCCAAGGCCTGCCTTACGTTATATTATGTCCTACTTTGTTGGTACCACATAAAGTGCTTATGTTATAAAAGGCCTCTGGATCGCTCGGTTCAAATGAATAGCTGGTTTCATTAACGTTCCAGGAGCAAGGGAAGCAAGCCCCTACAATAATTCTCAGACCAATAAATTCGATTTTCTAAGTATTCTCCATAAAAGAGCAGCAGATGAGTCCAAAAATTTGTTCAAAAATGCCCAAACAAGTGTTCCCTCAGTGGACAGTCCCAGCAACTCCAACCATAGCCAGATTATGGGAAGAAGAAGCACATTTCAATCCATGGGAATAAAGGTTGGCATTGAAAAAAAAATGTCCTTCTTTCAGGAGGGACAGCAGATGAAGGCTCACCATTTCTGCTCCTTGGTAGTTTATCGCATTTTGTCCAGAAGTGCTGCGGCCCCCAATCATGTTGAGGGGGTCCAAGAAAAGTATTCTGAGAATTAAGAAGTTTAAAGAACCAGTGACAGAATTCTTCTCCTAATCAATAAAAATCAACTATTCTAGCTTCAAATTTTTTTTAAATATGTTTTTATTGATTTCAGAGAGAGAAAGAGAGGGAGCTAGAACATCCATCGGCTGCCTCCTGCATGCCCTTTACTGGGGATCCAGCCTGCAACCCATGCATGTGCCTTGACCTAGAATCTAACTGGCGACCTCCTGGTGCCTGGGAGGACGCTCAACCAACTGAGCTACAGAAAAAAGGCAATCCCAGCTTTTTAAAATCTTCTTCTCCTGCTG
>NW_005871367.1:109919-117748 GCF_000147115.1 Myotis lucifugus
TAACTGGCTGGGGCAGGGGGCAGGTTTTCTTCAATTTCAGACGTAAGTGCTTTTCCCAGTAACCTTTGCGTGCTGGATAGATAGTGTTTTTCAGGAGCTGGAGGTATAATAATGCCTTGCGATGACAAGTACTTAAATATGACATCTTGGTGGACTTTTGTACACCTCAGAAGTTCTTCTGCATTTGATTGTACACGAATATTGCACGAATGGCATCTTGGCGGTCCTCAGGCTGCACCAGGCTGAGGTGGTGGTGTCGCACAGGGCCATGATCTCATCGTCATCCATGACCTCATCGTTAGCCATGACCTCATCGTTAGCCATGACCTCATCGTTAGCCATGACCTCATCGTTAGCCATGATCTCATCGTCATCCAGAAGGCCGAGCAGGTTAGGACCTGGGCAGCTGAGCCCTGACAACTTGACCCTCAGGAAGGGGGAAGAGGATGAGGATGATGACAATAATGTCGCTCCTGTAGGTCCATGGGGCCAGCACCTTGGCAACAGGCACTGGAAGAGCCTTTCGGGTTCCCCTCCAAAGCGCCTCGGGTATTCCAAACCCTTGGGCAGAATTAATCGCCAATGAGGTCCATCTGTAAACGAGTTGCTCCAACTAGTTGTGCAGGGCAGAGCAGGGTCCCACGGATCTCACTTTAGGGGAGCACCACGCTTACACTGGGAACATCCACCTTCCACAAGGCAGCTGGTTGCGGAAAACTAAAAACATCTTAAAACTCTACGTTTACTTAGTTACACACCTGGACGTAGTGTGTAAGTGATGAGTGAAGCCTACCACTTCCTCCAGAATTTGAGAGATAAAAGCTACCGGATTCTTGACCTTTCCTATAAACGTTCAGTTCTCTCATATTTGCTATTCAGGTGAAAATGGAAGAGGTTGAGGAGTTAATAGCGAGACTCGAGGAAACAGAATTTGTTGTATAAACAACAGAACGTGAGTTGTGAGGAAATGTGGCCTGCCATCTCGGGTAAGCCCTAGAATTTAGCCCGTTGAACATGCTGCCTCTGGCAGAAGTAGAAAGGAGCATCTTTTGGGAAAATATGGTTGTGCCTTTCAAGATGCAAATCTCAAAGGGCTTATAAAATCCTCCAAATAGTTCCTATGTTTCCTTTTCACAGAGTCAGGCGAGGCTTAACTCTTGTCTGTGCTACTCGATAGGTATCCCTGAATCACACAGGCAAGTTACCTACTCTCGCTGAGAGTCAGTGTCCAAAAGGTGTAAAACGGGAATGGTAATACCTACACGGAAGGTTGTTGGAGGATGAAGTGAGATACACACACAAAATGCTTGGCGTGTAGTAGTCACAAAATAAATGGTAGTTTCCATAGTGCTTTGCAAACCTTCTTCTTAAAGGACTGCACATGAGCACCTCAAACACATGCATGGCCAGGTCTCATCCATTTGTGCATCCCAAGCACCTGGTACAGGTGAAGAGCATGTAGTGGGCGATCAATAAAAGTTTACTGAATCAATGAATTAAAGATAACAATAATATGAACACATTAAATACTTATATAATGCATATGTACTCTATTATTTAATTATAATAACCTTCTGAGGTATTTACTCCTATAAAATCAAGGCTCAGCCCTGGCCGGTGTGGCTCAGTCGGTTGGGTGTCATCTAGTGCACGGAAGGGTTGCTGGTTCAATTCTGGGTCAGGGCGCATGCCCAGGTTGCGGGCTCAATCCCCAGTTGGGGCCCTGAGTGAGGCAGCCAATTGATGTTTCGCTCTCACATTAATGTGTGTTTTTTCTCTCTCTCACCCTAAAAATCAATAAAAAAAATCTTAAAAACTATCAACTAAAATCAAGGCTCAGGGAGATTAAGTAACTTGTCAAAGTTCACACAACTCCGAAGTGATGGAGCTGGAATTCAAACCCAAGCCTGTGCCCTTGAACATTATACTCTATTGACGGCCTCCTGCTCAGGCAGTGCAGGAAGCTGCGGAGAGAAGGCGGCCTTTGAGCTGGATCTTAGAGGATGACGAGGCATCCATCAGGCACATAAAGGAAAAGTCATCCCAGTAAGAAGATCCAGGACATGACCAGGGGAGAGAAAAAGCACAGCCTCTTTGGGCTCAGCAAGCAGCCCATTACCGCATGAAAGGAGATGCCCGGAGACGAGGCTGAAAAGGCAAGTCCAGGGTCAGGCCGTGAAGGGCCGCAGCTGCGAAATGTCATGTTTTTATCTTGGGGCCGACGGGCAACCATTGAAAACCAGCTGGATCAGGCGGCAACACGATCAGAGCTGGGCTTTAGGAATGGACACCCAGCAGCCTCACCAAGCAAGAGCTGGAGTGAGAGCCCCGACAGGAGATGGGAAGACAGAAAAGAATGTTAGCTATGTGCCCGCTCTTTCCTTCCCATGTCTGAGACTCTGGTCATCTCTACAGTATTTTCTAAGGGATGTCTTCATAGGAGTGGCAAACAGAACTGTGTTCTCTATACCAACCAGGTGACACTACCTCGATGAGGATTTCCTTCTCAGAAAAGTTATACCTGGTTTATTTAACTGGTGGCAAAAGAACTCCAGCTGCCCAGTGAACGAGCCCCACCCTTCCCTACCATTTCAGGTCGTAGATGCACCTCCTTTTTTCCAGCAGACATTTGGGGAACAGCCTGAAAGGTGCCCCCACACCCTCCCGAGCCCAGGCCCGCTCTGCGGGGCTGGGACTTCAGCACATTTATTTCTGTTCTGGTGATATTCGATTCCTTTGTTCTCTTAGCCTCCATGAAGATAGTCACTATTTTTATACTATCGTATAACTACAGGAGCCTATATTTTACATTCAAATGCTTATTTATCTTATCGTGTACTTCTGTGTTACTTTCTGCAGAAGAGCATGCAAGATTAGAAGAAATTCTCAGCCCCAATCTTAAACCTGAAAAGGATATACTATACAAAATCTGTTTGGGTACGTTCCTAAAAAAAAAAAAAGAGTGGAGAAAGTCATAGGTTTTATCTTTCGGAGCCCCCACCCCCACTCCTGCAAAATGCAGAGTAAGTCTGCCCTGCCAGATTGCAAAATGTCTTGATCTTCTCTTCTGCTTGAATCATGACCCAAAAGTTACTTCTGAGGGAGGGCTGGTACTATATTAAGCTTAGCACTGCTTCACATTAAGGAGGCTGATCAAAATTTAAGGAGAGAATACGTCCAGAATAGACCCACACGTATGTAGTCAATTGATTTTTAATAAGGTTCAAAGGCAATACAACAGAGAAAAATGGTCTTTTCAATAACTGATGTGGACACAACTGGACGTCCATATGCAAACAAATAAACCTCAATTTCTGCTCTTCAAAACACATCTTTAACATCTCACACCCATCAGGATAGTTACTATCAAAAAGCCAGAAAATTTCAAGCATTGGTGAGGATGTCGAGACACTAGCACCCTTGTGGACCTGGTGGGAATAGAAAATGAGGCAACTGCTGTGGAACACAGTATGGCTGCTCCTCAAAAAATTAAACCCAGAGTTACCATATGATGCAGCAATTCGGCTCCTGGGTATCCACCCAACAGAACTGAAAGTAGGGAGTCAAACACTATCTGTACATCCATGTTCACGGCATTATTCACTATGGCTAAACATGCAAGCAATCCAAGTGTCTACTGCGGGATGAACAGATATGCAAACAGTGGTATATTTTATAAAGCACACATATAAAAATACGTGATATGTAAAATATATATGTATTATAATGTATATATATATATACACACACAAAATGTAATATTATTCAGCCTTAAAAAGGAGAGAAATTCTGACATCGATTACCCTTGAGGATATTACACAAAGTGAAATAAGCCAATCATAAAAATACAAATACTGTATGATTCTGCTGATATGAGATACCATATCAGGGTGTCCAAAATCAGAGACAGAAAGAATAGCAGTTGCCAGGGGCTGAGGGTATAGAGTTTCAGTTTCACAAGATGAAAAAAGTACTGGAGATGGATGGTGGTGATAGTTGCACAATCTAAAAGTACTTAAAACCACTGAATTGTACCCTTGAAAATGATTTAAAAATGGGGGGAAAAAACATTGCTAAGAGAATGAAAAGACAAACCACAGACTGCGAGGAAATACTTGCAAAAATCCATCAAAGTACTGTGGTATCTAGAATAGATAAACAACCTTCAAACTAAATAATAAGAAATGAAACAACCCAACTTTTAAACAAATAGGCAACAATCTGGACAGACATTTCACCGAAGGATTTAAGTGGCAGACGACATAAAAAGGAATCTCAGTGCTATCAGTTGTCAGGGAAATACAAATTAAAACCATAACGAGATAACCACTAGATACCCATTAGAATGGCTAAAATAAAAACCCGACAAGGCCAAGAACTGACAAGGATACAGAGCAACTGGAACCGTCATACACTGCTGGTGGAAATGCAAAATGGTACCACCACGTTGGAAAACGACTTGCAGGGTTGTGTTTTTTTTTTTATAAAGTTAAAGCATTCACTTGCAAACTGTAGTCCAACCCTACAGTGGACGAGGACGCAGCAGCAGCAGCAAACAGCAGCTGACGCATACAACCCCTGGATGAATTTCAAAAGTATTACATTCAGTGGAAGAACCCAAACTCAAAAGCTACATCCTGCATGATAATGATGCCGTTGTAACAACCTGGCTATTATTTAACAGAAAAGTGGGAGAGGGAAGACTAAATATAGGCGTGCCGTTTCTATAGCTTTGCCAAAAAGCTGCATTTAACGTTTTCCAAGTCTGTTCCGCACCGATCAATGGGGAAAGAGGCTGGACAGAGGCAGGTTAGACGCATGCCCGGTAAGGTCTGAGTGACGTGGAAAGGTGTCTACCTGTCTGCCAGTCATAACTGGGAACAAATCAGTGGCCAGGATGAGTGTACAAAATCTAAATATGTGCACTTCTAGACAAAGGAGCCGCTCTCTCTCCTGGTTCCAGGGCTCCTGTGATCCCGTGGCAGGGGCACGCTTCCCTGTGCCCACATGGTGCACGGCCATGGTGGACCCCACACATGGACTAATGAACTTCAGTCGCTTAGATGCTGAACGACGCCCGGCTGCAACATGGAACGGAAGCGCTGGCCCCTGGCCTTGCTTCTGGCTCTGCTGGAACCCCAGCTGCACCTTGTCCAGGACTGGCTTAAGGGGCAGGGGACTTGGAAACCCGAAAAATGTAACTCCACGCCAATAAAATCTCTATCCACATCCCATCCTCCCGTGCGAATCTTAGGAAACCCATTTTCTGAAGATATCACAAGAACCTCACTCCCACAAGCGACAGGGGAGTTTGATTCTCCGGTAACAAGCCATTCATATGACATCCTGTAAAAGGCAGAAAGTGATAGAGAAAAGAACAGATCAGTCATTGTTGGGGGCTGAGTGTGGAGGGCCGGAACAGCAAAGGGGCACAGGTCCTATTCTCTATTTTGATTGTGCTGAATGGGTTTGTCACACAGAACTTTGCAACCTCAGGTAACACCCAAAATAATAATTTTTATTGCATTTAACTTTACCAGAATAATAAAAATACTTAAAGTTCAAGGAGAGAAGTCAGGCCCATGGTAGTGAATCAGGGTACACTGTAGGGCGGAAAAATTAATGCTCCCCAGTAAGTGCTTATATAATCGACAGAGTGAATAGCTACCCACATTATACCCTTGTTTGATGACTGCTATGAAATGGATTTGTTCTAACCAAAACAAAAATGAACACCTCGAGCCATTTCCTCCAAATGGAGAAAGAAAATAGACTCTGGCTGAAGTCTATGGAACTAAAGTCACCGGTGCCTGACTTGCACAGAAGTGAGTCAAGCACTTATGTAGAACAAATTTATGAGATGCTAAGCACGAAAGCTAAATCTTGATCAGAATGCAGAGGGAGACGTTACATACAATTTAAAGTACTGCATGAGTTATGATTGGAATTCTGACTTCTCTCTGGTACTGAAAGGCTACACTTATTCAAGCCATGTTGACAAGGTGGGGCAGTGTGTTCTTCAACACTGGTAACACTGGAAGCTGAGGTTAAATACAGATTTTGAAAGGTAAGAATAGTATTAGTCATCAAATGTTGAGCCAGCTCTCTTCAATTCTGAAAGTGCTTCAAGTACCAGGATTTAAAAAACATTTTGGCAAATAGCCTTAACACAAATTATAATTACAAAGGGACCTTTCAGTTTTTATCTCGAAGCAGCTACTCAGAATCAAAATGAGCTATTACTTAGGTGATTACATAATCCTCAGCATCCATACAGACCACTGTTTATTAGCTTCTGGTTTCCCAGAACTATGCCACCAGTGTTTCCAGCCTCGATCCCAAATATTAAGCTGTCCACATCCCAACCCAGGGTTACAAGCAGTTCCTAAGTCTTTGCTCCATTATGTGATGTGATTTCAAGGCCATAAAGGCAAATGTTTGCTTAATTTTATTTTAAATAAAGCACTGAATATGCATTTCTCATTTTAAAAAATCGGAAAATGTATGTTAAACGATTAAAGGAAAGAAAACCACTTAAAGAAAGTAGATTTTTAAAAAAATTTAGAATATGTTTTTATTGATTTGAGAGAGAGAGAGAGAGAGAGAGAGAGAGATCAATCAGCTGCCTTCTGCATGCCCCCTACCTGCATGTGCCCTGAAGAGGAAGAGGAATCAAACCAGTGACCTCTTGGTACATGGGACAATGCTCAACCAACTGAACCACACCAGCCAGGGCAAAGAAAGTACATTTTAAAAAGAAAGGTCATTAAAAACACTGAACTTTACATGTCTGATAAACCAAGATTTAAAAATATACCTTCAACATTACCCAAGAGAATCCTTATATTCCTTTTTTTTTTTTTTTCGTAGCTTTATGCTGCCGACCTTGGCACCATCCATTACCGCCAAAGGGAGTGAGAAACAAATTTAAATCTAGAATCATCTGTGGCCAGAATGTTTCTTGACCTCTGCCAGTTCCAGGCTGAAAGGACCCAGTGCACCCACTGGCACTGCCATGTATCCCTGCTCCCAGCCCCCAACATCATTAAAAGAGAAAAAAGCCATCTACCTCACTTCTGGGTATATATCCAAAGGAAATGAAATAACTATCATGAAGATACATCTGCACCCCCAGGTTCATTACAATATTATTTACAACTAGAGGCCCGGTGCACAAAATCCATGCACTTAGGGGAGGGGGGGGGTTCCCTCTGTGCCCTCTCACAGTCCGGGACCCCTTGGGGGGATGTCTGACTGCCGGCTTAGGCCCACTCCCCTCCTTGATGGGGAGCGGGCCTAAGCCATCAGCTGGACATCCTTAGCACTGCTGTGGAGGCAGGAGAGGCTCCTGCCACCACCGCTGCACTAGCCAGCCATGAGCCTGGCTTCTGCTGAGCGACACTGCTCCTGTAGGAGCACACTGACCATCAGGGGCAGCTCCTGTGTTGAGCGTTTGCACCCTGGTAGTGCCCATCATAGCGACTGGTCGTTCTGCCATTCAATTTGCATATTAGCCTTTTATTATATAGGATAGCCAAGACATGGAAACAACCTAACTGTCCATCAATGGTTGAGTGAATAAAGAAGATGTGAGATACACACACACACACACACACACACACATATATATAATGGAATATTATTCAGCCATAAAAAGAAGGAAAGCCAGCCATTTGTGACAACATGAATGGCTCTTGAGGGCATTATGCTAAATAAAATAAGTCAGACAGAGAAAGACAAATTCTGTACTATCTTACTTATATGGGAAATCTAAAAACACACACAAATTCATAGAAAAAGAGATCAGATTTGTGGTTGCCAGAGGCAGG
>NW_005871367.1:118161-129170 GCF_000147115.1 Myotis lucifugus
CCCAAGCCCCATGCGGCTCTTGGACCCCTTGAGTGTGGCTCTTCCACAAAATCCCATGTGCGGGGCGCGCACGTACAGTGCGATTGAAAACTTCGTGGCCCCTGCGCAGAAGTCAGTATTTTGTGGAAGAGCCACACTCAAGGGGCCAAAGAGCCGCATGTGGCTCGCGAGCCGCAGTTTGCCGACCACTGGTGTAGGATATAAATTATATCTCAATAAAACTAGGAGAAAGATAAACAAACAAATACCCCAGAATTAAACTGGAAGCGGTGTGGTCCCTCCTGAAAACCCCAGTCCTGCCATTTCAAATGGGGTTTCTCTACAACCAGGGACACTCCGGTCAAGCACAGCGACGGTAAATTTCTGAGGCCCTCAGCCTGCTCCCAGGGCAGCGTAGACTGAGACCAGTCTCTTCCAGTCACTGGCCAGGGAACCCTGCCTAGTGGTCAGGAGTGCTGAATCCAAAGATAAGCTCCTTTGTGTTTGCTCCATGAAGACATCTCTACTTAAGTGAATTCTTTCTTTATGAGTAATAAAATGAAAGATAAGATACGGGTTTAAACATGCTTGCCAACCAAACAGAAATGAGATAAAAAAAAAAATGCACTTAAACCCGGATACTCATGAACTCTGATCCAAAATTTTGGTGTTAAGAGCAAAACTCATGAATGTATTCTTTTAAGCTTGGTTAAACAGCAGATGCCACTGAAGCCCTACGGCGCGACATGATTTCACATCGAATGCATCACCATTTTTCTCTTTTTAGGGGACCATCAGGATTCTCGAAGCACTAACTCAATTTGACTTTCACATAGGTCATTAGCACAATGTTGAAATAAACCTTTAAAATGATAACTTTCCAACTCCAGGCTTCCTTAAAATACCCACCTTAGATAGGTCTAAAAGTTAACCAGGGGCCTTCTGCTTCTAGGAAGATGGGGTAGACATACATCTTCCTATTCTCCCCACGGAGTACAACTAAAACATTGTTTATCCAGCACATACATGGAGGAAACTCTGGAAGCTGGAGAGAAGGCAGACTAGCTGGGGACGTTGAGATCTGAAGCAACATGGTGGTTGGTAATCCTGGGTTTTCGTTCTGCCTCGTGTCGCCCACGTTTAGAGCCGAAGAGGCTGGATATAGAGAAACACCAATAGTTGCAGACAAAGAGCCCCCTCAAAAGCCTACTCTTTGTAACCAAAAAACTAGCAGAAAGACAAGACAGACAACTTTCAGATAGTAACTGCCCTACTATAGCCTAACACCACACACACACACACACACACTATGGCCCCACCCCCACCCATGTGAGCAAAACCCAATGGCTACCTAGAATTCCACCCTTATCAGGGTACAAGGAGGCACCCACCACGCCTGCTGGGGTAGTGTCAGAGAAGACATTGGAAGAGTCAGAGCTTTTACCACTGCCTAGTAGTAACGATACCACTACCACTGCAATTTACTTTATTTTTTAATGTATTTTTATTGATTTCAGAGAGGAAGGGAGAGGGAGAGAGATAGAAACATCAATGATGAGAGAGAATCATTGATCGGCTGCCTCTGCATGCCCCACACTGGGGATGGAGCCTGCAACCCAGGCATGTGCCCCAACTGGGAATCAAATCATTACCTCCTGGTTCATAGGTCGACACTCAACCACAGAGCCATGCCAGCCACGCCCCAGTTTAGAAGAGACCATGTGGGAGCTGACTCGCTCCCTTGCCCTGCAGTGTCTCTAAAGAGTCCAAGTGGAATCCTAGACGTCTACCTCTATCTGGCAGTAACAAGGCAGTACTGCCCCTTCTCTACTGGATCAGTGTCAGAGAAAACCAACGAAAACAGTAGGTTTAAATAAGATGCAGAGTTTCCATTGTTTAGGTTTCAACTGTAATCCAATTGCTATTCCAAGAATCTGAAAATCTCAAACCAAATAAAAGACAACGGATAGATGCCAACACCAAGAGGATGGAGCTGTTGCACTCATCTGACAAAAATTTTAAAGCAATTAGAAACACAATGAAAACAAATGAAGAAAACAGAAGGCCCCAGCAAAGAAATGCAAAGTATAAAGAAAAACTAAATATAATATTTAGAATTAAAAAATACAAAAATTGAAATTAAAAGCTATGTGGATGAGCTTAATAGCAGAATAGAGGGGATGAGGAACAAATGAATGAACTTGAAGACAGAATAATAGAAATTACCTAATCTGAATCAACAGAGAGAAAAGAGATTTTTAAAAAAATTAGTACTGATAAAACTTGTGGGCCTATAACACAGGACCTAATAATTGTGTCCTCATCGTCCCAGAAGAAGAAGAGAAAGGACAGCACTTGAAAAGTACTTCAGGAAATAATGGCTGAAAACTTCCCAAATCTGGCAAGAGACATAACCCTGCAAATTCAAGAAGCTGCGGGAGCCACAAACAGGATAAACACAACGGAATCCATGCCAAAATATATCATAACTAAACTTCAGAAAACTAAAGATAGCAATGTCACTTTGGAAGACAATTTGGTGGTTTCGTACAAAACTAAAAATATTCTTACCATACAATACTGCAATGGCGCTCCTTGGTTTTTACCCACATGAGTTAAAAATTTACATTCACAGAAAAACCTGCATACAACTATTTATAGCAGCTTTATTCATAATTGCTAAAACTTGGAAGCCATCAGGATGTCCTTCACAAAGTGACTGGTGCATCCCAACCAGAGAATATTATTCAACACTAAAAGGCAATGAGCTATTAAGCCATGAAAAGATAGAGGAAAAGTCAATGCATATTAGTAAGTAAAACAAAGCCAATCTGAAAAGGCTACCTACTTTATCATTCCAACCATGTGACAATCTGGAAAACGCAAAACTATGGAGACAGTGAAAAAGATCAGGGTTGCCAGGGGTTGGGGGAGGGAGGGAGGAACGAATAAGCAGAACACAGAGGATTTTTAGGGCAGTGAAACTATGCTGTGTGATACTATAAGAATGGATACATGTCCTTACACATTTGTCAAAACCCACAGAATGCACAACACCAAGAGTGAATCCTTATGTAAAATGTGGATTTGTGGTGATAATGATGTGCCTACATAGGTTCACTGACTACAGTAAACGTACACTCTGGTGCAGGATACGAACGGTATTACTAGTGGGGTAGTCAACATTATATGGGAACTCTACTTTCTGTTCAATTTTGCTGTGACCCTAAAACTGCTCTGAAAAATAAAGTCTATTTAAAGATACAACGATCTGAATAAAAATGAAAATCCAACACACCCAAATGTCTAGGACATTGCAAAAGTAGTGCTAAGAGAAAAATTTGTAGCACTAAATGCACACATTGGGGAAGAGGAAAAGTCTCAAATCAGTAATCTAAGTTCTCTCCAAGAACCTAGAAGAAGAGCTAAATAAACCCAAATCAAGCAGGAGGAAGGAACTAATAAAAGAATACAGATAAATGAAGTTGAAAACATAAAAGCAATAGACAGAAATCAATGAAACATAGAGCTGGTTCTTTGTAAAGAACAAGAAAATTGAGAAACCTCTAACAAGACTGACAAAAAAATAAGATGAAAGACACAAACTAACAATATCAGGGATAAAAGAGGGGATTATCACTTCATACCTTGTAGGCATCAAACAGGTAACAAGGGAATAGTACTATGAACAATTACTAGTATACACACATCTTTGACAACTTAGATGAAATTGATAAAATCTCAAAAAACAAAAACTGTAACAACTTACCCAATATGAAAGAGATATTTTGAATAGCTCTCTATTAAGAAAATTGAATTTGTAGTTAAAAACTCCCCCAAATAGGTATTTCCAGGCCCAGATAATTTCACTAAAGAATTAACACCAATCCTATCCTATATAATAAAAGGTTAATATGCAAATTGTCCCCCTCTGGCGGGAGTTCGACTGACCAGGGGCGAGTTTGACCGGGAGTTTGACCGCTTGTTATGATGTGCACTGACCACCAGGGGGCAGCACAAAACATGGCAGGTGTTGGCGACATGGCGCTGGCAGCGGGCAGCAGTGGAGGTGCTGCCAGCCCCAATGGACCCCAATAAGAGTGGGACCGCAGTGGGATGGTGGAGCAGGTGAGCGGGTGGTACCAGGCCAAGGTGGGGTGCCAGGCGGGGCTGCAGGGTTGTGAGGCTGGGGGGTGCAAGCTGGGGCTGCGAGACTGGGCGTGTGAGCTAGGGCCCAATCTCCGCAGGCCACCCCGAGGGACCCCCCCACCCATGCATGAATTTCATGCACTGGGCCTCTAGTTCTACATAATTTCATCCAGAAAAGAGAAGAGAGAACACTTCCCAATTTATTTTATGAAGCTGATATTAAACCAGTTCTACATAATCTCATCCAGAAACAACAAAAAACCTATAGAATAATTTATTTTATGAAGCTGATATTAAACCAAATACTTAACAAAATATTAACAAATAGTATTCACCAATATATAAAGAGATTATATACCATACCATGAAGCTTACTTTAGGGATGCAAGTCTGGTTCAATATTAAAAAATTCATCAATGTAATCTACCATATTAACAGACTAAAAATAAAAACTCATATGATCATATCAACGGATGCAGGAAAAGCATATGATGAAATTCAACATCCATTCTTGATAATAACTCTCAGAATTTAGAAGAACTTCTTCAACCTGATAAAGACATCTACAAAAAACCCCACACCTGACATTATATTTAATGGTAAAAAACTGATTGGGAACAAGACAAACATGTCCATTCTCACCATTCCTATTTAAAATACTTCTAGAAGTTCTAGTCAATGCAACAAAGCAAGAAAAATAAATAAAAGGCATATAAATCAGAAATGAAGAAATAGAAGTGTTGTGTTCTTATTTGGTGAAATGTTTTGCTCAGTGGATAGAGCATCAGCCTGTGGACTGAAGGGTCCTGGGTTCGATTTTGCTCATGGGCATGTAGCTCAGTTGCAGGCTCAATCCCCAGCCCTGGTCAGTGCACATGTGGGAGGCAACCAATAGATGTATCTCGCTCACATTGATGTTTCTCTCTCTGTCTCTCCCTCTCTCTTCCACTCTCTCTAAAAAATTTAATGGAAAAATATCCTCTGATGAGGATTAACAACAACAATAAAAGGAAAAACTGATCTAAGACAAGGAGAAAATAGTTGCAAACCATTTACCTGACAGAGGATTAACATCTAGAATATGTAAAGAATTCTCAAAAACTTAACAGCAAAAAAAAGAAAAAAAAATCCAAACCACAAGCAAAAGATACAAAGAGCCATCTCACCAAAAATATATAGCACATAAAAAGATGTTTAATATCATTAGCCTTCAGGGAAATGCAAATTAAAACCATAATGAGACACCACTACGCACTTGGCAGAATGGCTAATATAAAAAGCAGTGACAACACTGAATGCTAGTGAGGATGCAGAGAAGCTGAACGACTCGCATGTTGCTGGTGAGAATGAAAGATGGTACGTGTACTCTGGAAAACAGTTTGGCAATGTCTTAAAAAAGTAAATATACAACTTCCATGAGACCCAGCTATTGCATGTCTGGGTATTCATCCCAGAGAAATGAAGACTTGTGTTTACACAAAACCTGTACACTAATGTTGATAGGAGCTTTGTTCCTAGTAGCCAAAACCCAGAAACAACCCAGGTGTCCTTCAAAGGGTGAACGCTTGAACAAGCGGTGGTATATCCACATCATGGAATACTACTTGGCAATAAAAAGAACAAACTATGTATGCAAACAACAACCTGGGTGAAAATCCAGAGAATGAGGATTATGCTGACTGAAAAGAGTCAATTACAAAAGATCGCATAGAAATGGCCAAGTTTTAGAAATGAAGAACGAACACACTAGTGGGCTAAGGAGGAGGTAGGGGTGGGAGAGAAGTAGGTGTGGCTATGCAAAGGCATCTTGAGGGGCCTTCCTGGTGACGGAATTTTTCTGCATCGACTATAGCCAGGGGTGGGCAAACTTTTTGACTTGAGGGCCACAATGGGTTCTTAAACTGGACCGGAGGGCTGGAACAAAAGCATGGATGGAGTGTTTGTGTGAACTAATATAAATTCAAAGTAAACATCATTACATAAAAGGGTACGGTCTTTTTTTTTTTTTTTTTTAGTTTTATTCATTTCAAACGGGCCAGATCCGGCCCACGGGCCGTAGTTTGCCCACGGCTGGACTATACTAATGTCAACATCCTGATTTTGTGCTACAGTTCTGCAAGATGTTAACATTGGAGAGATGTGGGTAGAGGGGATAGGGGCTCTGTGTGATTTCTTAAACTGCATGTCAATCTACAGTTATCCTATATAATAAAGAGCTAATATGCTAATTAGACCAAACAGCAGAACGACCGTCCGGACATCCTTCCGGCCAACTGTCTGGACGACCTTCCAGATGCAGCCAGGGCTGCGAGGGCCAAGCCCCTTGCATGAATTTCATGCACTGGGCCTCTAGTCTCTAAATAAAAGGTTTAAGTTTAAAAAGTTAATCAAACTGAACCGACTTCAAATGTCTCCTGGCATCTGAAAGAACTATTGCTTCCAAGAGTTTCCCGCTTGCTGTAATTTTGTTAGCTGCCCAAAGGTTAAGCTTAAGTGCTGCAAACATTTGGGAGAAATCTACCTAGCACGTTGGGCCAAAATCCCTGCCAAAACAAACTTGCCTAGAGAAATCTCATCGAGGGAAACGTATTAGCTTACAAAATAACCGTTTCGCTGGAGTGGATATGTTCTTGCTAATATTGCATATTAAATTGAGGGTTCTTTGTTTCATTCTTATTAAATTCTCACCATTATTTATTTCCCTCCAAACAGCGATGAGGAATTTCTATTTTAGTTTAAAAAATTCATCTGAAAAACACGAGTACATTGTCATTAATATTTAAACAAAAAGGCAAAGTTCCTTCACTTGCCATCTCAGCCCTCTCCCCAGAGAAAATCATTGTTGTCAGTTTCAAGTATTTCTTTCTAGATTCTTTGTATTTCTAGAATATGTACAGTTTTGCAGGTGTGTGTTTTTACAGTTAGAATCATCAATTTAAACTGTTTTTTCAAATTCCTTCCCTCCCCATAAAATGTCTTGGAAATTTAGTTGTCAGTATATTTGATCCGATGTAACTCATTCTTTTCAGTTGCCTTGCAGTAGTCTGTGGTATTGAGGTACCACAGTCGAATCGTTTGTCTGCTGACACTTCAGAAGGCTCCAACTTTTGCTCTTGCAAGCAATGCAGCCACTAGTGACAATCCTTGCCCGTGTTTCTTTGAGGCTATTTCAATGGCAGAAAAACCCAGAAGTAGAACTGGGCTTTGAAGGGATAGCCAGCATTGCTGATTGGCTGAACCACTACCTGCTCCCACTCATTTTCAATCCTCTCCTCTCCTCCTCCTCCCACAACAAAGGCTTAAAAATGCTGGAAACTCACTTTGCTTACAGCTAGGGGTGGCCACCTGACCCAGCTGCAGCCAATTAAACATCAGCACAAGAATGCGAAGTGCTCCCTAGGAATGTTTTTGCTTTCCAGGTAAAAGGGATAGAGACGCGGTTGGCACTGTCCCATTTCCCTGCCCCGAAGGTGGCTGAGGTATTCGGAGGGGTGGCAGCCCTGTGACAGCACAAAGGAAAGGCAGGAGAATCAGGATGATGTCAGCCCTGACCGATGAGTTGCTGAAACAAAGCCAGCAGTAGCCTACCTCCAGACCGCCGGTTATGTGAGAAAAATGAGCTCCCCTATTGGTATATGCTGCAGTGTAAGTCTGGTTTTCGGTTACTTGTAGCCACATGATTCAGTACTAAATTACTCTCTAGAAAGTCTGTACTCACTTTATTTATTCTCTCACAAAAAAAAATCTTTACGAGCATCCATTCCCCAAACTTTTATTTACTTTGGATGTTGGCAATCATTTAAGTGTTTAACCAAGCTGACGCATGAAAATGTTTCATGTGAAGCGGAGCGTCCCTTCGTGCATGTACTGGACATTTGGATCTCCTCTCCTATGACTTTCTTGTGTCTAGCCCTCCACCACTTTTTACTGTACTGTCTGACTTTTTCTTATTGATTGGTAAGAGTCCATTTCCAGAGAGCAAAGCAGATGGAATTAAACTCCTGGGGAAATCTGTCTCTGCATCTTTACACTATCAATCAAATCAAACACAACTAGGAAATCAATCTCCCACGACAGGCCAGGCTGACAGGGACACTCCTGAGAGTCTTCCCGGAGTGCTGCTCCCCCCCCCCCCCCCCCGCAAAGGGTCAAGAAGGAACTCAATTCATGCAAAAAACTACAGCCCGCGCTTGGGACTTTCTTTGCGAATCTACACCTAAAGCCAGGCTTATGAAACAGGGACACACGGTGAAGCAGGCAGAGTCCTGAACTCATTTAACCTTCCTATCAATCAACCCTGAGGCAGGCATTATTATTCCTATTTCACAGAATCAATGGTGAAAGCAAACTTTTAAAACCAAACGTTTCTTTCCTGCCACAAAAACTCACAGCCTTCCAGGCCGCATATTTAAAAACAAAAAATGATTAAGTGTTTACCTGGACTTAAAATGATGCAAAACGCCCTGTGCCTATCTAAATACATCAACATGCTTACGTTCGAAGCATTGCTAAACCTGTTCAGTGGTTTAGGAATCTGAAGAAGCTCTTCCAAAGTCTGGCTCCAAAGTTTATTGCCACACTGTAACTAACCAAAATTATTCCCATTTTTTTTAAAAAAGCAAAAAACTAAATCGAGTAGGATTTTAACGCTTCAGCAAAAAGAAGCCACTAGCTAGCTACCCCACCCCCCAGAGCGACGGGGTAAAGAATTCCTCTAATCAGTTAACAATCAACCAGTCTGACACTGAAAAACAAACAAGATGAGCTGTTAAAGATGATAAAAGGCCGTGGTGAAAAGCAATGTAAACAAGTAGAATAGAACATGCACCATCCTGAGTATTTGGACAGGGTTTGGATTTTGGATGGACTGACTCTACTTTAACAAGCCCAGCAGCTAGAGGAAAAGAGAAAATTGAGGAGGTCCTGATCCCGGAGTCAGGTGCGGGGCAGCAGGAGGGCTGAGGCCCTGACAAATACTTCCCTGCTTTATGCCCCACCTCGCCTCACAGAGCTGTGGGTTCTCTCTCTGGCAAGGCCTCACACAGAACACTCAATCCACAGCGGGCTCGGAGCACAGGCATCACACCTCCTGGATGCATTCTACTAAACCCTCCCAGGGGGCACACCAACCCAGAGCCTGCAGGCCAGGCCCCCAAGAACTGACAATCCTCAGGGCAGGAAGACCAGGCCACCCCGGTGCGGCCTGCTTGGGCTCCAGGTTGAACATGGAGGCTCACCTGGTAGAAGTTTGTAGCCAGTTGGTAAGGCACAGAAAAATGCCTGGGGGAGTTCGAATTCTCATTTGACATAAAAGAAAACCAGTCTGCAGACAGGATGTTTACAGTCTACAAGAGTGCACATGGGTTGAAGATTCCCAGTCTGAGGGTACCTCTGGTTGTTTCTTGCATTTTCCTGGTGGGCTTGCCCAGCGGTCCCCCCTCGGGGAGAGGCAGTGGAGTGCTCCCCCACCCCACCCAGCTCCCTCAGAAGGGTTGCCCACCTCACCCCACTGGCACAGCAAGGGTGATAACACTTGGGAGAAGAAATGTGACTCTTTCCCAAAGTCAGCGTGACCAGGCCAGGCTTACAGGAGGGGTCCTCCCTGGTGAGCCGCTCCTGACCTCCATCCAGGTGTTTGCTGAGGCACAGCAATAAGAAAGTGAGGCAAGCTTTCTTCATCAGCACAACACTAGCTAAATCCCTTGGCCCTTCAGAATATTCTGTCCAAGTCTCAGGACAGCTCATGAGAGGAACAGCGAGCAGGACATGTGAGAGAGGGGGACACCAAGTCTCCGAGAGGGGCCAAGGCAAAAAGAAGAAAAGGAAGGAGGAAAAGGAAGGAGGAAACGGAAGAGGCTGATGGGACCAAAATGTGGCAAAATCCAACCAGGTGCTGAGCCCAGCGCTGGCCCTGGGAAAGGACACACCTGGCAACCCCAGGGCTGCCTGCGTGCCTGCTGGAGCCGGGCCCTAAATGAGCCCAGGGAGGACCAGGCCTTGCAGGTGCTCCCTGAGGCTGGGGTCACTGAGACTGCAAAGAGCAGAGAGGGAAGGATGGCTTAGCACTGCCCAGCACCGACCCCCGGCCAGCATTGCACAACCAACTAAACACACACAGGCACACAGCCTCACTGTCTGGCGGACACAAACGGTACAGGCAGGCGCGCAAATCTGCACACACAGCTTTCAAGTGTGAGAGTGCACACACCCCTACACCCTCCCTGTGCATGGACACAACATATTCAACCTGCCAGTTGAATGGTGTAGGAACACAATCACACAAACTCCATCAGGAGCGAACACACATACAACATCTCTGCAGGCTCCTGCTCATGTAGGCAAAGGTGTTTCTCTGTCTCTCTCACACACCACATGCCACACGCCACACACACCACCACCTCTTAGGTACACACACACCTCTACAAAAGATACATACACAAACTCACAGCGCATTAGGAAAACAGGCACACACACCTATCCTTATCCTCACAATCTCCCAGCTGGAGCGTGCACACACAAGTTAGTGCACACACACTCATCACCCATCAGGCACACCCGCACACTCACAACCTGCCAGGAGCACACACCCGCTCACAACTTCTCTGTCGGCTGGAGCACAAACACAAACTCACAGCCAGCCAGGGTCACCCCGCGCACCCACCAGCTCCCGCTGGGATGCACACACCACCGCACACGCTCTCCGCCCGCGCAGCACGCTCGGCCTATCTCCGCCGGCACACGTACGCTCCAAGCCTCCCCTGCGGGCGCACCCCGAACCCCGCACCCCTCCCCGGGCCCTGCCAGCGCCGGACAGCCAGCGCCCGACGGCAAAACTCCGGGGGGAGCGGGCTGTGCACGGCCCCGGGCCCGCAGGCGCCCGC
>NW_005871367.1:130313-170576 GCF_000147115.1 Myotis lucifugus
GAGGGGCGTCCCAGGGAGGGAACCGAAGAGCAGGGACGTGGGCGGGAGCGCCCGGGTGTGCGGTGCAGAAGCTGCTAAGGAGTGCACGGTGCCTACCCCGCGGCGGCTGTGCCGGGGTCCCGGGCGCTGGTGTGCGGAGGAGCCGGGGGTTACGGGGATGAGGAAGCCGGGAGTGAGCGGGGGTCAGGATGGGGGCGTCTGCGGACCGGGCTGGGGGCTTCAGGCGTGCGGTGCTGGCGGAATCCGCATCATCTTTGTGCCCCAGAGTCCGCGTGCGGGGCCCTCGAGGATCAACCTCCTGGCACGGGGTGGTGTGCCTTCGAGGGGGGCCTGGGCAATGGGAATTTCCGGGTGCTCTACTGAAAGGGGTCCCCCCATGCCCCCCGATCGAGGGCTGGGGAGAGGAAGGGGCCCGTGGCCTGTGCTTCTGAAGCGCCGCCGGCCACTATCAAGCCTGGGGCGACGGCTGGAGCGCGAGCTCGACGGCAAAGTGCCCCTTCGGCCCGGAGAGGGAGCCCTGGGTGCCCGCGCCTCCACGTTCCAACTTGGAAGCCTCCCAGGCAGCTTTGTAAGCCAGGGGGCGGGGCAGTGCCGCAGGGGCGGGGCTGGGGGCGGGGCGGGCGCACTCGCGCGCGCGCTCCGCCAATCAGGAGGACGGGGGAGGGCCTGCGGGCGTGACGTAGGCGGCCAGGCTGAGTGGGCGGGCTGCCGGCTCCAGCGCCCAAAAGCGGGGGGCTGCGTTGCGCGCGCACTCCAGGCCTTGTGGGCGCGCCCAGGCTTGTTGCGCCCTAAAGGAAGCGAGGCCAGGGGACCTTCCTCCTGCACATACACGGGAGCTTGGATTTGGTTGCAACCAGGCCGAGTGCTCACGGGGGAACCAGCGAGCCTCTCCAAAAATGTATTGTACATTTAAGGAAGCGCGCTTCTGCGGAGGTGGTGGGGGGGAGGGGGATGGGGGTCAGCCAGCAGGCCTGTCTGGTCTCTGCACCAGGGGTAGCCCAGTGCGGGTCGCTCGTGCGGGAGGCAGCCCTGGGACAGGGCTCCTGTGGCTGAAGCAGGGGAGAGCACTTAGGGGAGCTGCTCTAAGAGATAGCCAGGCGAGCAGGGGGTGTTTTGCTCCCAAAGCCAGACCTCAAGTGACATCCTGGTTGTGTGCGAGGGGGGAGGAAGGGTCTTGGTGTCAGTTGCCTTGGCATGAGCGCTTCTAACTGCACCTTTGGGACCCCGGTGTAGAGCCCAGGGCAGCTGAGCCATGAAGGTTGAGGAGAAGTGCTCTCTGGTTAGGAAGGCAAGACCTAGTTAGGTAGCCCAGGCCCCAGGACATGCCCTGCTGAACCCTGGCAAGTACAGGCCAGATGAGGGCCCCATGGCACCCGGGCGGTCCTTTGTCCTTATTTCTGATGCTCTTCACATCTGTTATAGGGGTGGGTATGGCTGGGCCAGAGCCTGACGAATTAAAATGTTCTCTGAATTCTATTTTAGAAAACTACTGAATTCTAAGGGGTCCGAGAGGGCTTTTCCAGAGATAGCTGTGTGGGGAGATATGGTTCCTCAGATAATGCTTAGTGTATAACCACAAAGATCAGCATCCCTGCTGCCTGGCTGACACAGCACCCCATTAGCCAGGGCAAGGTGGGTGATGGGAGCATTTGGACTCACTGATCCACAGCCTGAGGCCTGATTTATTTCGGGTAGGGGACTCTCAGCCGTTTTGTTCACTTAGCTGAGGCTGGGAAGGAGCTCAGAGCTCAGGGTACAGGGCCAAAGGAAGTGGTTTTCATCACAGATTTTCTACTGGCCTTTCCTCTCATAATGACTCCCGGGGCTCTCCAGTAACAATGTCCCCTTACCTGCATCCTCTCTCATCCTCAGCTTCCTGAGATCACCTCAAAACAAACAAACACCCAGGTGTTTGTCTCAGGCTCAAGCAACAAAACAGCTTGCTTCTTTTAAGTCCTTCTTCCCCTTCTCCTCCATATTCTGTTCATTTAAAGTTTCAATTTATTCCATAAACAGTAATAGACATAAAAACACAGTCCTATCCTTTAATCAATCTATTTCCCTCTGTTTCTCCCTACCCTTGCCTAGATGATGACATAATTTCTATGTAGCTATTAAAAAATAGCTAAAATTACAAGGTGAGCGTTTTCCATGTGGTGACATAATCGTTATAACTACCGTTAAAATGATTGCTTAATACCTAGATAATATAGTATTTTGGTTTTATAGATAAAGGAGAGATTCAAGAATTGCTATTGGGACAACTGACTGGCCATGAGGAGAAAATCCATATTTACTTCGAATAGATCAAATTGTTAAATATACAAAATTCTTACGTAAGGAAGTAAATACACCAGAACAAATATGAGTAAATGCCTCTTTGATCTTGGATGGGAAAGGCCTAAGAGCGACAAAAAATCCAGAAATGACAAATGTAAATTTGGCTGCATTTGTTCATTAAACAAACACTTACCGAGCTCTCATTATGTGCTGGGTTCCGGTCTAGACCCAGAATCTCAGAGGAGGTTTTGGGAGCTGGGCCGTCACACTCTCACCTGTCAGATCTAGCCAGGGCTGCCCCGAGGGCCTTAAGCCCCAGGCACTTTGGGTTCCCTGGGAAAGAAAGCAGAGCAGCCCAGTGACCTGGGACAGGTGCCAACCACTGAAGGCCAAAGCACACCAAACCTCAGAGAGGGAGCCCCAGAAACAGTGCAGGGGAGCTCGGGGGTCTGTCTCTGGGTTTGCGCTTCTCAGCCTGTCCCTGCTCTGCTCTCCACCTCTGACCCCTCCCCTCCAGGCTCCATTCTTGGTCTGCCTTTTCTCCGTAGGTAGAAGTGAAGAACAACTCACACCAGCTTAAGCAACATTGGGGACTATCTTGACGCAAGTAACCAAACCAGGTTACCTGCCTGGGCTGGAGTGGGCTGGGAGCGGTGCCCCTGAGCGAGGAGCTGGAGGGCCCTAGAAGGAGGCTGCGAACTCCGGCTGCCCCTCCCGTGACCTGGAAGGCCAAGGTGTTGTTAGGGAAGCCAGAGGGCTTCCTTATGTCCCCAGACGCTCTGTCTGGTCTTCCCCATGCAGATGCCCATGACATCATTCTTTTTTTTTTTAAATATTTTTTTATATTTTATTGATTTTTTACAGAGAGGAAGGGAGAGGGATAGAGAGTTAGAAACATCGATCAGCTGCCTCCTGCACACTCCCTACTGGGAATGTGCCCGCAACCACGGTACGTGCCCTTGACCGGAATCGAACCCGGGACCCTTCAGTCCACAGGCCGACCCTCTATCCACTGAGCCAAACCAGTTAGGGTCACGACATCATTCTTAAGGGCTTCCAGACAGCTCTTCCTTTTGCTCTCAACACCCAGGCTCCCATGACGTCCTGATTCCTCCTTTCCAAGACTCCCTCTCCCCATCACACCTGGGTCCCTCCAACCAAATGCCCAAGTCCACTGACACCTGGGGCTTCCTAGGCACCGTTTCCCTCTGCCCTCATCCCCAGGGATGCTTTCTAACGGGCCCCACGTGGGACATGTGTAAGGCATCCTTCCCACCCACCTACAGACACTTCACTCCCAAGAAAATAGGTCCCTTCATGGACCAGTGGTCCAGCAGGTGTAGCCTGCCCCCTGGTGGCCCCCGTGTTGTGAGGTCCTATTCATGTGCCCAGTTGGATAGAAGGCTGGCTCCTGTCCCTGCCAGCTCCCTGGGGTATACCATAGCCAGACTGGGCTCACTCGTGTCCTTCACTTCACCTAGCGGTTTTGATTTGCACTCCTGTTCAGCTTTCCCCAGGATGTTAACAGAAATCCCTCAGGAATATGAGAGTCTGTGTGCGTGTGGAGGGGTAGAGAGCAGGGGAATTGATAGGCCCCACTTGGCAGCCAGTCTTGGGGTAGGGATGGAGTGGCAGAGCTGATGCTGGCTGCTGGGGAGGAGAGACGAGAGGTCAGCCGGGGTCCCCAGCACAGAGGAAAGGCATAAAGTTGTTGAGGAAGTACTGGGGGAGTTTGAGAGCAAGGCACAGCCTGGTCTGGGACGACTCTGGGGCCTTGGGCTGAGATGTTACATCCTCAGGGTACCCAGAATCCAAGAAGCCTTCCTAGAGGAAGACACCCCCGTCACTTCCCCCCAACTCCAACATCCAAGGCCTGCCCTGCCCGGAGAACTTGGGTAGAAGTAGGGGACACCGTCTCAGGTCCTCCCTCGGAGCCCTGGGCAGGGACAGGACATGGCCCCACCCTGAACCCTGTTACAAAGGAAGAGCCACTGGAGCGGAGCGGGGAGGGCACGGTGTGTCCTCGGCCCATTGGCAGGCGTGGCTTTGGCTCCTGAATGGAGCAGAGAGTCAGAGCGTCCCAAATTGATTTGGTGACTCTAGAGCCAGTGAGCCCCTCGAGGTGCGACCCCACGTTCTGACGGGTTGCCCCGTCGATACCTCTCCTATATCCCAGGGCACAGGGTGTCACCTGGCCAGGCTGGTGGAACTGCTCTCGCCCAGCCGCTGGTGTCTGGCCTCTCACCCAGGTTCCCCAGGCCCTGGGCTCTGGCCCAGCCACGGCTACTCCCTTCATTCCCTGACCTGTGCTTGCAGAGCTGATGCGGACGGCCCCAGACATGCCCGCAATCTGTGACGTGAGCTCTCACAGGCAGGTCTGGTCACAGACGCGCATCTTGGCACACGCAGGTACAAGCTAACCTGTGCCCAGGCTCAAGTGCAAGCCGGGGCACGGCGCCCACGTGACAAGGCTGTCTGCCCAGGCTGGTTTCCCCCGCCTTGGCACTGCACGGTTCTCCCTCCTCCCCCACCCTCTGGCATCCACGTCCCAGCCCTGCCAAGCACTTGAGCCCTGCCTCCCACCCCTCTGGTCTCCTGGGGCTCTCCTCATGGACATGGCCACAGTGAGAGCAAGGAGTCTGCCGGCGATTTCTATTTTTCACACAAACTTCCCCAGAGGCCTAGGTGGAGAGAGAGCTGGGCTTTCTCCTTTGGAACTGGGGGAGGGGAGGATACAAGGAGAAAAAGTCACCCTAATAAATCAGCCTGTCCATTTCTGCCCCCCCCCAACACCCCCACCACCTCACTCATTCGCACCTGCTGTGCTTTGTCCTACGCACATGTCCCAAACGCAGCACTGAAGCCGATTCTCAGAGGGGTCTTGACCCCGATGGCCCACCACTGTCTGCCCAGCCCTGCTCTGGTGCTAACACGGCATGGGAGGCACTTCCTGTGCCCCATACCTGCCTGCTGGGCTGGGGTGGGTGGAGGGGGAGGTGTGTGGGGACCCAGGGCTGAGGAGGCCCCATCTCCATCGAAAGAGGCCACAGCCAAGTGCTCCCTCTCTCTGGGCCTTGCTTTTCCAGCGGGAACGCGCAGAAGACGGTCTGTTGCCCAGGAGGGGGCGCCTGTCCTGGTCTGAGCTTGGAGATGGGACTGAGGAAGTAAAACGTTTGGACGTTTGGAACCATTCAAATTATTTTTAGAACACTGAACGCAAAATGTCCGTGAGGAACGAAGAGACTTGCCACGTGGATTTGGCCAGACCTGGAGAATTCACAAGGTTCCTCAACACGGACTGTTTCTGTAAGTCCCCGAGAGCTCCTGGCGGGGGACGTGAAGGTGCGGAGGCTTCACCCACGCTGCCTGCTTACTGTGTGCCAACCTCCGACTGGGCACCACATGCTCCCACGGATACGAGGAGTGGAGATTCTCCTGGGGAAGGACCAGTGTGAGGGTCCCACCCGAGGCCTCACGGGGAGCCAGCTCAGGCCCTGGAGAAAGTTACCCCCTGGGATGATTGGCTCCACTGCTGAGCCCAGGAAACCAGACCCTTCAGGACCAGGCCCCTCCTGGCCAGCTCTCCCGTTTTTCCAGGATAAGTCATCGGTCATGCTTGTGTCTCAGCTCTATCTGCCGTCACTGCTTCTCTTTGGGCCTGAACACCTGTCCTCCTGCTAGCAACTCACTAATTTTCCCAAGTCCCAGTTTCCGTTCTGGGGGGAGAGAGAGGAATCTGTTTGGCCCAGTTCATTACCATCGTTCAAGTTCCTATGGTTGTATAAAATATTACTCTAAAACGTAGTGACTTAAAAAAAAAAAAAGCAACGCCTGGTTGGCGTGGCTCAGTGGTTGAGCATAGACCTGTGAACCAGGAGTTCACACACAGTTCCATTCCCAGTCAGGGCACATGCCCGGGTTGCATGCTCAATCCCCAATGTGGGGCCTGTGGGAGGCAGCCGATCAATGATTCTCTCTTAGCATTGATGTTTCTCTCTCTCTCCCTTCCGCTCTGAAAGCAATTGAAAATATTTTTTAAAAATCGACAAGGAGATACGCATATGATCTGCAATCTGGACAGGACACGGTAGGAATGGCTCACATGGGGTCCCCTGAACCCGTTGAAGGCAGCGGAGTGGGGGGCTGGTCTCACTTTCTCACACCACAGTGGATGCTGGCTGTGCCCTGAGACCTTGGCCTGCTGGCGGGAAGACCCCACATGGTTGTAGCAGCTGTGCCTTTTATTGACTGTCCTCGGATGTTTCGACATCTTGGGGCCTTGCCGGCTCTCGCTGGAGCGGCTGCCCCTCCCAGGCAAGGCAAGCTCGTTCCTAGAGATAGCAAACTGCCTGTGAGCACGTCTCACCTTGCAGACCAGCCAGCCCCACACCACGCCTCCGGGAGGCTCTCCCACTGCAGGCCACAATTCCCTGCCCCTAATCACACCAGGGCCCCGTGCCAGACAGCTGGGGAGAGTCCCTGCACCCCAGAGGCCACTGGAGTTATTCAAACTAGCCAATCCTAAGCCTGCTCACCCGGCCTCACCCGGCCCTTTCTGTGGAAACCACACTGAAGTCTCTTGACACATTTCCCTTTCTCCCTCTGCCTCCTGCCCTAGACTGGCGCTTCCCCGTGTGCCCCCGTGGTGTGGTGTGCCCCCTTCTCTTGGGAACTGTGAGTACAGCACACTGTCCTGTGGCAGTTGTCGCCTGTCTATGGGCCTTTCCGTTCCTGAATAATAAGAAAATCTGTGTTCTAAAATAGTGGTCTCTCCAGTGGCTTGGGCTTCCTCCCAATATGGAGGCTGGGTGGCCCGGGCAAGCATCCCCTGAGCAAGAGAGAGAATGACATCAAGGGGGAACGATATCACATCTTATGACCTGGTCGCAGTGACTCGGTGCCCTTTGTACTGCATTCTGTCAGAGGGTGGCTGTTTGCGGGGTGGGATGGGGAGGGGGAGGATGCAGCTGGGATGCACGGGTAGAGAGAGTCCTCATGCATGGGCATGGACCCCATGTGGCTGGGGAGGAGGTCAGACTCTGGACCAGGAGCCTGGGCTTGGTCACGCTCCAGTGCGGAAGTTCAGGGACTCTGACCATTTTAGGTGTGACCCGGTCTGCCAGCCTGGTGTTTCTTTGCTGCTGCCTGGTTTGGACCGGATGGAGGGAAGAAAACGCAGCCAGCACACAGAACGTGGGCCTCCACTGTTCTCTTGCGCCACAGATGTCAGACCCGGGCCTGCCCTGGTCCCAGAGGCTGTGGGTGGGCGGTGGCGTTTCCAGAGGTGGAAAGATTGCCCCGCGCGGCCCCCATGCTTGGGGAAGAGTCTAATGCAGCGGAGGCACGTCCACTGTCGTGGGACGGTCTTCACTGGTCCTCACAGCCTCTCTGTGACATGGAGATCAATGCTGCCTCTTTACAGAGGAGAAAACAGGCTCAGAGCGGGTAAGAGGCTCGCTCAGTCACACAGCCAGAGCGCAGAGCGCAGAGGGCAATGGACGCGGTCGTGTCTGGGGCTCCTTCCCGCCCAGGAAGCAGCTGCTCCAGGTTTCAGGGCAAGTCCTTGGCTGGGACTGTTTCCAGATCTCGACTCCGAGCCCCGCCATTCTTGCACACTGTGCCTCAAGTAGGGTGGCTCAGAAAATGACTGTACCTAATTTATTTGAGGCAGGGATGGCATTGGCAGAAGTCTGGACCAGTATTCTGGGATTAACGTAATAATTACCAACACCTCCTCGGCCTGAGTGGAGACGTGTTTATCTGGGGGGAGCAGGGTATGACCAGGGGCTGAAATGGACACTTGTTCTGTGCTCTGGTGATGAGGCCTGAGAGCCACGATCTACTAGGTCTGTGCTCACTAGACCCCTCATTCCTCAGGAAGCTAAACTCATACCTCTAGACTGCCTATCTGTTGACTGTTCCCAGAGAGAAAGGAGGAGATGGAGAGAAATGGCAAGAGAGTAAGACGCGGCCCCAAAGTTATGTCACATGTCAGGACTCTCTTTTGCATCTGCTGTTCCCTCTGCCGAGAATGCTGTTCCCTGCTCTTCACCTTGGGTAGTCTCTCCGGCTCCCAGCGTCCGCTCACAGGCAGCTTCCTCCTCTGAGTTCGGTTCTCCTGGGCTGTGCCCCCCTTGGCCTTTGGACTGGCTCAGGGGGAAAGAGCAATTGCAGGGTGAGAAGGCAGAGGGGGCAGGAATGTCCCCTGGATCAGTCTCAACACTGACGGAAGACATCCCAGCCCTGGCAGGGTGGGCGGCACCCTCAGATGAGACCACCCCGCGTGCTGCAGCTGGTTTCTCCTTCGACTTCGAAAAGCTGGATGTGCCAAGAACATCTCCCTTCCCAGCACTGAGACACGTTTCTCCCTTCATAACTCAATTCAACTTTAAAGTTTCTCTTTTCACCTGGCCAGTGTGGCTCAGTGGTTGAGTGTTGATTTATGAACCAGGAGGTCACGGTTCAATTCCCAGTCAGGGCCCATGCCCAGGTTGTGGGCTCGATCCCCAGTGGGGGGCATGCAGGAGGCAGCCGATCATTCTCACCATTGGTGTTTCTATCTCTCTCCCTCTCCCTTCCTCTCTCTGAATTCAATACAAATATATTTAAAAAAAATAAAGTTTCTTTTTTCCCTTTATGTATACAGACACATTTTCTCCCGCAGTGGGTTCTGAAAGATGATTAGCTACCCCCCTCTAGAGCTGTGTAAGGCTGAGATCAGAAACCGGGAGGCAAGATTGCTTGAGCCTCTCCAAGACAGCTAACGAAATGCAGGATCTCCGCCCCGGGAGGCCGTCTGGACCACAACCGCTTTTCTTCATCTCCGAGGCCCGGGGCTGCGTTCAGATGTAAACTGCTTTCTGACCAAATTGATGATTTCTATCAGGGCTGTCTCTACGGCTTCCTTGTTGGTGCTAAGCTGGGTTTAAAGTTCCAGGTGCAGCGAAGGATGCCCCAGCAGTGGCAAGGCTGTCATCAGCGACGCCTCACTCAAAATCAACTCAGGAAAATGGGTCTAAACCGGATATGACAAACTGGTTGATTGTTGTATGCACCCTGACCGGGGATTGAACCTGCAACCTTAGCGTTTCAGGATGAGGCTCTAGCCAACTGAGCTATCAGTCAGGGCTGGAGCGTGACTGATAACATTACCTTCGATGCCTTGGTTAAGCAGCTTCTCTAGGGTTGTCCACTGTAAATTTCGTGCCCTTGTGTGTCCCCTTTCTCATAAAAAAGCATTTTGCGGGGAGGTGCTTTGCAACAGTGTCAGTATCTTTATTCTCATCAAAATGTTTACCTTCCGGGTTCAGCATCTGGTGGGGATGCTTGCCCGAATCCCTTTCTGCTCTCAGCTTCCCAGTCCGATTGGTGGGAGTCCGAGTCCGTTCAAGCTGGCTTTTGTGTGCATTTGGCAGATCCATTATCCTTTGAGCTCTTGCTCACCGTCCAGTACAGTGAGTTCCCAGCTCATCTTGTCCTTTCTCGGCACGAGTCCTGGAAACAGTCACTTATTTAAGGAGGCTTGGTTCTTTTGGGGGGAGAATGGTATTTCCGAACCAAGATCTGGGTGCTAGATATGCTCATTAGTATTGGGCTGTTATTGATCTTCGGTTCATTCAGTGGATACAGAATAAATTTATATCTATCTATCTATCTATCTATCTATCATCTATCTATCTCATCTATCTCTTCTATCTTCTAATACCATGAGTTTATAGTGATTCCTCCAATTCCTGTCTAATGCTGCACAGCCTCCCTTAGGAGGCCTCCCTTCCCATCTTGGAAACTTCCTTCTCCTACAGTGAGAAACCTGACTCCCAGTATCCACGATCTATTTGCATACTTAAGATCAGAACACCCAGAGTGTAGCTTCAGAATTGCTAACCCATTCCACTGCAAAACCCACCCCACTGAATAGCAGTCAGTATTTGTTTATGGTCCTCTTTGTCTTTGGTCAAAATGCTTTATTCAAATGTTACTTGGGTTAGTTCTTCCACCCCCTAATTAGGGTCTTTTTTTTTTCTGTCCGTATTCTATTTTAGGGTTTCCTCCCATTCTTGTTGACTCTTTTTTAGGTACGTGGAATGTTAATGTAGTCCCTAAAGCCAGAACTAGACAGAAAGGTGTACTCAGAGAAATAGCACTGCCCCGTCCTGTGTGCCTCCCCTCTAACCCCACACCCTCTCCACCCTGCTTCTACCCTAGTCTAGGTCATCACTCCCACTCCTTTCTGGGTTTGGTTTTCTTGTTCTGTACAAATAGGAGATCCACGTAAACAGTATATTACTATTTCTCATTGCCTACATGAAAGGTGGCATGCAACAGATACTCATTTGTACCTTTCTTTTTCACTTACCAACCCAGCCTGCAAACCACGCTCGCGAGAGGGTGATGTATTGTGCATGGTAATTCTATTTGGACAGAAAAGGCAATGAAATATGTTCCGCTCTTACTGTCTTGCATACAGACAATCCCAGAGGGCACTTCACAAATTGACAGTCAATAAACCACTCCACCCAGGGGAGAAATAGAGGAAATTCCAAGATGAAATGTTAATATCCACGACACAGAGGCCTCGTGATAAAAAAATAAAAGAAATATTCCAGCTGATGAAATTGGGAATTTAGCAAAGAAAGAATTTTGGGGATAAGTCTAGTTCTAGAGGGATAGAAACCAAGATCTACATTGTTAAAAGGCAAATTCAGGAACTCTTCAGAGAATAACACAGGTCTTCTCTGTTATACAGGATTTGGCACATGGCATATGATCAATGGGAAATGGATTTGAAAAAGGAAAGTGTATTAAGCTGAGTGCTGTTCCTCAAATAAATTAAATGGATGAATCTGTGTCTGTCCTGGCATTTATCAAACCAGTTTAAATTTGGGGAGCCCAAAGAACCACCAGACCTAATACTGTGGCAGATACTATTTTGGATGTATGTATGATGCCATCATTTTATTGTCCCTTTTGGTTTACAATTTTTTTTCCTGGAATTGCCACTGTTTCTAACTGGAGTTATTAGTTTCCCTTAAAAAATTTCTTAAATAACAAGCCATCCTGCTTTATCCCCCTGCAGATATCTGACACAACACATGGTCACATTTCTGGTGGCAAAATGCTGGTGTTTTAAGTCAGTATGCTGCAGCTCAAGGTCATATATTTAAGGTAGAACAATATTAATTTTCAGAAAATTTTAGGATAAACCTGAGTAAAGAGACTTAGGCACAATGAAGTGCTTTCAACTCATGGGCTCAGAGCCTACAGTTAAGCATTCATACATACATACATACATACATACATGAACACAGACATGGAAAATAATTTATGCTAAACAGCAAAAAATAAACAGCTTAGAACCAACGTAGGTCTCTGTTGCCTTTATAAGATGTACTTAAAATTCTGATGTTTCTAGTAACTGCAATGGCATTGCAGAGAAAATGCTGCCAAGAGACATAGTAGCATCTCCCTCATCGTTACCCGGGGGTTAGGATTGGTCTCCTTGACATGATAGAGTTTTGGAGTTTTGGAGGGCCTGAGAATGGCCCCATTTCTCTATGATCATGTTCATCATAACTCCCAGTTTTTCCATAATTCTGCAACTTACAACGCTGCTTTTATAAATTGATGGTGGAAGTCGTTTTTTGTTTTTTTTTAAAGGCGCTTGCCTTCTTGTCTTTTCCCACTAGTTGCCTAACTTAATTTGTGGATTACTGTTGCCTCTCAGCACTGCTTCACTGACGTTTGAGGAAGTTCCATGTTCTGTTCCCATAAGTACCAAAAAATACCCCCGTGCTTTCAAAGCAGTCATTGGGAAGGCTGCCCGACGTGTCCTGACCACCAGGGGGCAGCCGGGAGCCGGATTATTTGATTCCTCCCAGAGGACTTCAGACTCTTGATGGCGAGGTGCTGGTGCTGCCCTCACCTCCCGCCTCCCCATCCAGGGCGTGAGCTGGCCGAGCGCTACTGCCATTCCTGTCGGTCGCCTGCTAGGGGTGGTCCTGGCGCTGCCTGTCATGCCTCCTCACCCCGTGCCTCCTGGCTCCTGCACTCGGGCTTTTCTCAGTATCTTGAACGATCTAGGCTCCCACCTGCTACGAGGTCTTTGCACATCCGTTCCCTCTGCCTGGAATGCTACCCCCCCTTTTTCACCTACTTATTTCTCCTTCTCGAGCATCTCTGTTCCTTAGGGAAGCCTGCCCTGATCTCCCAGAAGAGGCAAACTCTGCCATTTCGTGCCCTTATCACACTCTTGGTATGATTACTTGCATGATTACATGTATGATTACTATTGGTAACCCTAGTTACACAGCCTTGGGGGCTGAGGGCTGGGGTGTTACCCTGGAAGGCCCTGAGCCCTTCCTGGGTAGACGCACATCCACACCCAAACTCATAAGAAACTCATGGGCTGACCTAGGATGTCCTACAGTGAGAACTGTGACCATCAGCAGTTTCTTCAGCAACCATGAAGGTTAAAGTGGGAGCTTGAGGCCAATGCATCAGTTCCCATTTGCTCTTCAACTTTTGTTTTCCCTGAAATTAGTAATTCTCTCCCCCCCACCCCCCTTTTACTTGCCTTTCTCACTAATCCATTCCCAAACTCATCTCAGGTTGTCTGCATCTCCTTCCTTAAGCCCTAACATGTTAGGTGCTCATCCTCATGGATTTGTTGGCCAAGCAGCATCTCCCAGAGCCTCCCTTCCTGCTCCCTACGGCTGGGCCACCTCAGTGCCCACCGCACCGCTGAGCTGGGCACCGGTCCTTCCTCGCCACGTGGCCTCTCCTGACGGCCAATGTGCATAAGCTTTCTCTTCTATGGTCTGATGATGTGCTTAACCCCCAAGTAGGTCTGACATTTTCCTGTAGATCTGAAGGCATTGAGGGGATGAGGGGTGTGAGACAGCGAGAAAACAGGCTTCTCCGCCTTCTGGGTCTTCAAGGGGGGGGTGTTGGGGGGCAGCCACAGCCTCATTCAACAGAAGCAAAGGAGGCTCATGGCATGTATGTCCCCATTGCAATTCTTGGGCCCACACATTTCCTCATCCAGGCCTCATTAATGCCCTGCCTTTCACACAGGGATCTGATCATCTGTGAATGTAATGGATTTTACAAGTTGACAACCCACAGGATTTCGAGCCTGACTTCTGGCAACCTCAGTCCCGCGGCTGCATGAGATGAAAATTCTTTTAGCCTCATCACAGAAAGTCCCTTGTTCCCTGCCCTTGCCTTGACCCGAGACTGTAAATGTGGGCTGCTTGTTCTTTCTCAGAAGGCTGTCCTGGGTGGTTAGAAGTAACCAGCTGACTCACAGTCCTTCCTCATGCCTTCCCTAGGGCTGCAATCCCTCCCCAAACCTTGCCTTCCTCCTAGGGAACCTGTGCTTTGAGAACCTGCCTTGGGCTGCTGAAGCATCACCCACTCACCCCTCACAAGTCCTCACTACCTTCGGGCTTCACCAGATGAGACAACAAGTCCAGATCCCAGGGTGTCACTGTCAGTCACCCTGGGTCTAGGATCGATCAGATAGGATTCTCAGCTGCAACAAACCAGAGCCCACTTTGGGTAGTTTAAGCACAAATTGCACGGAGCGGCCTAGAGAACGAGGCCTGACTGTTCCACAGCCAGGAACGGGGTCATAGAAGCTCTCTTTTAGGATTTTCTTTCCAATCCCAGAAGAATCACACCAAATAAAGTCTAAAATGATGTCGACTAGAGTTGGAGGCAAAGCAGAGGTTTGGCATCAGCCCCAGATGGCACAGCCTCCAGGTTCAGCCCAGAGCTGGGGATGCCTTGTGATACCCACTCTAGTTGGACGTGAACATGGAACGAATGAGCACCATCTCTGGGACAGATGGCTTTGCTGAGGGACAGCTGCCAATCAGGTTGAGGGTGTAGACAGAGAGCTAAGCACACACGTACACTCATGTTATTACTAAGCACAGTAACCTGATGGGTAGACAGACTTTAAGGACCCGAGGCAATCTGGTGGACTGAAAAACTTCTGATGGAATGAAGGGAGACTTTACTAACGTGATCTTGCTTCCTCTTAATTCTCTACCTTTCAGTTCCTCTGGGTTTGCCCAGGCCTTTTCTGGCTTAGGGAGACAGGTTGGACGGCCTTAGAGAAGCGCATTTCCTTAGCTCTAGCTATGGTGGCAGGTTGTGGTAAGCCAGGAAGCAGCTGGAATTAAAATGCTTCAAATTACTTGCTGGACCATTGTCCTAAGTGTCAGGCTCATCAAGGCTCTTTGCTGAAAACAAATCTCTTCCTTTCTAGACCTACAATTTGGAATCTTTTTTGGCTTAGTCATTCATACTCTCCCGGATGTATCTTTATTTCAAAAAATAATTTGCGTGTGTTTCATTGGTATAAAAGGAGACTAAAATTCAGGCTAGTAAAAACAAAACAAAAAAGCAAAGCAAAAACACTGACAATCCCACCCACTAAGGACAATCATTTAAAACTCCTTGGTGTGTATCTTTTCATACCCCCTCTATACTGTGTGGTGTGTATGTGTGTGAATTTTAACGATAGGGGAGTAAAAGAAATTTTAATAGGATCATTAAGAACACAATGTTTGGCCTGGCCGGTGTGACTCAGTGGTTGAGTGTTGACCTATGGACCAGGAGGTCACGGTTCAATTCCTGGTCAGGGCACATGCCCAGTTGGCGGGCTTGATTCCCAGTGTGTGTGTGTGTGTGTGGGTTTGGGGGGTAGGGGGGCATGCAGGAGGCAGCCAATGATGATTCTCTCTCATCATTGATGTTTCTGTCTCTCTCCCTCTTCCTTCCTCTCTGAAATCAATAGAAATATATTTAAAAAGACAAAGAACACACTGTTTGCAAATGTGTAAAGGCCAAAAGGCTTCTGGGAAAATGCTCAGCGACTGACTGGTGGATCATGTGGTAACAGTAAACTAACAATGAGGAATGTATCCTATTTAATTTGGGAACATTTACCTTAAGATCAAGGTCTCAGGTGTGGCCCTGGGCAGGTAGGTGATGCACAAAGAAGGTGAATGGAGGCCAAAGGTCAGGAACAGGTCAGCCACATTAAGTGGGTTATTCAAGAGCAATTAGATGGACCTTCATATCCCCATCTTCAACATCCTGAAGAGGTCCAAGTTCTTCAGTAGCAAAGAAATTGCAGACCGAACTCCTGAATCATTTGCAGCCATTTTTCCTTTTATTCCAAACATGTACTTTTGTAAACCTGCATTTCCCAAACAGTGTAAGTGAATTAGAAGTGACTGCATAGACTTTAAATACACGTGACTCCGGGAGGAGGAACGCCCCTCCCGCCAAAACTCCTCGATGGAAATGTACATGAAGGTATCAGTCAAGTTCTAGAAGTGAAGTTAGCGTGGGTGCCTGCATGCAGTTAATCACTCTTAAAGCCTTGAAACTCACTCTGCCAGTCACACCGTGCACATTAGAATAAAAAAACCCCAAACCTTAACAAAGTCTGAAATCAAGACCACTGTGCTACAAAGCATCGCACCACGTGGGAAATGCGTTCCTTATCCCCGCAAGGGGCTCAAAATCAGAAGACACTCCCTTCGGCCATTCTTTGTTTCAGAAAATACACCCCACTGTGTATGTTACTGCTCTGTATCGTCAAAAACCCCGTAGACTGGGGCATTTCCAAAATGACAAGCGTTTCCTGTCTGTGAAAGGGCCATCTCCCTCCAAATTAGAAGCCTTCCAGTGCATACCTTTGGGGCAGTTTGAGTCAGATGTATGTAGATTTCACCAGATGTATGTTTCATGCCTAGCCTACTGGGAACTGCACTCACCTGGGCATCACGCCTTCCCACAAGTAAAAGTAGTAGAATCACCTCTTACAACATTCCTCTGCCAGCCATGAACAGGTCGCTTACAAGACACACCTCCCCTGAGGGATCCACTAGGCTTCCTATGGAAAACAGGCCCTTCACATGTCCGGGAGGCCTGCAGGTTTTCTGTTTTAACCTGGTGGCCTTTGGCTCAAGGACTGTAGGCTCTCCGTGATGTGGTGAAGGACTTTCTATTGGATTGCCTACAATGTTTACCAGATTTCAGAATACCCCTGGTGGTGGAATTTTCCTGAAGAACTGCCTGGGAAAGCCTCAGTGACCTCTGTGCTAAGTGATTCCAGATGTGTGCCTGTCAGTCATCATGCGGCCAATGGGCCCACTCACTTCTTCTGGCGCCTCCCCGCTCCTAAACTTCGCGGCCTCCTCTTTGCGACAGTCCAGGGCTCACTTTGGGGATGTTCCGAGACTCGTGAGTGCCAGGTAAACGGATCACAAGCAAATTGTTTTTGGAAAGGGGGGGGCAGGCATGCTTTTATTCAGTTTCTTTCTACAAAGGCCCTTTTTCACATTTAAAAAGCACCTCACTATCCCAATCCTTCTGACAGTTGGTGAAAACAGGGATTTTCAACCTTTTTCATCTTGTGGCACACATAAACTAATTACTAGAATTCTGCAGCGCACCAAAACCCATATTATCTTTTCTGCAGAGCTACCAACAACAAAGAAGGTACAATTCGGATTCATTCACCCCGGAAGGCTACTGTGTCGGCTGTTGTCATTTTTTGATTTGACAGTCTAAGAAAAAAGAGGCCAGTGCCCCCTGCGAAATAGTCAGGTCTCATGTTTTAAACATTCTTGAGGGACACCTGTTGAAAATTACTGTCTTAGCAGATTCCACAGTGAACCCAACGAAACGGGAAGGGTAGAAATTGGAGTTCACTGTGGAACTGTAAGAGAATATTCTGGAGTAGTAACACAGACACGACAACGCACCCTGTCTGCTTCCCCTAGAAGCCTAGCGAGGGCTCCTGACCTGGGGTGGAGCTGAGAGCGCCGGCCACGTGGGGACGCCTGCCATTGCGGTGCCCCGCCTGCTCCTCAGCGCGGCCAGACAAGCAGAGGCACCGTCCCTCCCACACGGGTTCCTGCAGCGGCTGCTGGTCTTGGCTCCTGCTGATGCCGAGTATGATTTTCTTAAAACTGCCTCATGAAGTTTCAGTGACCGCCTGGGGCCGTGACTACTCAGGCGGGTCTGCCATCCAGAAGCAAATGGACCCGGTTCTGACACCGCCCCCAGGAGCCCACCCCGATGGGAACGAGGCTTTTCCCTCTGCCTTCCACACCGTCACCAAATGTGTCTGCAGCCCTTGCGGGAGTGGTTATAAAAGCATTTGGCCAGCCCCCCAGGGAGCCGGCCCAGGACTACCGCCTAAGAATTTTAAGTCATTTATTAAAGGACAACGTGACACAACGAATAAAAGCCCATCAAAGGGAAGCTGTGAATGGGGTTTCATAAAATAAAAAATCAAAAATCCACTCTCTACCCTCCATTGCAGGAGGTGTGCCTCCCCGTAGGCAAAAAGTGCCTGTGGTGTTGTTCTCTGGGGAGCTTCCAGAACCTAGCACAGAGCTTGACGCAAAGCAGGGGACCCATAAATATCCTCTAAATGAGCGACTACAACCACTAAAGACTGCTTTTATTACTCTTGATAGAACTCATAGGCAAACTCCGTGCCAGAACTGGTTTCCCCGCCTCCATCTGCCCTGTGGTTACCTCTGTGCCTCCAGCCCTTAGACGCAACATCCCCAACTTCATTCTGGATCAGCCTCCTTCATACATACTCTTGACCCTCTGGCTTTTGCTGCCTGTTCCCCTAGCCACCACGATACAGTCATTGTCTTCCTGCATCAGGGTCGACGCGTAAGAAGAAACGAAAAGACACACACATGTCCCAGGCCAGGTTCGCAGCTGCCCAGCACCCAGAGCTTTCTCGATGTTTGCAAGTATTAGCCAACTGTCTAGAAAACCTATCTCCCCTGAAGTTGAGTTGTGTCTTTCCGATGGTGTCCACAGCCCCCCACCATGTGAGCTGCCAGTAGACAAGGTCCTATACGAAAGGTCCTTCATCTTGTTTTTGTCTCATTCCCACTGGATGCCCATCTGTATGGACTGGGGCTTGAGCAGGAGCCATGAAGGACTCTCGGCCAGACCCTGCTCTGAGCACATGTTTTCTCTCTCATCAGATGGTGGTTCAGCAGTGGTAGCAGCAGCCATCGCCGCTAACAGTTACTGAGTGTTCACTAAGGCGCCAGGTACAGTGCTGAGCACGATACAGCCACCGGCTCAGTGCCCTTTTTAGAAAACCACAATGCACTCAATACTGGGCAGCCCAGCCCGTCCAATAGTAAACGCTGTCAAACAGAAAGCTTGGATATTGAAGGCCATCACTCAGCATCCAACCCTGCAGGGAGGAGGGGAGGAGGCTGGGGCTCTGCCCAGATCCCGCTGCACCGTTTCTGTATGCCTCCCCAGGTGGTGGTTGGGTGCACCTGCAGCTCTAATTTAGTGGACTACCCCTGAGCTATGGAGCCATTTTGCAGTAGGAACTGGGAGTGGAAGGTTTACCTCTTCCTTAGGTGCAAGAGTGTGAAGGCTCAGCCATCTTGCCTCAGGTTGGGACAACCCTGAGATGCAACCTACCCTCCAGAGCTCCCCTGCAGGATCTGGCTGACGCTACCCTCCATGGAACCTTCCCCTGGCTTCCTCCCTCTCCCTGCTTCCCTCACCCCCATACCGGTGTTCCCCTGGGAGCACTTCCTTAATTAGTTACTTGCATGCAGAGCCTCGTCTTGGGGCCTGCTTCTTGGGAACCCCACCAAAGACACTATTTTAAACAATAAGAACAGGTTGAACGGTCATCTCTGGGAAGGAATCTGCAATTACCATTAGCAAAAGTGATAGAGAACTGGAGACCTCTGAACTCAAAGGACCCCGCAAAGGCAACACAGCACAGCATCTGACACAAGTCTCTGTGGGGTGGGCACTCATCAGTCCTTGAGGTGCGCAGACTCTGATGGACAACGTCCAGGACGTGATGCCATTCTGAGGTTTACCAGATGACCGGCTGGCGTTGCTCCAATTCGCCTATTAATCCAGTGGAAGGAGGGCGAGATGCCTGCTGGGGATGCAGAGCAGGCTTGCTGCTGGGAATCAGGTTTTCCATCCAAATTCCTGTTGGGAATCTTCCAATGAAAGGTACACATGAGAAAATACTTATAGTTCTTTAGCCCATTAACGTCAAACTTGACTCCAGGCAAGACAGTCGTGAAAGTTGCCTTGGGGGTCCGGCCACAATCACAGTTTATACGCAGAGCCGCAAGCTTGGTGGATTCAGGACACGAGGTTTCTTCCCATGATTTGATCGGCAAGTCTGTTGTAACAGCAAGTTGCAAAGAACAGTAAGATTTTTATCCTTTAAAATCTGTACGAATGTACATGTGTTTCCAGGCCAGATATCAGTGCTTGAGTGAATTATATAACTATTTAATAGAAATAATAAAACATCGATACAAATATAAAGACATAATCAGTATAAAAGGCTTATATTTATAAAAATACTTTTAGGTAACAGTTTTCCCCTGAGGGTTGACCATGCACGTTGCATCCATAAATATTGCTCGGCTCTGTAGCTTGCTTTCCAAAGTTCAGAGTTCATCTTTAAAAAGGAAGTGGTGGGCTCCAGTCACGTGACCTGGCCGAAGTGGCGGCCTCAGGTGGGCACCTGGGCTGGATAGAATGAAGACGAGAACAGCATCAGTGGGGCCTCCGAAAAATCTGGAGAACATTCTTTCTTCCAAATATGGAAGATACAAAGGTCAAGGACGACAGGTGACATGAGTGGGTCATGTGACTGGTGGGGCAGGTCACTGGTTTTTCTGGACCCAGTCCCAATTGTCTTCGTTCTCTTTCCGGTTCTTCTCGGCTTCAATAATTTCTTTGTACCTTCGGCGAAAGAAGCCCATCTGAAAGGCAGACAGAAGAGAACCCGGGTTAGAGAAGCTGAGGAATCAGCCATTTGGACTGTAACGCGGCCTGGCTGAGGAGAGGCATGACCAGGCCGAGGAGTGGCATGACCTGACTGAGGAGAGGCATGACCAGGCCGAGGAGTGGCATGACCTGGCTGAAGAGAGGCATGACCAGGCCAAGGAGAGGCGTGACCTGGCCGAGGAGTGGCATGACCAGGCTGAGGAGAGGCGTGTCCTGGCCGAGGAGAGGCATGACCAGGCCGAGGATTGGCATGACCTGGCCGAGGAGAGGCATGACCAGGCCAAGGAGTGGCATGACCGGGCTGAGGAGTGGCATGACTGGGACTCAGTGCCAGGAAGGCTGGCTGGGAAAACATCTCTCATTCGACTGCTTTAGACAGAGCCTTATGTGGAGCCACTTTTCACAATGCATGGACTTCCCCAGGCTATCTCATGACTGCTCCTTGGAAAGTACTTCTGGTGGAGTGTTTCCCAAACTGTATTCCAGGGAACACTAGTTACAGAGAGTTATTCCAAGGTGTTGGGGAGTAACATGGGTCTCATGGTCAAATGAGTTTGGGAAACGCTGCATTCTTTCTTTCTTAAAGAGATTTGCAATGTACACAGCAGTAAAGGATCTAATAAACCTTTAGGAAAGGATAGAAGAAACCCCAGGGCTTGGCATTTCCTGAGCTTATTTGGTTTTGATAAACTTATTCATATCCTGAGAGATACTAGCCACCGTGGACTAATTGAATAATTGCTGCTCTCCCATAATAGGCTTTGGGGAAGTGTCTTCGGGTCTGCATTCGAGCCCTAGGTCTTTGTCTCATACCTGTGCGCGTGCCACAGCCAGGAGCCTGGCCTCTGTTCCTGACCGGACGGCAGTTTCCTTTACCCCGGTTCTGAAAAGACCTTCCCCTCTCGGGTCTTCTGGCTCTTCACACGGGGTGAGATGAATTTTTGTTTTGCCCAGACAGTCATTACAGGCACTCTACTGCCCAATACTTAAGCAACTTTCTGTAGCCCAGGGTGACCCGGCGTCTCTTGTCCTTCGCTCACCAGCATCAGTGGCATCTGTTCCTGAGGTCAGACGTCCCTCCTTGCACCTGCCTGGAGGCATGGCTGCCCGGACTGGCGGTACTCCAGCTCCCTCTCTCTTTGGGGTGACATCCCTGAGGTGCCTGTCCCGCACTTTCCCAGTGGAACGTGCCCGCAGTGCTAAGCAGCTTGACGCCTCCTTGACTGGCTTCCTTCTCTTCCCTGCCTTGTTTCCCTGCTCTGATCTCTGAGATCACCTCCTAATTAAATGGCCTCCCTCAAATCCTCCGTTCAATCCCCTTGAATAGAGGACTGAGACCCACACATGGTCTGCTGCACGGCAGGTGTGTGATGCCACGCTGCCGGTAGCTTACAGTCCCGTAGTCCTATTTGAAAATGCTCAAGACTCGCCACCTCTACCGCCTGCTGCCAGAGGGAATGCCCAGAGGAACCTGCCGTGCGCAGATCACCAAGCAAACCCGCTGTCCCGGCACAGCTAACCCGCTGTTGTCTGCGCGGTGGTCTTCACGCTGCTCTACGAGACAAGCATCCACAGTCACCTGACGGTGTGAGCTCCCCGAGCAAGGAGGGCAACGGGGTCAGAACTCCCTTGCGTTACCATCTTCCTACCCCCACACCCCCAAGGGGGCTCACTGGTCGAGCCGAAGTAGAGAACCATCAAGAGAGCTGCCCAGGAAACGTCTCCACCCACATGGCCAAGGCCATCCTGAGCTCTCACTCTGAGCGGAGTCAATGGAGTGGTGCTGTGTGAATGACTGGGGCGGACTAGAAGCTTCCTTACAACTGGCAAGGGTCGTGGGTTGTGAGCACCAGTCCTCGTGGCCAGGGTTGCAAGCAGACATGGAGTTCCTCGTGTTTTCAGCCCTGAGGTCTCTTCTACGCAGCGTCAGACCACCTCTGTGGGAACCCCACTTTCTGACAACCCCACAAATGCACTTTTCTCTCCCCAAGTCCCTACGGCTGTCTCCCCTCTGCAAGGGATGTGGAAAAGGGGCTTGGCCGGAAAGTTCTGGATAAATAGGAAAAGGTCCTTGTCATTGCCCTCGAAGCACACCCACAGAAAAGCAACCCAAGATTGAATGGGAATGTCTGCCTGGGAAGTTACTGCTTGAGCGATCATTATTGAAAGAGAAAGATGGTTGATGGGGAAAAATGTCATGTGTCCCTTCTGTGCTGACGAGAACATAACCATGCCAATAGGGCTGGGTATAAAACGGAAATGAGGTTCTTTAGCACGGAGCTCTGCCTGCCGATGGGGTCATGGTTCAGTAATCCCGGTTACTCACCCTCAATCCCAGACAAGTAACCTATCTCTACCGTGGCGCTAATCAAGCTGAAATTCAACTGTCTGCTCCCTTCTCATTTTGCTTGTGTCTTAGAACTCCTTGAAGGCAGGACGCTGGCTTTCCACCCCCCAGAGCTCAGCATCTCATCTGTACCTGGCATCAGTGAGACCCTGCAGAGGTGCCCACCATCCTCCACTCCCCTGCATCCCTGCCCTGTGCCACGTGATTCTGCAGGTGGAGTCTGTTTCCCACATCCGGAATCTGCACTGCGACTTGCTTTGACAACTGGATGCGATGGAGGAGATGCTCTGTCAGGTCCATGCTTGGGCCTCACGTGGCCTTGCACGTGTCTGCTCACTTTCCCGGAGTCCTGCCGGGCCATGAGATTGAGTATGGACTGGCCTGCTGAAAGATGAGCACCCACCCAGCTGGGGACTGCCTACACCAACCACCCCCACTGCCTGCAGAGGTGTGTGTGAGTCCAGCTGAGCCTGGAGGGCCACCCTGTTAAACTCAGTCCAACTCACGGACTTAGGAGCTATATAGATGGTTGTTGCTTTTAAGCCACTACCAGCGGTGGGGAACGTCCGGCCCGTGGGCTGTATAAGGCCCAAGAAATCATTTGGTCTGGCCCTGCCAAGGCATTAGGGGTGAGTTAGTCCAAATGTAGCAGGCTAATTTAACCAAATATATATTTTTTTATTGATTTCAGAGATGAAGGGAGAGGGAGAGAGAGAGATAGAAACATCAATGATGAGAGAAAATCATTGATAGGCTGCCCCCTGCCCACCCCAGGGATTGAGCTCTCAACCCGGACATGTGCCCTGACCGGGAATTGAACCTGGACCTCCGGGTTCATAGATTGACACTCAACCACTGAACCATGCCGGCTGGGCAGCAGGCTAATTTTTAAATTGATAATTCTGTGCGGCCCGAGAATGATGTTATACATATCCAAATGGCCCTTGGCAGAAAAAAAGGTTCCCCACCCCCGCCTAGACTTTGGGGTGGTTTGTTACGCAGCATGAGCTAACTGACACAGCACGCCACGTGTTCTGTCTGACTTAACGAATGAACAGCCCCAGGAAGGGTGGCAGAGAGGCAGCTGACGGGGTTCTAGATAGAAAGAGCGTCGTTGTGCCTTGTCCTGCCGAACAGACTCTCCTTGTCCCTCTCTAAGAAGGACAAAGGTCGCCACTTTCTCAGCGTGAAGATCCGATGCAGAGTGAACAAACAACCTAGCAAGGATTTAGAGTACCTGGACTGACTCACACGTGTACTCATGTTTCATGGGTGTCACATCTGTTGCCTAAACGTGAAGGTGCTGTCGTCTCCTGCAGGCACCCAGAAGCAAGCTCTTTTCTTCCCAAAGGACGGGCGCCGCCTGACCCACGCTCTGCCCCACTCCAACACCGCGGGGTCTGGAGAACCCCGTGCCCAACACGGCCTCGGTGTGGTCTCCAGAGGGGAGGCTGCAGCTGCCACTGATGTTTGCTCCTTGGAGCTGAAGACCATGTCTTAAAACACAGCCCACTCTCATGGGGAGGGAGCGCTGGGTACAGTAGCACGGCTGGAGTGCCTGTTAGCGGGAAGGAGGTGCCAACAACGCGCATCACAGATAGAGGCGCAGACTTTCTTTCAACTATTTCCCAGCAGGTGTCAGTAGAGAGACTTCTTCTAAGGAAACCAGTAGAGTCTGAATTTTGGAAAGTCGGAAGTCAGGTTTCTGGAGGAGGGGGCGCTGTTTACTAGTTTGCACAAGGGTGCCCTGTCATCAGACCCCACTCTGTCACACCAACCAACGCTGATTACGTGACCAAACTAATTCTATTTCAGAAATGAGCCGATCGCCTTAGTGCTTTTGTTCAGAGCCTGGTTTGGCTTTTGATACAGAGCCCAAAGCCCTGGCTCTGAGTTTACCAAGCAGTGGCCCCCAAACAACTGTGTCAACTAGGTTTGCCAGTGCCCAGGACCTACTCAGAGGAGCGGTACAGGCCAGAGACGTGGCATGGGGACCCCAGAGTCCCGATTACCGCCCACGCACCAACGAACGACGCGTGGGCCACGGGATACGTACGTCGTTTGCTGGCTCTGAGCCAGTGTCTTTGTCTCTGCCCACGAGACCAATGGCCTTCTCGAACCTCCTCCGGCCAAGAAACACAGCCACAGCTTTTTAGGTTGGTCCCCGAAGCCAACCTGGGACTGCAGCCCGTGGGGCACACAGCGGTGTGCCCGGGACTCACGAAGAAGGGACAGGCACAGAGTCCTTGCCTGATGCCAACTTTTCTGAGAGTTTTTGGAAAAGTGAATTTTCAACTTTTCTATTAAAGCATGGATCTATTACGAAGAATTATAACATTCTTAAAAATTAAGACCAATGCCCTAACCGGTTTGGCTCAGTGGATAGAGCGTTGGCCTGCATACTGAAGGGTCCCAGGTTCGATTCCGGTCAAGGGCATGTACCTTGGTTGCGGGCACATCCCCAGTGGGAGGTGTGCAGGAGGCAGTTGATCGATGTTTCTCTCTCATCGATGTTTCTAACTCTCTGTCCCTCTCCCTTCCTCTCAGTAAAAAAATCAATATATTGGAAAAAAAAATTAAGACCAAGCAAGACTTCAAAGGCCTACCTCTCCTGCAGCAGGCCTTCCTTAGGCACACACTGTCCCTCCCGCGAGGACTCATGGTTGCGTTGGGGAGGAAACTTTGAGAAGTGTTGGGCAAGCCTCTGCTTTTGCTGCCAGCTGAGCTCATGCCGAGCATGTGGGAAATTCCCCCACACTCAATTCCAACCCAATGGAGTCAATGTTTTTCTGCACTTTTTCTGGAACCTTCCAGGGCTTCCTTTGCCACTTGAGGAGCAAAAGGCCCTGTTGATCACTGTCCTGTCCGCCGCAGAGGAAACGGGCATGGGAACCGGAGAGGAGAGAGCAAGCCCAGTGTCGCTGAGCTGAGACCCGAGGGAGCACAGTGCTTCCTGGCCTTTAGTCCGCGAGGTCCCCCGGCCCCCAAAAGCAGCTCCCTGAGCCTCTGGACAGACTCACACCATTTTTCTGATAAACTTGTACCAAAAAGCTACCAGAAAACTTCTAGGGAAACAGCAGATTTCCCCCGAATAGCTCTAATTAGGAAGGCAGGGGGCCTAGGAGGAAATAAGGCTAGACTGAGTCCTGGGGTCTGCAGCCTGCAGCCCCGGCCTCTTCGGGGTGAGAGAGAGAGATTGGCCTGGACTCCAGGGCATCTGGTCTCGTGTTTGACCCCCACCCCCGCCTTCCCTGGCCCCTGGTCTGCCTTCTGGGCAGCTCTTCCCAGGACTCGGGCACACTCCTTCTTTGGCTGAACTCAGGCCTCCTGTTTATGGATCTCTTCAGTTTCTTGACTATTTACATAGCATGTCTCTGCCTCGAGATGTCAACCCTGCAACATCAGCCCAGTATTTACTTTCAAACATAAATAAGCCCCACGGAGTGTCTCTGGCACATGGTTTTAATTGAGACAGCGTGATGGGTGCTTGCGCGCGCGTGTGCATGCGTGCATGCGTGTGTACGGACACGTGTATGCATGTCTATGCATTTTTCTTTTTCCTTTGGAGAAGCAAGGATGGCTTCCCCAGCCTGGCTGGAGGAAAGGTGACGACCCCAGCGACTCCCGGGGGTGGGGGGTGGGGGGGGGGGGGGGGGGCTGCCAAACCTTTCACGTTCTCTGAGCCATTTTGCAGATTTATTTTTCTAAGTGCTTCTGCTGGGGGTTGGCAGGAATGCTCTCAAATAAAAACCAGGAGCCCAAAGCCAGCTCGAAAGCAGCAGGCTCTTGGGATAGCTCCAGCTGAGGTCAAGTTTGAGGCAGTCCTTTTTCTGAGGGCGGACAACACACTCTGCAGCCCTCTCTTCGCCACCGGTCAGAGGGAGGGGCCCGCGGGGCCGGGGCCTTTGGGAAGGGCGGGCCACAGGGCTGGCCAGGCCATGGCACTGCGCTCTGCTCCAGGCCATCTTGGCGGGGCAAACAGGAGAGAGAGGACAGGTTCCTCGGCCGAAAGCAGTAGGGGAGGATGCCGAGTTTTCTCCCTCGCTGAGTGGCGGCCTGTGTGTTTTGGCAAACTGCATAAAGGAGGAGGAAGCAGAGAGCTGCCTGGGGCCCCAAATGAGGTTGTTTTTTCTTCTAAGTGAAAGACATCCCAGCACCTTGATCCTCTTACCACTTGACTCAAAGGCTGGCTTAATGATTGCGAGCACTTCTTAAAGGTACAGGTCACAAAGTTGTTATCGCTACTGAACCGCTGAACAAGGAAATGTCTAGGGAACGTCCTCCTATAAACAGGCCTTTATGATTGTCTTCAAGAGGCACCGGGCCCAGGCCGCTTCAGACCCCGCCAGGAGCTAAGGGGAAGGAGAAGGGACTCATTTGAAGTTTCCCCCCGTAAAAGCGCTTGGCTTTGTATTTCAAAGTTTTCTTCCTGCATGGTGGTTTGGCAGGCTCCTGTGATCCTCGCACATGAAGTTTAAATTATGGCTCCCGGTGTCTGCGAACATCCCGGCTCTGGGCAAGTTGACTGGGATCCATTTCAGTATTTGTAGAAGGGTCTGGTTAGCTCAAGGCCCTCGCTGTGGATTTTGCGCTGGGGCCAGGGCCTGCTGCCGCCAAGCATGAGAGAGTGGCTGAGATGCCAGCGGGCAGTCCTTCTAGAAGACTCCGGGGTCTGCCCAGAGTCACAGGGAGAGGAGGCAGGGAGTCTGGAGTTCCGCTCTGGGTTTCCATTTTAGATCAACAGCGGGCGATGGGTGTGTGAGTAGCACCACAGTGACATCCGGAAGGGCCAGGAGCTGGTGGCACAGGCTCCTTCACCCGCCAAGTCCTCCTCACCTCTCAGGGCGCACACGGCTCAGCCATCATCTCTGGTCACTTAACTGACGGAGTGAGGGCTGGGCTGCTACCTCTGGCAGAGCTGGAAGCCTTTACCACGCTCTCCTGGAGCCTCCCCCACAGACAAAGACAGACCACTCCGCTGGAAGGGCCACACGGATGGGCCCTGAGTCCCCGTGGTGAGGAAGAGGGGCTCAGCTGAGCCCAGCCTCCCAGCCATCCCCACAATGTGCCAGGCATGTGAGTGAAGCTATCTCAGACTCCTCAGACCAGGCTGGCCACCAGGTAAGTGCCACTGAGTGGCCCCACTCAATGTCACATGGCACAGAAGCAGCAACCAGCCAAACCCTTCCTGGATTCCCGACCCACACGTTTGTATGATATGATGCAATGATTGTTCAAAGTCACTCAATTCAGGGGGGCAGTTTGTTACACAGCCATAGCTAACTGATACAATATAAAAGCCTGCAATTCAGGCATCAGCACCACCAACAGCCATGAAACCCTGCTGGAGTGAATGCCTTTGGGATATCTGCCTAGTCTCTTTCTTTTCTGTGATTCACCCCCACTTTCACCCCATCACCTCAAACTGCCATCTTGCATTTTTCTCGTACCCCAGCCTCAGCTGTTTGGATTAGGAGACATGGGACCAAAACTGGTCCAGTCTGATTCTCTCTCAGCCAACTCCCTGTCCCTAGCCACAGTTGACGGGAGCTAAGCCAATGAGAGTCTCTCTCTAAGACTTTAGAACGCGAATCAGAGGTGACTGGAGGACCATTTTCTCCCGTGTGTCGGGAAGCATGGAGAAAGCTGGTCTGCTATGGAGATGATGATGCAGGCGTTAGAGGAGCAGGGGGAAGGGCTGTGTAGGACAATGGGAAGGGGGGAGGAGGGAGAGTGCCTGCTTTGGTTTGTGGACATTTTCTGGGTCTGAATACACACATTTCCTTTGGTATCTATGAGGACCTTGCATCCTTAGAATTCTCTCTCTTGCTTAAGTGGCAATGAATACATTTCTGTGTGTGTGTGTGTGCATGCAACTTGAAAAAATGGCTGAGATAAATATGTTCAGCCCTAGAAACAGAAGAGAAAACTGCCCAGGCTAGTGAGGTGATAGAACGTCCTTCTGCTGACTTGCCCTCTGCTTGGTGAGGGTGACTGGGAGGAAGTCTCGTCCCCCTGGAGGCAGCCGCACTCACAAAGCCTGACACTGAACTCCTTCTCTTCCACAACGACTCCCAGCCCTGCCTTCCTCACCTGGTTAGGGAAGCCACTCACCATCTACTCTAAAGCCAGCAAGAGACACATACTAACTTCTTCCCGACCCCTCAAGTCCAACCGCCAACACGTCCTGCCTCTTCTAACTGGGTCCCCTCCTCCCCACCCATGGAGATGGACCTCGTCCCCATCCTGTCCCCAGATCTCCCTCTTGAAACAGATGAAGCCACACCACTGCTCTGCTTCCAGACCCCCAGGGTCCCCCTTTCTCCTGGTCAGGCAGCCCCATCCCAGCTGAGGGAGGTCATCTCACGGCGGCCACTGACGGCCCTCCCCTGACACACCTCACAAGCCGTCCCCCACAAAGCCTGCTCATCTCTCACCTCTGCTCCCTCTACATGGAATATCCACCTGCCCTCCGTTGCCTGGAAAACCCAAACCAAATGCAAGGTCAGACCTCGCCCAGTGAAGGCCCTGTGATTGCCGCCCTCTGCTCTCCTCCCCAGGCCACGGCCGAGGGGGATGTCTGCCTTCATGGTTCTGGCTCTGTTGGGTCACACACAGCTGGGTGACATCGGGGCTTGGCTGCCCCACGGCAGCCACCTCCTGCGACCACATTCTTTAGTCCCGTGGTCGGCAAGCTGCGGCTCGGGAGCCACATGCGGCTCTTTGGCCCCTTGAGTGTGGCTCTTCCTAAGTCTTAGGAGTACCCTAATTAAGTTAATAACAATGTACCTACCTATATAGTTTAAGTTTAAAAAATTTGGCTCTCAAAAGAAATTTCAATCGTTGTACTGTTGATATTTGACTCTGTTGACTAATGAGTTTGCCGACCCCTGCTTCAGTCAAACACAACCAAAGCAAAGCTAAGCAGATGGCGGGTGAAGGCGTGTGCTCGGGAGATGGGACCCCCTGCACGGCAGAGCCAAGAGGGAGGCCAGAAGGAGGGCATCCGAGCCATGACAGCAAGTGGACACACTGCCCTCTCTGTATCCCTGTCTTGTCCCACACACCCAATCAGGGAGGATGGCACTTCTTCTCATCTCAAGAGCCCATGCAAAGGCAGACGGAAGGAAGGAACACACACACACACACACACACACACACACACACACACACACACACCAAAGCCCTTACTGTCTTTTCAGATCTCACACACTGAGCTGGCTTTGTTCTCCGCCCACAGACCAGCGGCTGTCTCAGCAGGAAGGAGTTGGAGAAAACGGAGCATTAAGAATCCATCCGGCCACACTGATTAAACAAACAACAAATTGGCAGATTTAAAAAAAAAAGGTAATATCCACTCCTGGCAAATATACAGGAAATTGGGCACTTAGGATACAGGGCTTACAGGAGGGTGCATGGTGTAACCTTTCTGGAGGGCAATTGGCAATGTGTGATAAAAGGCTTGACATACACATTTCTTTTGACTCGGTAATGCCATTTCCAGGATTTCTTAAGCACATAACGAAGGATTTGTGCAAATATTTGGCTCCAAGGATATTCACTGCGGCACTGTTGAAAGAAGTGTGAACCCGGGAGCCACCTAAATTCCAACATCAGAGGTGGATGAGTAATCTGCGGGCCCTGCAGCCTTAAGGCAGCGCTGGAAACAGGTTGTTAACGACATGGAAAGATGACTAAATACTGTGAACAGACGCCTGGTGTCTGAAATGCATGGGATGTAAGATAAACGTATTTTCATGTAATATGCTCCATATACTTTTCTTTAAAAATTTTTTTATCTTAAAATTTGACTTTTAGAAAGAAGAAGGGAGGGAGAGGGCAGAGAGAAAGAAAGAGAGAGAGAAACATTGATATGTTGTTCCACTTACTTATGCATTCACTGGTTAACTCTTGTATTATACCCTTGACTGGGGGCGGGGGGGGTTGAACCTGCAACCTTGGTGTATTGCGACGACGCTCTAACCAACTGAGCTACCCAGCCAGGGCTCAAAATACTGTTCTTCAACTTCCAGACACCTTTTCAGGTGAAGTATCTCTAAACTTAAAGTGATTAAGTCCAACTGTCAATCTGAAAAATCCTATATAATAAAAGCCCAGCAACCAAATGGCAGAATGACCAGAACGACCGGTTTACCAGTCGCTATGACAAGCACTGACCACTAGGGGGCAGACCTCAACGCAGGAGCTGCCCCCTGGTAGTCAGTGAGCTCCCACAGTGGGAGCGCCGCTTGTCTGACTGGGATGAGCGGTGCTCCCACAGCATGCTGATCCCTACAGGCCACGCCCCCCACCAGTGCACAAATCCCGTGCACCGGGCATCTAGTGTACAATAAAAACACTATTTTTGTCTGTGTTTCTAGACTTCTTAGATAAAAGCGTAGTTATTATACTTTTCCAGATGAATAATTAAGCCCAATGCTTTCATTTTAGAGGTCTTACACCTGAAAATACATCAAGCATGTTCTGGGAAAATGTAACAAGCATGTAACATGCTACTCAACCGAGCAAACGCCAGGAGAATGCCTGGCCTGTGTCTATTTTGCAGAAAAGGGCCAGGAAGAGGCAGCACTGTGCCACCATGGTTATTTCTGGGACGTGGACTCTGAGTGCTTTACAATTTTTTTCCCTCTTTTTTAAAATTTATTTTTATTGATTTCAGAGAGGAAGGGAGAGGGAGAGAAAGAGGTGGAAACATCAATGATGAGAGAGAATCATTGATTGGCTGCCTCTTGCAAGCCCCCTAATGGGGATCGAGCCCACAACCCGGGCACGTGCCCTTGGCCCAAATCGAACTCGGGACCCTTCAGTCCGCAGGCCGACGTTCTATCCATTGAGCCAAACCAGCTAGGGCTTTGCTTTCCCCCCCTCTTATTATGTTGGAACACTAAATACAAATTATTTTGTAATCCCAATGAAACTAATTATTTAAATGTAAAACATCCATTCGTAATAATGTAAGATGCTGTTTCCGCCTGCACCTGAAACCTGGAAATCTGGGAAGGCAGGGCTCTGGCGTCCGGGAGTCCCAGCTCCGGGCCCTGGCGCTACTGTAGGAGCCAGGACACCATGGAAACAAGAACAGACAGGGCCCCACCCACCAGGAACATGGCTGGCCAGTGGGAGACACAGACCTTCATCGGATCATGACCGACACGCGGTGGATGAACACAGAGGCTCTGAAGGGTAAGGACTCCAGCTCTCTGAGAACAGACTGTGAGGCAAAGAAACCATCCTAGACTTGGGGGTGAGGACACCCCTTTCTCCTTGAGGAAGTGACAAGAGGTAAGTCACAAAGGATGAGCAGGTGCTCCTGGGGAAGGAGGCGGGGCAAGTCTACACCCGGGTCACCTACCCACGCACCACCCTGGGGTGGGAGAAGTTACGATGCAGCGACCCTGGCAGGACTCGGGGCCTGTAGCCCGTCTCAGTTACCAAGCAATCGCTCTCTTATTCCACATGGGGCAGAAACAGTGAGTCTCTCTGTAGTTCCTTCTCTGGTACCTTGTACTCCCCCCACCCCAAATAAATGGTCAACCACCCAAGTCCCAGAGGTTACTCCCCAGGCTCCTGTTCTGAGTTACGCTGCCACCCGTGTGCTGAACCTGCCCCGTGAAAGACGTTCCAGCAGGAATCCTCTCCCAAGAAGCTCTCACCTGGCGAGGCAGGAGGGCCGGGCGCCCAGAGGTGGGGACCTCTGGGGACCCGCGATCGCAGACTCACCTTCCAGAGCAGCACGGCCAGCAGCAGGAAGATGAGGATCCCCACCAGCAAACTGATGGCGATGATCCACCCCACGACGTAGCCACGGGGCTCCAGGTTGTGCAAGGCCTCGAACACCACCTGGAAGGCAAAGGGAGCGAGAGTGAGAGCGCTTCCCGCCGGAGTGGCCCTGGCAGGATGGAGCCCAGCCTGGACTTGGAGTCAACTAGAGCAGAAACCACCCCTTCCCACCTGAAGGCCAATGGAAGAAAAGCTGCCTACAAAACGTGCAGGCGCTCTGGGAACAGACATGAGGCTTCTTTGCGACGCATGCTCACTAGCTGTGTGACCTTGGGCAAAGCCCTTGACCTCTCTGAGCCTCGTTTTTCTCATCTGCAAAACAGGGATAGAACAGCACCTCCCAGAGAATCCAAGGGTAATGCAGACAGACCCCTAGCACAGCATCTGGCAGAGCTCAGCCAGGACGCGTGTGTGTGTGGGGGTGGTGGTGTGTGTGCTCCTATTAGCATCGTCATGGCCGGCAGGGACATTCTTTTTGAGGTCAGGCATGGTTGGCTACTTTTTAATGTTTAAAAACGATTTATTGACATCTAATATAGAGAAAGGTTTACCTAACCAAGTGCACAGCTCACGGAGTTTCCACGCACTCAATGCTAAGTGCATCTGCGGAACCCGTACCGAGATCAAGTTCTGAATGTGACCAGCACCCCCATGAGCCCCTTCACCCTCCTTTCCAGTCTCATCTCCCACCGAGGGGAACACCAGCCTGGCTTCCACCAGCCTGGATTAGCTCCCCCTGCTTTTGTCCTCGATGTACCTGGAATTCAACATCATGTTTGGGAGTCTGAGCCGGGTTGTGGCCCGTTTGTTCTCATTGCTGGACGGCATCTCACCGTGTGAAGATGCTGTTGGTTTATCCAGCCACCCACGTAGGGGCTCTGACCAAGGATGATTGAAGGAGGGGTGCCTGGAGTGGGAGGTGGCGGGATGGCAATGGGCTCTAACATTTGTCATCTAAGCCCACTGTTTTCTATCTGGTTCTGATGAGAGAGTCCTGTCCCAAAGTCAGAGTCATGCCTTTGGGTTCCTGCCCCTAAGAAGCTGTGCGCCGAATCCCCTCCCACATTTAGACTCTCTCGTGGTGTCCTGTCCAGATGAACTATGAGACACTATTGGCCAAGAAGCGTGACTTGAGGCCACCAGGACACGACTCTGTGTCCGCCTCTGTGGACTGGGGTCTGAAAGGGACTTGACATCGTTTATGTAAGATCCCGGCGTGCGGTCTCGGAATAAAAGCTGCTGGAGCTTCTTGTTGACCATGAAGTGCCGAGACCGGCTGTGAGCTCCCAGGGGGTCAGCTGCGAGGAGCAGCCCTTTGGGTGACCCTGTTGGCTTCTCAGGGACATTGCATCCCGGCGAAGCCGCCCGGGAGGTCTGGTTCCGTGGAGACAGACACAGGGAGAGTTTCCGCTACAGTTTAGTCTGGCAAGTTCCGCAAGAATGCGCCGTCACTTCCCCGGAATGCGTGCTTAATCTTTTATTATTTTTAGTGATGCCGGTCAGCTTCTTGGATGTGCGCGAGATGCTTTGGCAGGGCCGGTTCCCGCCCATGGCGGCTCGGATAAACCCCTCTGTGGGTGGAGATCCCAGCATCCTGCGGTTCTAGGAAGTCCCATCTTAGATGGAAACCCAAAGGGAGGAAGAGCAGCCTGGGCTCCAGGGACAGACAAGACAAGCAGGTCTCACCTCCACCACCGACGCATCCTGTCTCTAGACATCTTTTCTCTCTGACCCCTCGTCCCACCCCCAGTGGCTGCCCCAGGTCAGGTCTGTTCTCTCCCCAGCACCGTTTCAGGAGCCGGGGAGAGGCCTCACAGCTGCTGTCTTTGTAAAACATAGGACTCATCGTGTTGCTTCTCAGCTTACAAGATCGACGGCTTCCCTTTATACTGAATCTGTATCACAGCACAGGGTACAAGCTGGTCCCCTCCCCAGATGTTCGTGTATTCATGACATGCTGGCCAATGAGCATCATCTCCTCTGTGAGACCTGGCTTTTTATCCCTCTGAATGCCTTTCTGTTCCCCGTGTGACAAACTCCAATACTGCTCACCTTACAAACGTTCCTATCTTTTGTTGTTGTTGCTAATCCTCACCCGAGGATATTTTTTTCCATTGCTTTTTAGAGACGTGGAAGGGAGGGGGAGAGACAGAGAGAGAGAAACATTGATGTGAGAGAGACACACTGATTGGCTGCCTCCTGCACGGGGATCAAGCCTGCAACTGGGGATGTGCCCTTGACTGGAATCGAACCCACAGCCCTTCAGTCCTCGGGACAACACTCTATCCAGATCGGTAGAGCTGTTCCTACCCTTTGATCCATGAGTTCCGCACTTAAACATTTACCCCAAACAGGAAAAGTTTTCTATTCAAAGAGGGTCGCTGCAGAATTATTTAAATTGGTGCAGAAGTAGAAATATTCTAAACGTCCAACCACAGGGCAACCGGTCAGTCAGTCATGATCCCTCATGAAGTGGAATCCCACAGAGCTACTGAAAATGGCGATGATAAATCTGGCTGTCACAGTATGATTCTCAAAAACGTAAAACATGACTCTCATATAGAAATATAGCGAATACATGTTAAAGACGCATTTAATTCGTTACTGTGGGAATCAGCAGGCTGGGAAAGGCAGTTCGAAGAAGGCTCTGACTACAGGGTGGGGCAAAAGTCGGTTTACATTTGTGAGCACCAGATGTGCAGAATTTATTTTTTAAAAATGTATTTTTATTGATTTCAGTAAGGAATGGGGGGGGGGAGAGATAGAAACATCCATGATGAGAGATAATCAGCGACTGGCTGCCTCCTACACGTTCCTGACTGGGGATTGAGCCTGCAACCCAGGCATGTGCCCTGACCAGGAATCAAACTGTGACCTCCTGGTTGATAGGCTGATGCTCAACCACTGAGCCATGCCGCCTGGGCCAGCATTTATTCTCGAATTATTACTTATTAATTACTGTATTATTTTCCATAAGCACAACTGTAAATGTGTAGTCACGGAAAAACAAACAAACAAAAGAATTCTGAAACTAGATACAAAACTCGGTAATTCCCGAGAGGTATATATTATAGCTTATATAACCTTTTGTATTATATTTTCAGCCAGACAGAAATCACTTTCATCTTTTCTGGCGCAAGTCGTTTATCAGTTATCCTCTTCTATGGGTTAACAAGGAACTTCACAGAAGCTGGGTCCTAGAAGTCCAAGCAGGCCCATGGCACCAGAGCTGTTCTCCAATTTCAACGTGTGCAAGACCACAGGGAACCCGGTCACAGGGCGGGTTCTGAACAGCCAGGCAGGCGGGGGCCTGGGACTGTCATGTCCAATGAGCCCCAGGCAGGCCAGGGCTGCTGGGCCAGGGCCACACTTCAGGAGAAAGGGACAGAGTTTGCTCCAAGATGCCTGGTAGGACAACTTTTTGACTGATACCAAGTTTTAAGTTCTTTGAAAATGTGACAGTAACATGGGGGAAATAATAAATGTTCTAATGGTGAGTGAGGAAAATCAGGATATCAATTTAATATATAGAAGACTTCAGCTTTGCAAAAAAAACCCCAAAACACACAGTAGAAACATTTAAAAGTAAAAGGTGGTTTCTGAGATGATGGTTGCTTTTTTCGTTTCTATTTCTTACTATTAAACATGTTTCTCACTGAGCATTTATAGCCAAGTTAAACAAAATTAACAAGAGGCTCTGCCCCAGCGCCCCCTCTTCCAAGAAGCCTGCCCACTCCTCTCTTCAGCAGAATTAATCATTCTCAGAGCTTCTGGAAACATGGCAATTTCCAACGCTTTTAGCAGAGGAAGCCCTACTGGAGCATCTCAATGTATAAAACAGAAGAATGTGGATTCTCTGGCTATAAAGATAGGCAGCCAGAGCCCTGCCTGCTCAGCCCCCTCCCAAGCTTATCCCCTCCAACCCCACTTCCACCCCAGCCCCAGTCACCCCTGAACCAACTCAAGGGAACCCCCGGCTCCACAAAGCTTAGTTGTAAAACCACAGTGAGCGCTCCATAGTCCCAGTTCTAAGTCCTTCTCACTGAAAGGTAATGATGTATCTTCCTGTCTACAGACTCCAGCAAACTGTGAGTTCTTCGAGAACAGGGGTCAAATGCATGCTCTCCTGTCACCTACACCACGGCAGGCATGCGTGCTGTGACTCATGAATGCACAAATTAATGAAGCCAGCGTTGTCTACCAGAACGTCAGAGGAAGCATGGATGTGACTCAGTCTGCAAGCAAAGAGAAGATGGGGCTGGCAGCTGGAGTCTCTGTGCTTCTGGCAGCTGGAGTCTCTGTGCTTCTCCTCGCTCTACCTCAAAGATTCATCTGCAAATGTTATTTCTTTGGGAGCCCACCCACCGACTCATCTGTTGGTCCATCCATCCACCCACCTGCCCGTTCATCCATCTGACAAACGTACATGGAGCACCTACTATTGCCAAGACTGTGGGGACTCATTGATGAGTAAAACAGGCAGTCTTTGCTCTCATGGAGCTTTCTGCTTATAGACAAGACTGGCCAGATAGACACATGCACGCAAAACTGTAACCCTGGAAAGTGGCCCCAGGGAGAGGTTCATGGTTATAAAAGCCTGAGCTAGGCATGGCCGTCAGAGAGCGTTCCGTGCTGAACGGCTTGAGTTGAGAGTTAGAGGATAAGCAGATGTGAGGTTGGAGCAAACAGGTTGAACCAGAAGCCAGAGGAAGGAAGTTGTTCAAGATGAGTCTGGAGAGCTAGGCAAGGCTGCAGCCACAGTAAGAATTATGTGCTCCGTCTTAAGAAAATGGGAGGCTGTGGAGGGTTTTCAGCAGGGGAGTGACATGGTTACAGAGAGGCCTCTAGCTGCAAAACGGATGTAGAGTAGAAGGAGAACTTTATGTGGGGGCTCAAGGAACAAGCAGCCCTAGTAAGAGGGTTGCAGGGCGAGCGGTTTCCCCAAGGGAGAGCTATGCATCTGGTATAAAAAGAGAAAAGAGAGTGAGGATGAAGGGGGCGGGGTCCTGATGGTCTGAGAGGGTGGTAGGAGGCAGACAAGAGGTTCTGACCAGCGAAGGGATGGATGCTGGCGTGGCTGTGGTCTGAAGCTGGAGGGCTTATGTGTTGGATGCCAACGCCTAGAACAAGAAAACGAGGAGCATGAGGGTTTGCTTCAACAGAGCCTTCGAGGAGGACAGACCCAGACGCTGGGCCCCCTGCCTGCCGCTATAAAGCCTAAGGCACCTGAAGTTGGCAAGCTGGCATCAGGAAACAACCAGGAGCCCAGTTCCAGGCCGAGGCAGCGGTGAACCTAAACCACAGGTTCACTTCTGTGTTTCTGGAAGCTTCCACATTCTGACCATTGGGACGATGCCTAATTCACAGCTAGAAATGCTCTGGTCTCCATAAGGCCCGAGGGCATGACCACAATGGGGCCCACCTGTCCCAAGCTGGGGGGTCAGTTCCACCACCCCACACCCACCCCCCCCACACCAGGGGAGGTTCAATGGGCTAGAGGTCAATTACAACAGCAAGACCCTCTCTGCAGCCAAATAAAAAGTGGAAAGAGCAGAGCATGGGGGACAATGAAAGGTCATTTTCACCTGCTGCTGATGACACCTAAGAGCCAGGGAGGGGGGGCAGGGGAGGGGCGTGGGGGCTGGGAGAAACGGTCTCGGCCCAACCATATCTTAAACTGCTCTCGGATCACAGCCTCCGGAAAGCCCATCAGCCGGGGGGAGGCGGGAGGCTCCTGGAGACGACATCAATGAGCAGAAAATAAGCTGTGCATCTGGCAAGATCAACGCTGCAAGTCTGCGCTGAGATAAACAGATGTCAACCTCGCCCATGCCTGCCCGGACCCGGGTCCAGAAATTCCTCGACCTGTTAGAATTTGCAGGGGAATAAGCTGGGCTGGCGCTAATCCCTTTGTTGACAAGAACGGGGCACATCTGCTGAGCACTTAGGACGCGCCAAGCGCTGGGCCGAGAGGTTTCATTTCTCTTCCTCCTGCGGACCCTCAGAACCGCTCTTGAAAGGGAGGAGGCGAGTGCCCCTCCTTGACCTCAAGCTGCCCAGGGCCCTGGAGCAGCCCCAGTTCTCCCCTTGATGAGTAGGTTGCATCTGCGTGGGGACCTGGCCACAAAGGGACGAGTTCCAGAATCAACAGGCATCTCAGTCTGAACATGATGTGCTTCTGAGGCTACGAGAGCCAAGGGCGCTCCCGAGACAAAGGGCCAGCTGTCTTCCTCCCAAGACCGTGATGCTGACCTCCTGCTCAGAATGGCTCTCGCTGTGTGTGGGCGCGGGGCGACGGGACGGCGGGATCAGAGGGACGAGGGATCAAAGAAGCCTCGGGTCTTGCAAACGGGCAGGGCTGGCTCTTCCACTGATATGCTGTGGCACCTCTGGCTGGTAGTCTCCTCGCCTCCTGGAGCCTCAGTTTCCCCAAGAGAAATGGGAGCAGTAATGCCTAGTTCACAGGGATGACGTGAGAGTGACGGGAGAGAATTCTGTCAAAGGGCCCATCCTGTCCTTGCCATCTTCGTGTGCAATGAGACCTCCTACTACCTGAATGGTGGGCGCATCAGGCAAGGGCTTTGCATCAAGATGATGCAGCTTGCCCCAAGGTTAGTGCCAATGCAGTGGTGGAGATGGTGAACAAGGGCTCTAGCTCAGATGGGAGCCCTAAGAAGAGCCGGGGGCTGGCTGGCCGGATACCGACCCTCGGTATTGGAGAAGCACGTGGGAAGGACAGCTGTCACTTTTCAGCAGCCTCGTGCTGAACCCACGTATAGTGCTGGGACCTCCTCCTCTGTGTGTCTCAGGGCGAGGCTACGCTACAATAGCCAGAAATGCCAGTGACCGGCTCTCCCTGGGGACAAGAACCCAGGGACGGCTGTGTCCAGGGCATGGGCCAGGCTCTTCCTGGCCCCCCGGTTTTTTGACTCCTCTTATACCCCCGTTCTGGTTCTCCAGCCTCCCTGGCAATTCTGAGAGCCACCAGGTATCCTCCTCATCCCTCTGGTTCTGCCCAAATGAGACAGAGCCGGCCTGGCCGCCTACTTGCACCTAAGACCTCACCCTAGCACAAACTCCATGTGCCAAAGACTTACTCTTTCTCGTGGGTTTATGTGTTTCTCGTACATTCTGCCATTTTAAAATATCAAGAAGATGGACCTGCGAGGTAATTCATATAAGCTTCTCATCCGGCTTGAGAAGAAAGTGTGGGTGGTAGTTGAAGTAGCAGAACAGAGCCTGTAGATTCCTGGTTCGCCCTGGGGAAGTTTCTAACCTCAGTTGTTGGCAACGCTCCCCGAAATGAAGAAGGTTGGGTTGACTAGACTAGGAAATTCAACATATTATTGGCATCTAATGCTGCTCCCCAGGTCTCACCCAGGACTCTCAGGTTTGGGTCTATACAAAGCCAAGTAAGCTTGGTATGGTTGGTCTCGGACACACGCTAATACCCAGATCTATCCTATATAATAAAGAGGTAATATGCAAATTGACCATCACTCCAACACACAAGATGGCCGCCCCCATGTGGACACAAGATGACCAGCAGGGGAGGGCACTTGGGGGTCCCCAGGCCTGCAGGGGAGGGCAGTTAGGAGTGACCAGGCCTGCAGGGGAGGGCAGTTAGGGGCAATCGAGCCAGCAGGGGAGCAGTTAGATGTCGATAAGATGGGCAGGGGAGTGGTTAGGTGGTGATCAGGCTGGCAGGCAGAAGCGGTTAGGGGAAATCAGGTAGGCAGGCAGGTGAGCAGTTGGGAGCCAGCAGTTCTGGATTGTGAGAGGGATGTCCGACTGCCCGTTTAGGCCCAATCCCAGAGGTCCCTAGAGACTGATTTCTACTTGGACCCTTTCCAACCAGGGTCTTATAGGATGGGCTTTGGCCCAATCCCATCCCACTGGGATTGGGCCTAAACGGGCAGTCAGACATCCCTCGAGGGGTTCCAGATTGCAGAGGGTGCAGGCTGGGCTGAGGGACACACACCCTCCCCATGCAC
>NW_005871367.1:170956-199477 GCF_000147115.1 Myotis lucifugus
CCTGGACACAGACAATAGTGTGGTGAAGGCCTGGGAGGGGCAGGCGCAGGGTGGAGGGGGGTCAATGGGAAAAGAAGGGGGGACATCTGTAATACTTTCTACAATAAAGATAAATGAAAACCCACACAATTGCTTCCTCTTCTCACCCCCACCCCGCTCAAGACCAGCTGCACGCACATTTCCTGTTCATTCCAAAGCCATAACAATTTGGGGCCTAATCTAAAATCCTGTGAGATTTTGCCTGATTGAAATTTGGTGGCTGCCCTCTATGGAAATTTCCCCTCAGAGGGACCACCGACAAAGAGCCAGGCATTCGGAAGGATCACGCAGGAAAGAACGAGTTTGTTCTAAAAAGGCAAACCTTCCTTCTCAGAGAAGATTTTTTCTTTTTCCTGCCAGGAAAGCTGAGAACAGATGGTAGAACTTCACCGGAGCTCCTGGATTGAAAAAGCCAAGTCCGGGAAAGGCGGGAGAAGGGGGCAGGCACTGTGGGCGACGCTGGTGTCACTTTTCTTCTTGGGAGTACTGAAAAAATCAGTTGCATTGACAGCTTCTTCCAAAGAGCTCTCAATAGTGAAAGGATCACCCCCACGCTCGCAATGGAACAGTAAGGAATGGAAGTGGTGTTTTGGGGGTGTTCAGATGACTCACTATCCGACAATAGGATGTTCAGCAATGTCTTCCTGCATCCCACACACTGCTCAGTGTTCCAGAAAATCGAGGGCCCTGTTCCCAGTGACAGATTAAAAAAAAAAATCTACACAAGGGATTCCACCTGTAGGGAACCTGTTAATTACTTCCATTAGCTCTTGACAAAAATTTTTATTGATTTTTTTTAAGAGAGAGAGAAAGGAAATAAGAGAAAGAGAGAGAAAGGAAGAACATCCATTTGTTGTTCCACTTATTCACGCGTTCATTGGTTGATTCTTTATGTGCCCCGACCAGGGATCGAACCTGCACCCTTGGCATATCTGGAGGATGCTCTAACCAACTGAGCTCCCCGGCCAGGGCACTTGGCTGGGAACACTGTGGCCCATCACAACATTCCAAGGCCCTTGTGTTGGGCGTGTATGTCGTTCTATAAGACTCTCTAACCAGCGCTATGACCATGAGCAGTGAGTCACTGTTCTCCTTCACATCCCGGGCAAATGTCTGAATTAGCAGTGACGTGGCCCAAAGGCAGGGAGCAAAAGGCCCCAGCCAACCTGACAGATTGCACCTGCCAGGAAAAGGGCCGTTGGAGTGAAGGCTTCCAGCGTGACCCCACCCCATCCCATTTGCTTTCTATTAGTTAAACGACTGCGTGGATGGTTCCTCAGTGTGGAGAGAGGAGGAAAGCTGCGCATCTGACAGGCCTTCCCCGCTGAGCCCGGATCGGCCAGGTCCTGGGCAGCTGTGACTTCCTCACCATCCACAGGTTCACACGGAAGTCCTTCTGTCCCAGCTGGTGGCCTGTCTCCCGCTCACCACCACTGGCAGCAGGACTGAGACGCCACTGAGGTCCCTAGAGACTGATTTCTACTTGGACCCTTCCCAACCAGGGTCTTATAGGATGGGCTTTGGCCCAATCCCATCCTAACATTTAGACATGTGGTGTCTCCATTGTTATCAGAAAATAAGTTAACTATCTCACCCGACCATATTTTTCCATTGATTTTGAGAGAGAGTAGAAGAGATGGGGGAGAGACAGAGAGAAACATCGATGTGAGAGAGATGCATCGGGCTGTGTCCCATATGCATCCTGACCAGGGTTGGGGATTGAGCCTGCAACTGAGGTACATGCCCTTGACTGGAATCGAACCCGGGAGTCCTCAGGCTGATGCTCTATTCACTGAGTCAAACCGGCTAGGGCCTTTTTTTGTTTTTGTAAATACAAATTTTTTATGAACATACCACTTCTGTAAATTTGTCCCAGGAGCATTGACTCTTCCAAGAGAGGGTCAGAGGGTCAAGTCTCCCTTGACACAAGGCAAATTCCAGGGAAGGAGATGCAAAAAGGTGGCACCCTCGCCCGGCTCATTGGCAAAACCAGTTCACAGGCTGCTGTCTCCCCCTCCCAGGTGCCTGGGAGCTGAGTGTGGGTGTCAAAGGGTGAGCCTCCCCTCCCCGCCCCAGGAAAAGGCAGCAAAAAGCCAAGGCCACGCTTCTCCTCCAGCCTCTCCCCTATCCAGCGTCCTGGTGGCCTGCGAGCCAACTGCCTTTTATGGAGAACCAGGGGGAGGCGGGAATGAGAGAGAAGGCTCTAGGCTTGGCGATTTGGATGCGTCCTCTCTGAGTTACTCGGACGACTTGTTTTCCTCCAGGGCTTATCCATGGAGCAAATTCATGGGGGAGGCAGCTGAGGTTGCAGGGAAAGGTCTGCGGAGGATAAAAATAGCCTTGGCTTCAGCGTGGAAACCCAAGCCCTGTCACAGGTCCTTCCAGACTCTTTCCTTTGGCGGGTCACAGCAGGGAGCCTTCACTTCAGGATGGATTCCTAAAGAACAATGCGATCCCGACAAGAGCAGGCCGCAAAGTCCTCCCCGGGGGCCGGGGGCCGAGGCAGGCATGGTCCTGGGCCTACCACAAAGCCAGCCTCTTGGCTCCGAGACCATGTTTACCCTCAAATTCCAGCACCAAGCCACCCAGATTCCCTCACCCTCCGAGGAGGGCGGTCCCAGCGGGTGGGGGTGCTGGGGGGGAAGGAGGGGCTGACTCACCACCATCTCCTCTGGGTTCCCGGTGGCGATCTCCACCACCCTCAGGGCAGGGTCCACTTTCACCTTGGCCCGGGTCATGAACTGGATGACAGACGAACTGTCCTGCAGAGGGAACAGCACAACTCACCGTCAGATCTTCCAGTGACCATGGCTGGGGACCAGGCAGAACCGAAATGCCAGGATTCCCTGCGGACCGGACAAAAACTGTATCCCTGAATCAGATACCTCCCCATCCCAGGCACCCCCCGAGGCAGAGACCTCCAGGCTCCCCGGAGAATTCTTTCATATCCCGGAGGATGCGGAAAAACTAAGGAGTCTGCCAACCACCAGCACATTGCTAGCTTGTGTGCTGTGGTTCCCGAGCGCAGAGAGCCAGGCATTTGGGTTTTGATATGGACGTAGTCACAAAGAGCAGAGAATAAATGCAGCTTCAATTGTGTAAAACAAACCCGGCCTGGCATTCCACAGCAGGCATCTGATTTACATTCGCAAGCATCTTCCTGCCCTGACCACAACCCTCCAACCCTTCCCAGGAGTTACTTTTAACTCTTTCTTTGCTCCTAAATGAAGATATTTTGGGTTCAAAGCCATTAAACATGGAAAGACACGAGGAAGCAGGAAGCATCGGGCTAATACGTTAGGCTGTGGCCCAAAGAGACAGGGGCCCGAGTGGGCTCAGAGTCAGAGCCACTGACCCAGAAAAGCAGAACACGGCTCCCAGGCAGGGATGGAGAAGGAGTTTGGAAAAAGACAGGGGTTGGCAAAATATGGCTCAGGAAAGGGCCAGAACCTCGGGCCAGTGGACGGATGAGCTGTGGAGCGGAGAGGCAGCCTGGCTTCGGCCGTGGAAACAGAGGGCAGGCACCCAGAGCACTCAGCATCCCCCTGCGGGCGTGGCTGGGGCTCTGCCATCAAGGGGTCATGTAGTGCCCCCGCCCACATCTGCTCAGCTTGCCTGCCACTCAAGGAGACACGTAACAGGTGCCAGCTCTGCCCCACTGCTGGTGAAACCCACTGTCCGGAACAAAAGTGCAGAACTCTCTACAGGAGGCAGTTCTGAGGGGGCCCTTTGCTCAGCTCCAACAAAGAAACCACAGAGACCTTCCTGGGAGGACACATGGCATGCATACTTGACCTGGGAATAATGCATGGATTATTGTGTGTGTTTTTTTAAAAAAACAATAAAACATATATCCTATATAATAAAAGGCTAATATGCAAATTGCCCCCTTGGGAGTTCCACCTACCAGGAGTTCGACCACTCGCTATGACCTGCACTGACCACCAGGGGGTAGCGCAGAATGAAGGAAGGCCCTGATTGGCCCTGATCGTCAGCCAGGCGGCACACGGACCCTATCTGTGCACGAATTTCATGTACCGGGCCTCTAGTATATATACATACATACATATATATGTATGTAACTATATACATACATACATGTTTATGTATGTATGTATATAGTTAATCCTTATCTGAGGATATTTTTCCATTGATTTTTACAGAGAGTGGAAGGGAGGGGAAGAGACAGAGAGAGAAACATCAATATGAGAGAGACACATTGGTTGGCTGCATCCCACACCCCCCTGACCAGGGCCGGGGGATGGAGCCTGCAACCGAGGTACATGCCCTTGACTGGAATCGAACCCGCAACCCTTCCGTCTGCAGGCCAATGTTCTATCCACTGAGCCAAACCAGCTAGGGCAGCAATAAAACGTATTTTAAATGCTCTGGGAAGCTTGTCACTCAAAGGTACCGCTCCAGTTTGCTCACGTGAAGCAGTGAGTACTTTTGTATGCAAATAACCTTCCACGACTTTTAACAGTTTTATAAATGTGGGGGTTTATGTGTCAGGATAGACTGAATTTTAATTCTGGGATAACAATAATTATCACCATCATCTCAGGTACTAACCATGACCATAATAATAACCGTAATAAGGAGGCTCACTGTCGGGTTAGAGGCTGAGCTGTGAGGAAGCTGCCCCAGCATAGGCCTTGGTGGCTGCGGGAGAAGAACCCTTTCAAAGGAATCTAAGTCCTCTGGTAATTAAAAAAAATCAGATCCCACATTTCACATGGAAACTTAAGGTCAAAACAATAAAACCTCAAATTCCCTTGTCTGGGGCCAGACCTTGAGGTCAAAGGAAAATAAACACACTGGAGGCCCAGGCAAACCACAGGGCTGGCGCCGCCCCACATCCTCAGGGAGTGGGGGGCTCCTGGAGCCACTCCCGCTCCTCTCCCCAGGGGGGCTGGCTGTGGCCCCGACACCGCATTTCAAGCACCTGGAGCAGCTGGGCCCCATCTGGCCTCCAGGTCAGCCTCCTTCTAGGCCTGGAATTGCTGCTGAAAAAGCATCTGCAGGGAGGATGACCCTCCAACACCCGCAGAAGCCACCCGCTGGCTTTCTGCTCTTAGGGCGCAGACTGGACCGGGTGACCCTGGGGGACAGAGTCAGTGGGACATGTTGCTTGGCAAAGGGTCTCCACGGACCCCAGAGAGAGAGGGAGATGCAGAGGGTCAGGCCGCAGAGCTGGGTACAAGGAAGGCTGGAGGCCTGGCCCGTACGTTAAGGACAAATGACCGAAGTGCAAGGGGCAGCCGCCTGGGTTCAGGGTGAAGTGGGGATCAGAGTGGTTTCCCGCCACCAGTGCCAATACCAGGGCTTGGTCGACAGTGGGGGATAAAACGGTCACCAGGCCCATTTGTCAAGAACACAGACAGGATGGGCACATGTCTCTACCGTCATAGTCTGTCACCTGACCTGGGGCCCCAGGCCAGGGAGGCATCTGCAGAGATGCGGGGCTTCCAGACCCCCTTCTGGGATCACGCGATGCCAGGGGTGCTCTCACTCATGCCCGGGCCTCTCACAACTCTGCCCCTTTTCAGGGGACAGGGGCAACAGGGAAGCTCTACGGCGTGACCCCAATGTGCCCCAAACCCGTTTCCCTCCCGAGGAAACCAGAGCAAGTGGGACTGTGGGTGGCTCTCCCTGGGTGTGCGAGGGCTGCCCGGCTCCACACAGGACGTGGGGAAACATCCTGACTCCCCAGGGCCCGTGACTTCTCGGGTCAGCGTGGGACTGCCATGCCTAAGTGAGAAAATACCCCTGGAATGACTTTCCTAAGGACGTTCATTCGCACACGGACGGGCTTACGCCGACTGACACGTCTAGTTTTTCCAAAGGAAAATAAATAGACGCTCTGTGGTTAACATGCATATTTAGTGTTATCTTCACATGTGATTATTTTTAAAGCATCTTGTTGGATGTGGCCTTTCGTACTCAGCAGCTCTTCTGTCAAAATAAATCAGAGTGAATTTGTATGATTTTTTAAGGGCCGCTGATTCACTGACTGAGGTATTTTTTTAATGAACTTAGAAACTATATATTTGTATTGATTTCAGAGAGGAAGGGAGAGAGAGAGAGAGTAACATCAGGGATGAGAGAGAATCATTGATTGGCTGCCTCCTGCATGCCCCCCAGTGGGGATCGAGCCCACAATCCATGCAATTGAACCATAACCTCATGGTTCATAGGTCGACGCTCAATCACTAAACCACACTGGCCGGGCTATGAACCACTTTGGATAAACTCACAATAGCAAAGTGACTTGAGGTTTAAAAGTTGGACTTCTCTGAAACAAGGTGGCATCTAAACCCGGCTCACAGACTACCACCCACAGGTCAAACCCCGCCCTCTGTCTGTTTTTGTAGATGTTTCACTGGGCCCCAGCCACACCCATTTGATTGAGTACTGCCTATGGCTGCTTTCACGACACAATGGCAGAGATGAGCAGTAGTCAAAGACTGTATGGCCCTGCAGGTCTCAAATATTTACTACTAGAGGCCTGGTGCACAAATTTGTGCATGGGTGGGGTCTGGCTGGCCCGCCCCGATGGGGGCTGATCAGGGGCTGAGGGAGAAGCCACAGGCCGATCGGGGTGGGAGGGGCTGACTGAGGGTGGGCCAGCCGGGGAGAGGGGCCATGGGAAGTTGGCCAGCCAGCCTGGCCCCCAATTGTGATTGGGGGACTGATTGGGGGCGGAGCTGGCTGGAGGGAGGGGCTGTGGGCCAATAGAGGTGTGTGGGGCTGATTGGGGTGGTGTGGGAGGAGCTGATCAGGGTTGGGGCCAGCCGAGGGGAGGGGCTGTGGGAGGTTGGCCGGCCGGCCGGCCGAACCCCTGATTGGGCTGGTTGGCTGGTTGCAGTGGGTGTCATAGCGACTGGCCGTTTTGGTGTTCTGGTTGCTGGCTTTTTATAAATATAGATTGGTCCTTTACAGAGAAAGTTTGCCAACCCCTTGTCTAAAATGTGGTCCCCAGACCCACAGTATTGGCATCACCAGGGAACTTGTCGGAACTACAGCATCTCAGGCTCCACCCCCAGGAATCTGCATTTTAACGAGGTCTCCAGGTGACTCAGACACAAGCGACAGCCAGAGAAAAATGTGCGAACCAAGAAGCTGGTTCAAATGAAGGTGCTGACTCAGCAGGTGTGGGGCGGAGCCCAAGATTCTGCATGGCTAACCAGCTCCCAGGGGAGGTGCTGTTGCGGGTCCTTGGCCCACACTTTGAATAGCGAGCCCCGTGTTTTCCCCTGGCGCCCTCTGGCAGAATTCCCACGGGCACCGACCAAGAACGCTGTAGACCGGGAGGCAGCGTTTCAGGAGGAACCCATCCGGATGCTCTTCAGTGAACCTCGCGGGTCCAGTGGCTCAGGACTTACCTTCTTCAATATCTCTGTGTTCAGCAGCATGTAGATGTCGATAGCACGACTTTCCTCTCTAGCAAGGGCACTCAGGTTACAGTGCATTGTCAGGCAAGTGATTCCTGGTTTTTCACAGTCCTGAGAAGGAAAAGCAGAGGACTGACCAACGGCGATAAGAGCAAAGACAGATGCCCGGCAGTTTGTGGAGCAGAAGGCTCCAGGTGCTTCTATCCTGGTGACTAAGACCACTCCAGGCAGAGGAACCGCAGGGGAAGATGTGATCGCTCCTTCTTGCCACCAGAGGGCAGTGGAGGGATTTCCTGCCCACTGGGCACCAGAACAGGCCTTCAAGTCAAGCAACTGGGAGAAAGCAGCTCCCTGGTTACTAAAAAATTGGACTTTGCAAGAAGGAAATAATTGCTTTTAAAAACAAACACATTTACATATTCCAAAAGCATTTTCCTTGTGAGAAATGAACACAAGATGTATTTCCTACATTATGGAATATCTGCCTGTGCAGCAGCAAATACACTCCATGCCCATGTTTTTAGGGAGGGCAGATTCGAGGGCTAAGGAGTCATATGACTCAAGAAAACACAGGAGCAAAGAAAAACACATGTTGGGCCAAGACAATAGGTGAATCACCAAAAAACTCCCCCCCAAAACCTATATATTCCAAATTCAAGTTACAAACGAGAAATTCTCTTTTGTACTGTAGGGTCCAAAATGTACACACATACCTTTATGATGCTTTATGTGGGGGGTAAAATTTTCAGCCTGGTACAGAGTTGCACCAAACCGCTAGATATCACTACTCCTAACAATTCTAAGCGCTTTAAAAAATAGGCGCATCATCAGCACTAGGTAAGTGAAAAACACACACCCAAAATTCCAAGCGGCAAACAGCCCTACATCTTCTCCAGGAACGGAAATGCGTATGAGATGGGCCTAGGCTGCAAAAAGAAGCTAAGGAGACGGAACCAAAGATATGGGGGAAGGGGACTTAGGAAAAGCATAAGAAATGGGGGTGTAATTTACAAACAGCCAACAGATTGCATCTGGAGGGTCCATCCTGATATATTTTTACCTGTGTTCATACCCAGATCAAGATGCAGAACATGGCCAGCACGTAAGCAGGTTCTCTAGGGCCCCCTCCCATGGCTATTCCTCCGATAGTAACCACTCTCCTGACCTCCATTGCCACTGATAGTTTTGCTCTTGCTAAACTTCTGGTCTCCAGCTCTGCCACCCAAATATCATGTATAGGAGAGTCATTTGTGCTGCTGCGTGCAGCAGTTTCTATTGCTCTGTAATACTCCCGTGGATGGCGACACCACAATCGTCTACACACTCTCCTGTTGATGGATGTTTGGACTGTTCCCAGCTTTTGGCTATCATACATGGACTGTGCTTCTCGTCCACGTCTTTTGGGGGACACAAGTACTCATTTCTCTTGGGGATCTACCTGGGAGTGGAATTCCTGGGTCACAGGATACAATATCTTTAGCTTTAACAGATACTGCCCGGCAGTTTTCCTAAGTGGTTGTACAAGGAGCATCCCTCTTGATGAGACGCCTACTCGGTGGAGAAAGGACTCACTACTCTGTGTTTGGTGGGTTACAAAGGCTTTCCCTTTGCCGGGCAATGGAATTTGAAATGTCAATTGAACACTTTGATGGAAACCTCAGGCTGAAAACCAGGAGCTGACCACCAGTGCTTGTGACTTTCAAAGATAACGGATTAAAGCCAGATTTGGGGAAGAAGACCTGCCAACCAGAGCACTGGCCTCTCATCTCAGGCTTGCCTTCCTAGGGAGGACCACCCACGGGACCCAACCAGACAGCAAATTCTCACCAAGACTTTTCTCCCAGACTTTGTGAAGAAAGCAAAGATAGTGTGGAAGATATTTTCTTGTTCCTGGGGGATGATGCAGGGGGTCGGGTTCTTCTGGAAGGAACAGTTTCCCTTCTCCTGGCCCACCTGCAAAGGAAAAGAAGTCTGTCAGCGCGGCCCACCCAAGAATGGATCGTGAGCAGGGAGTCTCTTACTGTAGCGGTGGGAGCAGCCAAGCCCAAAGCCAGCCTGCCCCCTGTCCATTCTCCAGTGGACAGTAAGGGGGGAAAGCTGCGAGGCAGAGGTAGAAGCATCAACATGACCAAACAACAGAAAGTGTGGGTCTCAGTCCTTAAATAATTGAGAGGAGATGGCACTCAACATGCACATGAGATGTGCCTCGGAAACAGAACGTCTTAAGGAACAACACAGACCTACACCTGATGGTTTCCAAGGCACATTTACAAGCACTTTTAGTACAACTCCAAGAGATAAGCATCCATGCTATTTGTCCGGAGGAGGAAAATGAGACTCGGGTTAAGTCACTTGCCAACAATCACCGAGTCCAAAATACAGGTTTTGAACCCGGGTCTTCTGAGACCCAACCTTTATTTATAGTCCACCGCCAGAGGTTTTCAAACTGTGTTCTATGGAACCCCTAGGGTGCTATACAACCCTCTCGTGTCTTGCAGCCACCTGATTTTGCCTCTGGCAGCAACAGCAATGGTGCCGAGCAACAGAACATGAAAACCAATAGAAACCCAAAACAACGGTGTACCCTCTTCCATGTTGATTTCTCTAAGAACAAAGTTATTTTTAATGTCTACGTTGAGGAGTTGCTGAAGAAAAAAACAAGGTCTTTATGTAGTATCATATCACACTGGTTGAAGCTTAAGGCCAAGTAGCAAAATTAATAATTAACAACTCATAATTTAGGATTGTGTTTACAATTCCACCCCTAACCAGAAGCATCTGTTTAAACTCTCTTATCTCTAATGCCCTGGAGTACGATACAGTGTTTGCTTTGAATTTATTGAATAATTTTTCAACTTCTCATTCATGGTAGGTTTAGTTTAAAATGTTTACATAAAGAAACTTCTAATGTAAGCTAACAATGTTAATCCTTTAGTAATGAACTATAAAATAAGACCCCCAAATTTGCTAAATTAATCTCTATTTTATCTTTGGTCTGAACACATACGCCAGGATTTACTCTGTAGTATAGGCCTGAACATAAATGAGAGGAAGATATATTTCCTCAAGTGGATTATTAGGAAAGAGTGTTCCCTTTACAAATATCTCACAGTTTACGACTTATTATTCTTTAAAAGTATCTCATAATTCGGTATTTTCTCAATTACTTTATTTGAACCACAAAACCTGGGAAGATACACCGGCCTGAAATATTTTAATCAGTTGGTTTTGGAGGCTTTCAGAAGTCACTGGAGGGGATTAATGGGAAGGAAGCAATGAGATTTAATACATAATCGGTGATTATTCCTGGGGTGCAATTGTTGTAAGTTGTGATAAATATTGGAAAGCTCATTTCAGAAAGCAAAACACAAGTAAGTGGCTTCTATAGTGTGGATCGTGATTACTTATCAGACGAACGAGGAACACAGGGCTGTAATGTTACACAAATGGGGGTGTCCTTCAGTGAAATTTCAGCACTAAACATGGATCCAAAATGTTCTGTATCTCAAATAAATTGGACAGACTGAAGACGACAGGCTCTGGAAAACTGTCAACTAAAAAGTGGCTTAGTAATGGGCACTGATCTTGAAAAATGTACATGTACATAACATCATTTTGTGAAATGTGTGAATGGGAAGGATGGTATAAATCAATGTTACTCTTTTTTGTTGTTCTTAATTCTCACCTGAGGATATTTTTCCCATTGATTTTTTTAGAGAAAGTGTGTGTGTGTGTGTATGTGTGTGTGTATGTGTGTGTGTGTGTGTGTGTGTGTGTGTGTGTGAGAGAGAGAGAGAGAGAGAGAGAGAGAGAGAGAGAGAGAGAGGCGGGCTGCCTTCCAAATGCGCTCTGATCAGGGATCCAAACTGCAACCCAGGCATATGCCCTGACCAGGAATCGAACTGGCAACCTTTTGGTGCACAGGACGATGCTCAACCAACTACATCTTAAGGGTTCGGTTTGATGAATTTTGACAACTGAAATCACTCACATAACTACCACCACCATGAAGCTAGAGGACATGTCCATCACTCCAGAAAGTTCCCTCTGGCCCCTTTCCAAAGTCAATTCCCACCCCCCACCTGAAAGGCCAGCACAGTTTTGATTTCTATGAAGTTGGCCAAAAAAGTTTGTTCAGTTCACCTCAATTAGGGGAGTGGCGATTGGCTTATGTGGGGGTTGCTCTCTATTTAGGCATCCATAGCATGTGGCCGATAGAAAACATGTTGCTCATCGAGCCTTGGAGAATTTGAGTTGTGTGCTCATGTTCTTCATCGAATCACTTTTCACCCTGAAGCATGTGGGTCTTCTGGAGGGGACGGCTGCTGCACGCCACGGAAAATGGCCCCCCTCCGCCTGTGGCGTACAGTCCTCTGCCAAGATGATCAGGCCCGGCCACCCAAACACATTCGGTCTGGGTTCAGAACAACAGAACCCCCGAGTCTTGCGGGAGGCTTCGTCCTAATTACAATCAGGGAGGCGGGCAGAGCTCCTCCTGGCTCTGCAAACGGGCGCTTTGGGTTTCTAACCCAGGAGAGAAAGTGTGGGAGCAGCGCCCCACGTCAGCCAGTTTCACTAACATGCTTGGGGGGCGGGTCCTGGCACCACCAGCCCCACAAGACCCCAGCCCAGAGGGCAGGGAGCTGGGCACGGCGGGGCAACGGGGTGAGGAGCAACCCGAGACCACAGAGCAGAGACCTGGCTCCGAACCTCATGTTCCCTTCCTGCCCCGGGAGTCTCCGGGGCGGCCTGGGAACAGGGGGATGACGGTGACATGATGTGATCGATGTGACATTTGATCGGCCGCCGTGGCATCTGGAGAAGGGGAGTGGAGACGGAGTTTGTGGTGAATGGAAATCTCAGCCAGTTGTGCTCCCAACTGTGGTTTCGTGGGAATCACTTCAATTGGGAAGGCGGCGTTTTTTTCCGGGAGGTTCCGGGTGGTCCTCTTTCAAAGGGAGACTGATGGCGGCACGGTTAGGATTCAGACCCCGAATCCTCTCGTGACGCTCCCTCAGCTAAAACGGAGCAGCACAGTCTCTGGCCAGGGTCACCAAAGGGAAGCATTTTTCCACGTGTGTTGGATACACTATGCGACGGCCACAGTGATACCCACCACTGTGCAGCCCTACTGTGTGCCAGGCTCTGGGTGTTTTACACAAACAAACTCATCCTGTCCTCACCCCCACCAGGTGAGAGCTGTTAGTATCCCCACCGAGAGGCAAGGGGAGGCCAGACGACTGCCAGAGGCAGAGGCCCCCCCAGGGCAGGCGCAGAGCAGGGCTAGGGTGCAGGTCATCTGGCTCCGGAGATCTGCTTGTACCTGCCTTTCTGCGTCTCAGATACGGAGCATGAGGCTGGGGCTGGGGCGACAGTCACGGAGGGGTTGGGGGTGGAGGGAGGCCATCCCTTCCTATTTTGACCTTGGTCAAAAGGAAGGAACCAGTAGCCTAGAAGCCTGGGAATCTCAAGAGTCCTCCACTGTGACCCAGGTCTGCTGCTGTGGCAAAAAAAAAAAAAAAAAAAAAGACTCTTGCTTACCAGTGGTTGGCAAACTGCGGCTCGCGAGCCACATGCGGCTCTTTGGCCCCTTGAGTGTGGCTCTTCCTAAGCCTTAGGAGTACCCTAATTAAGTTAATAACAATGTACCTACCTATATAGTTTAAGTTTAAAAAATTTGGCTCTCAAAAGAAATTTCAACCGTTGTACTGTTGATATTTGGCTCTGTTGACTAATGAGTTTGCCGACCACTGGCTTAGACCATGGAGATAAAAGTGCCTGCTGGCCGGGAGGCCGGGCCACCCCATGTCCTGGGTGGGAAGGGGAACAGAGCATCCTGGAATGTTGTTTCTGGAAGGCAGCTCCAAGGTCATGTGGTCCCGAGGCCTCGGCTATCAGATAAGGGACCAGAGGCCCCGGATTCCATGACTCCTCTGAGATCATGTGGTTGGTGTGGGCATAAGTGGCACCAGTAAGGAGTCCTATGGCACAGATGGCCTTGATGAACACTCGATGGTCCTGCGCCTCAGCCCAGCTCTGCCTCCTAACAACAGCCATGCCATTCGGGTCTCCGGGCCTCAGTTTCCTCAGGTGTAACATGAGGGTGGTGGCCTATGCAGTCACGAAGGTAGGCCTTGGTTGCTAATTCCACACACTGAAGACTAACCGTGCATTTTTAAAAAATGGATTTTTACAGAGAGACGAAGGGAGAGAGAGAAACATGGACGTGAGAGCAAAACATGGAACCGGATGCCTCCTGCACACCCCCTACTGGGGATGGAGCCCACAACCCGGGCATGTGCCCTGACGGAGAACCGAACCGATGGGGTCACCTAATCTCACATTAAATAGATAAGCAATTGCTGACCACCTCCCCTCCCCCAGCACACAACTTGGTTCTAACCAGCCTCTTTGCTCAAAGTCAGGGGGCAGGAATGTCTTCTTCTTGTCCGGCAGACCATCCACGCACCACGGCGCTGATGTCTAACAGCCTCATTTCCTTGTCTGGCCAAGGACCCTGTGGCCATTGCCCCCTGCTCACCTCTGCCCACTCACTTCTCATCTATTTTCCAGACTCTGTGAGTCCAAATGCTTCCCATGACACGGCTGCTTATCTTCCGCGACCCCTGGGGGCTGGAAGACATCCATGTCTGTGGGAATGTGACTAAAAGGGCTTCACAAACACACAGAAAAGGCCAAGGGGATGCGGGGCCCAGGGTCACGGCTGCATTCGGCGAAGGCGGCTATTGAGGGTTTTCTGTTGGCATTTGGTCCCTCCCCCCTCCCTTGTCCCAACCCCAAGGAAAACATGGTGCAAGTTGAAGCCAAGAGATAATGGTGACTCGGGGACTTGTTGGGAGCCCAAGGGGGATGTGGACATCACTTGGTGGCAGGGTCCAGGTCAGCCTCCGTCGGGGGAGCCTTCGGGCCAGAAGCTTCCAAGGCCCAGGCTTAAGGATGGAGTGCACACCCCAGGGGGTCTGGCAGAGCCTCGGTTCATGAAACGTGGGGTCAAAGTATGAATCAGGGTGTGATACCGAAAAGGAGAATCCACGCTTTGTTTCGAATGTTATTATTTGAAGGAACATCTCGAGCTTTTACTAAAGGCTCTCCAGGCTGAGGTTGGCTGATAACAGGGTTAAAGGAAATGGGATGTCCAGGTTGTAGCCTCAAGAGACGAGCCCGCATAAGGTACCAAGAGCTGTCTGCTGACCTAAAGTGAGAGAGGGAGGACAAAGATCTCCCCCAGGATCCCAGACCAGAGCAGCCTCAACACAGCGTCTATCCCTGGGCCTGAAGACGGGAGGGACACAAAAGTCCCTCCAATCTGTTTTCTATGTCTCACGTCCTGAGGAAACCAATTCTCATCTCTACACTAAGTTCAAACACAAACAGAAATAATACCAGCTAACATTAGCTACTATTTTAAGTGCTCTGGACATACATTGAATCCTTAAAACATCTGCATGCAGAGGGTACTGCTATCAGTAGGGTGACCGTGTGATTTACTGTCCAAACTGGGGCATTTCTGAGAGTGAAGTGGGGGAGTCAAGCAGACAGAAGAGCATGAGAGAGATGTAGATCAGCAGCAGGCAAACTGGAACATCTGGTTTCCTGACTTTTCACTCGCAACTTAGAGCTAAGAAAACTCAGGCTCAGAGACGTTAAGTAACCTGTCTTGTAGCTGTCAGCTTTGACCCCGGATATGACCATCATCTCCAAAATCCCCAGCAGGAATCACTGTCCTGTTCCACCTTCCTCGCACCCCAACTGAACAGCCTCTGTTCCAACCACACCTGGATCTTTTCTTTTTCTTTTTAATCCTCACCCGATGATATGTTTATTGATTTCAGAGAGGAAGGGAGAGAGAGAGAGAGAGAGAGAGAGAGAGAGAGAGAGAGAGAGAGAGAGAGAGAAAGAAACATAGATTGGTTGCTGGCCTTCTATGTCCTGACCAGGGATCAAACCCACAACCTAGGTATATGCCCTGACCAGGAATCAAACCTGCAACATTTTGGTGTACGAACGATGCTCTAATCAACTGAGCCACCCAGCCAGGGCCTGGACCATCATTTTATGGTTTATCTTTTCACAGACCTCAGAGCAGAGCTCCTATTGTGATTATAAATGTCTCCCTCTACCTGCAAGTCAGCCCCTGTCACGATCTGCATGTCTGATTGGGAGGTGGCACTTCTGGTGGATCTTGGAGGATGATAAAGGAACTTCTGGAGAGTAAAGAGAGAAGGGGGAAGGTAATTCCAGGCAGAGAGGAACAGCATATGCAAAAACATGGAGGTACAAACAGTAGAGTTGAGTCTAGAGAGCCTAGAGTTCAACATGGCTTAAGCATTGGATGAATGTTGGGTCGTAATGGCCTGAAATGAGGCAGGAGAGGGGGGCCTGGACATGAAGGAAGGCCTTGTAGGCGAATCTTAGGAGGAGCCAGTTACCCAGACGGGGTTAACATGGCTCAAACAGAGGAACCACTTTCTACCTGGGACATGTGGTCTTATTGGTATATTTTCAACAAGCTAAGGCAGAGTTGCCCTCTTTCTACCAGCCCATTCCTTGACTGTACTCCGGCTGGTTGGGTTCTGGGGATGGGAAAGGTCACCAGTGTTTCTGACTCAATGTACACAGTGCACTGCCTTGAATGCACTCACAGCCAATGAAAGAAAAATGGAAAGATTCGACTGGCAGAGAAACCCACTCAGCGACAACTCAGTGCTTTCCATGAAGCAGGCCGGGCATCTTCGCCAGTGTGGGTGGGTCTCGGGTGAAGCTGATCTAAGATCTGTTTGTTGAACTGACTGGGATGAAAGGGGGCATAGGTTCGCTTTTTGAAAACACGTGTTTCCTGTTAACTGACATTTATCTGCTAATCACTGACTTGATGTTCTCGGTTACATCCTTGGGCCACTTTTCCTTCTCATGTTACACCCATTGCAGCTGATGGCAACTGGGTAAACATGACCCACCCCCTGACGCGCCACCTGTCCCTCTGAATTCACATGCCCCTTGACTTTGAAAACCCAGAGAATGTTTTGAATGCCTCCTTTGCTCATTTCATTACCGACTGCCGACCCTTGGAACCAAGGCATCAGAAAACACAAGTTCCCTTTCTGCTACAGAAGGCTGACCACGGACCACAGCGGCTTTGGTGACATTAATTTTAGGACTCCAAGGTTTAAAGTAAAAATCCTATACAATAAAAGCCTAATATGCTGTGTCCAACCCTTTGATGACGCACACTGACCACCAGCGGGCAGACGCTCCGACCGGTAGGTTGGCTTGCTACTGGGGTCCAGCTGATCGGGACTGGGTGAGATGAGCCAGACAGGCCCTAGAGCCCTCCCATGGTCCCTGCCTGGCCCTGATCGATCGTGCACCAGTGGGGTCCCTCGGCCTGGCCTGTGCCCTCTTACAATCCAGGACCCCTCAGGGGATGTCGGAGAGCTGATTTTGGCCCGATCCCCACAGGCCAGGCCGAGGTACCCCACCAGTGCACCGGGCCTCTAGTAGTATTCATAAAATGATTGCGAAATGATACCAACCGGTTAATGAGGCCACCCTAAGATGTTTACTACTTGAGGGATAAATAAGAACTACATTTCCCATTCATCAAAAGGTGAACTGTGATAACAGTGTTACAGAGCCCTTTACATTGTGCCTCATTTTAAATCTCATGGCTATGATTTACTATGAACGTTTCTTCCTATTGACCAAAGAACAGTCAAAGATGACAATATGTGAATCATAAATCCGAGGATAGATGCTTTCATGTTATCACCATTCATTTCAAGCCTTTATCATAACCTAGGAGGTGTGGATCCATTCATTTACTCTCATTTTTCAATATCAATGACATGATTGATATTGAAACAGTGCAGAGAAACAGTGATAACCATTTGGGTAGTTCCTCCTACTAAACATGCCACGCTTTATGCTACTGACGTATTCGCAAGGTTGGAAACACACTTTCTGTATAAATGCCTCATATCATGTCGAGGAAGGCCCTCTCTAAGGCATTCCTTGGTGGGCCCTTCTCAAGAGTTACAGATTCTTCCACTTAGTGAAAAGGGCGCCCTTGTTTGTTAGTTCAGTTCCTTCTGATTTTCTGATATTGACCTCTGTGTGTAGCTGGAGACTCAAATGTGTTCATATGGACAAAAGGAAAAACACTTTGATGATCACAATGGTTACGGGGTAAGTGAAATGGGGATCTAGCTTTGGACATCGCCTCCGAGCCTGGATCCTCAAATGAGGAGCCATGTTCTGTTCTGAACTGAAAAGCGTGAAGGAGAGCGTGGTGGTGGGCACCCATAATACCAGCTCGCTGCCAAAGCTGCAGAGATGGGGATGGAGTCGGAGGAGCAAGAAGTTCACGAATGACTTCATGTCATTTAATTTCCAGAAAGGGAAAGACCTTTAAAAAGCCAGAAAAGACAAGCACTTTAGGTGTCCCCTCTCTTTCCAGTTGAAAATGATCTCTTAAAGAAAACACTTGCTTTCCTCAACCCCCTGCCCCACCCCTGAAGCCCAGCGCCACAGTGAAAAGTTGTACTAGATCTGAAAGGCCAGGGTGTTACCGAGACCAAAACGGAAACAGAAAATAAAGGGGCGAAACCTCAAAACCAATGTTCCAGAGGAGAAGAGAACATGATGTACTGTACAATTTTGAGGAGTCTGCCATTATTTCATAAAAAAAAAAAATCACACTTTCTAGGATATAAGCTAATGACTCCCAGCACCCCCACCACTAGCTCTAGGTTTTGGCTAAAACAACGGGGTTTCCTCTCCACTCCCCAACACCCTCTCCTTTGGGTGTGACAGGCTGACACCCTGCAAAGTCAAAGCGTGCGGGCCACCAGCAGGCTGCCCGGTGGAACAGAATTCATTTGCTTTTCCTCTGAGAGAGGCCGGCCTCCCAGAGCGGGCCCACTTCACCAGCATGGCCTTGTACCCGAGTTAAAGTGATACAGATGGGATGCAGTTTCAGAGAAGCAGTGACACAGAAGAATTTCCAGATGCGGTCAGACTCTCTTTAGCGAAAAAGTGAGACATGAATATGTTATCTGAGCACTTGACATGCATGCCAAGAATGTTTTCCTTCCACAGATAATGAAGCATTTGGGAGCAGAACGGTCTGCTGATTTGGATAATAAATGAGTCAGTAACCGCTCGCCCCCTCCCCCCGACACACACACCCCTCTGGCCCCGTGGGACCCAACACAGTCCTTGGAATTGTATGGGATTCTTTCAATTCTGCTTCTAGCTCTTGGCCCCATCTTCCGGCAAAGGATAAAGCAGCACACCTCCGGACTCACTGAGTTCCCTCTGCGTTTCCTAGGTGGGGCACTTCACTATTACCCCTTTATTAAAAGGGAAGTAGTCATTTCCCCATCGTTTTGTGGGTGACCATCTGTGTAACCCCTTACACGGCTTTCTGAGACTACAGCCATCAGAGCAGTGACAAGAGAAAGCTACACGTCAGTCACTAAGTCTAAAGTGTCCAGGCTTCTGGGAGGCCCGGAATATGCTTTAGGGGGTAAGTTTCGATTATGAAGGAGAGGCGAGTGAAATTGGCTCCCTGAGCCGGGGAGGTAATTACTTGTCAGTGTCTGACGCTGCTGTAAAGTTCCTCTTGGGAGACACCTGGTGTGTCTGTCAGAAAGGAGGTCTCCCGGTTTTGTGCTCCGGAAGCAGCCACAGTTAGTCCTGGCAGGTTAAAGGGGGATACAGGTTCCTGGGCAATGGCCGATGAGCTCTGTTTATCCTCAGTGAGAGTTCCTGTGACTGACTTTGGTAACGACCCGTCACCCCTGCAACGCCAGGGCTCCCTGTCATGTTGCGTTTAAGGAACAAAGGAAGGAACGAAGGAAAGTCAACTGCGTCATCAGCAACTTTTAAGGCCAGAAAACACCAGGTACCTAAGCATGGGCAATCCGGCGGGGCCACACCCCACCAGGAGGCCTTAATGCTTCCAGATGTCCCTGCAGGCCGACCACAGGCCTCTGGTCTCCTGATAAGGCCGGCGCCCGGGGCAGCGGGAGACGGCACCGTTGGCTTGATTCATGGGCTCTGTCCACGCGGGTTAAAGGGCAGCCTCTGGACCACGCTGTGCAAGAACAGGCCAGGCGGAGGCTTAGCCTCACCTTCCGGGACGCACACTTTCTCCCTCCATCCAGAACTAAAATGCAGCCCAGAGCCCAGAGCCCAGAGCCCAGGAACGCAGCGTGCACTCCAGAATTCCGTCAGCCATCTCCCTGCTCTTTAAGTGTTTGGCTTCTGTTGAGAAAAACAAAAAAAGTCGAAGCCAACCTAATCCTGACCCATTTCAGGAACTTGGCTATTCAGCTCAAACTCAGGCATGTGCAGAAAGAAGAAAAAGAAAAAAAAATTATTTGAGCCCATGGCTGAGATCAGCAGCAGACTGCATGTGTGTGTGTGTGTGTGTGTGTGTGTGTGTGTGTGTGTGTAGGGAGGGGAGAAGGGGGGAGAAAAGAGGGAAAGAGAAGGGGGAAGGGGGGGGAGAGAGCGAGAGCGAGCGAGAGCGATGTTTTCATGATATTTCTGACCAAAATTTTGGAGTTTAAATTTGCTCTTGGAAGCCTCTATATTTGACAAGTGATTTAGCCATTTTTATTTTTATTTAAAAAATATACATATTTCAGAGGAAGGGAGAGGGAGAGAGAGATAGAAACATAAATGATGAGAGATAATCATTCACTGGCTGCCTCTTGCATGTCCCGCACTGGGGACTGAGCTCACCACCCGGGCGGGCATGTGCCCTGAGCAGGAATTGAACCATAACCGCCTGGTGGGTGGTTCAGCAGCCTTCAGGGTCCAGAGTGGCTGGAAGACAAGGTCAGGGATGAGGTTGGAGGCAGAGGATATTGGCCTAACGGTGGGTTGTGCACGGTTTTGGACTTCATGGTTTTGGCCATTAAGATCTCCTTGTTGATTTTTAAAATTATTTTCTTTTTATAGCGAACCTCAGGGTGTCTGAGGGTCACACAGAGAAATATTCAGGAGTGGAAGTTAGCAAGTTCGCAAACGGTTAACGGGCTCCTACCTGCCTGAGTAAAACATTTGCGAGGAGGAGAGGTTGAGGAAAGAGGCATCTCTATGTGACGCTCAGTTTTGAATTTTTATTTATTTGGGCTGTATGGAGAGAGCAAAGAGAATGGCCTAGGACAGGAAAAAGAGAATTAAAGGAATTATGATCAGGCCCAGGCTGGGTAGCTCAGTTGGTCAGAGTCCTCCCAATAGCCCAAGGTTGCAGATTCAATCTCCAGTCAGGGCACATACAAGAAGCAACCAAGGGCCCTAACTGGTATGGCTCGGTGGATAGAGCGTTGGCCTGCGGACTGAAAGGTCCCAGGTTCGATTCCGGTCAAGGGCATGTACCTTGGTTGTGGGCACATTCCCAGTAGGAGGTGTTGTAGGAGGCAGCTCATCGATGTTTCTCTCTCATCGATGTTTCCAACTCTCTATCCCTCTCCCTTCCTCTCTGTAAAAAATCAATAAAATATATTAAAAAAAGAAGCAACAAAGGAATGCACACCTAAGTGGAACAACACATCCATGTCTGTCTGTCTGTCTCTTATGATCTTTTGTGGAAGAAAAGTGGGAAGAATGACTAAGTAACAGCCCAACTCCACAGAGGGAGTTAGGCAACTATTTCCCATTTTAGCTCAGAAAAGGTCAGAGAGATTAGAGCATGGAGAATTGAGGATAGTCATAAAAAATGCACTTCCAGTGGTACCAGGAAGGCTCAGCGCAGTGCACTGAGTGGAAACACAGTTCCATTGTACTGGGGAGATGTCCTGATTGTATTCTGTTCAAAGGCACAGGGTTAGATCATATAATCCCCAAATCCACCCCAGGGCCAGAAATCCGTCTCCTGCTGGGGAGGGGTTTCCTTCCCCCTTCCCTCTCTTATCCCCTCATCTTACAGCATAAGCTGTGTTATGAATGGCTCACTTTACATGACATCATTGAAGTGACAGGATATCGAGGAAAAGAATGCACTTCACCCACGGACTTTGCATCCTGGGGAGGGTTCCTCAGCCTTGACCTCTTATAACAGGCACCTCCCACCCGGGATGAGGGCTGACTTGGGATAGGGCGAGCCCTTGAACTTTTACCGAAAAAACAGAGGGTAAAGGAGGAGAAAAAAAGAACATGTGCTCACCACTGGGGAGAGTAGTAGATGCTGGGGTGGGAGCGGGGGAGTGAGTCGTTCGATTCTGCTTTGGGTTAGTTGCCGGGCTGCTTTAAAGTGCCAGGCCTGGCTTATGTACAAGTTCAATCTTGGCCTCCAGCAGGCCGGCTGCAGGGGAGACTTCTTGTTGCAATTACCCTCCGTGCACAACCAAGTCATAAAACCCAGGATGTTTCTCATGCAAAATGCGCCCCCACAGCCAGCCAGCTTTAGAAATCGGTGTTCCTGTCAACGGCTGTTGCCAGCGGAGTGAACGATTGGCTTTGAGGCAGAAAGCTCCCCCGGAGTGCGCGCCCATGAGCACCCCCCGCCAGACTCCTCGATGTCCAACGCGGACACTGTGCCCGGGCAGCATGGGGGTGCCGGGGTAGCGTGGGGGCAGCATTTCCAAGGAGAGAAACCAAATAGGGCTAAAATCAAGGAGAGAGAATTCTCAGGAAACTGACTTGGCAGGGCCTTCATATGCAAATATCACATTACAAACTCCTGAGATAGCGCTGGTCCCCGCTGGCCCTCCCCAATGAAGGTCTCAGTGAGACCCGCCTGAGCAGTCCCGGCCTCCTTCGCTTTTCTCCATAGCGTTTACTAGGGGGCATTATACACTACGTCTGTCTTATTTATGTATTATTTGTCTCTCTCCACCCGAATATTCACGAGGTCTGGAAATGAGGATGTTTTTGTCTGTTTCGTTCCCCACAGTAAGCCAGCGCTTGGCATACGGTGAGTGCAAAGTATTTGCTGAGTCCGGCACAGACCGAATATACAGCCACGGGTCGGGCTGAGATCTCTGAGACCGAGTGTAGAAACAAGGAGACGCTGGGCCCTGCAGAAGTTGGGGAGATGAGAAGAGCCAGCGAGAAAGGCAAAACCAAGGGAACGTGCTGGCCTGGAAACCAAGGAAGTCAAGAGGCCGTGGGAATGACCTTCCACTAGTTACCAGGCTTTTCTTGAGAAAAAACCATCTGGAGTTGGCGCAGGAGCAGGTAGCCTTGCATATTCCACATAAGCTTGAGCTTCAACCTGCACTTAGGTTTTATGAACCAATGCGTCATGCTCTGAGAAGCTTTATGGATGCTGTGGACCTTGCCTGCAGAAAAATGCATCCAGGCAATTGTCAAGACTGCAGACAGTTGCTGGGGTTTCCCGAGCCAGTGACGTCTACCGGGAAGTCAGGCCCACACCCAACCCCGACCTCTCCCCAGAGAGGTCTTCTGATGGCGTGAACCACGCTGTCTCAATGTAAACATTTGGGTGTTGCAGGTCTCCTGGCTTCTCCAGGTGTTTCCAAAGGTTAGAATGAGTGAACCTCCTGGGCCCTCGGGAGGAACACAGTACGGGAATGATCGGTTCTGAAAGCAACAGTGAAACGAAGGAGAACTCACCACCACCTCCTGGACGTGAAACATCTCTGCGCCTCCAGGTGACAGTCGATTAGGGAGAGAGATGCTGACGGATGCCCCGGGAAGGGTGCTTGGCCCGGTGTTATAGACCTGTGGGTGTGAGACGCACACAGCACGTTTTAATGGAAGCAAGGATCTTCATTTCATGCCATGCAATATAGACCCGGAAATGATTTGAAGGGATACACAGAGGTTCTAAGGTTTGGGATCTAGAAATATCAAATGATGGGAGATTTCAATGTCCTTGTCTTCTTCCTGCTAAAAAGTATTTCTTTTTATAGATCTAGACCAGTGGTTCTCAACCTTCCTAATGCTGCGACCCTTTAAAATACAGTTCCTCATGTTGTGGTGACCCCCAATTTCATTGTTACAAATTGAACATAATTAAAGCATAGTGATTAATCACAAAGACAATATGTAATTATATATGTGTTTTCCGATGGTCTTAGGCGACCCCTGTGAAAGGGTATTTCGACCCCCAAAGGGGTCGCGACCCACAGGTTGAGAACCGCTGATAGATATTTACTCAAAAACTACAGAATTCAGACATAATCTAGTTCAGTGATTCTCAAACTTTAGCATATATCAGAGTAACCGGAAGGGCTTGTTAAAACATAGATTGAGGGGAGGGTCATGCCCAGAGTCTCTGACATAGCAGGTTTGGGGTGTGTGTGTGTGTGTGTGTGTGTGTGTGTTTGGGCTAAATGATTTGCATTTCCCAACAGGCTTCCCAGCAACCCATACTTTTGAGAACCACGGAATCTGGCCAAACCCCTTTTTGTTTTTACAGTTTTGAGATAACTGAGACCCTCAAAGACAAAGTAGGTTGTCCTAAAAACCAAATGATCTCACCTACAGAAAAGGGCTTTTTACTACACTCCCAGCTGACTTGGTTTCTCCATAACTTGCAGGTCATCACTTGCTAATATTGTTCGATGACATCTGTGCGCCTCTTGCCTGTCCCAGCATTTGGTCCTGTAAAACGTTAGCCCTCTCATCCCCACCCCACCTCCCGTCCTTCCTATATTCTGTCTCCAGCGGCCCATCATCTCCTGAGGAATGGGAGAAAAGGCGGTGGCCACAGAGAGACCGATAAGAGAAAGGAGATGGAGCAAAGGATGAACACCAGACTCAAGGAGAAAATGGAATATGAAGGAGAAGAAAAAAAAAAGATGGGTAGATGTGTAGAGGCAGAAAGTCGATTAGTGGTGGCCTAGGGTTGGGGGGTGTAGGGGAGATGGGGAGTGTGGTGGGCAGCAGACTGCCCACCCAACCCACCAAAGACATCCATGTCCTAATGTGTGAAATAAAGAGCTTAACTTGGATTACCCAGGCGGGTGCAGTGTAATCATATGGGTCCTTATATAGGGAAGAAGGCAACAGCGTCAGAATCAGGGAGATGTGTTGTGAGAAGGGCTTGTTAACGTAAAGAAACAATCAAACCTGTAAAGAACTTTTACGAGTTTCTTTGAGCCAAACTGTCAATTATTGCCGGGAAGCAGAATCTCAACATACTGGGAATAACGCTCCGGAGGATGGCGGGTTTTTTACTTTGTTTTAAACATTACAGTCAAAAGAGAAGACGTCAGTGAGTTACATGGACTCCATTGGTGATAGATTAGGGAGGCGGGAGAAAGCAAAGCGGGGAAACCTCTGGGATTGGATAAAAAGTAAAATGACAGACACACACTTCTTTTACTTAGGTGGGTGCTGGATAGTTCACAGTCAACCATGAACTCAGTAACAATGAGGAGATCTGTGGTCTCCGCAGAGCGGTGCCTGTGCTCTGAGGGGTCCAGAAAAAGGAAAATTACTTTGACTTTCCAATGATATGTCATCGTAGATGCAAAAAGACCACAGACAGGCTCAGTTAAGGTAAAGATTGACCTTTGTCAGGGAAGATACCGGCCTAGGACATGACTACCCACCACAAACTGCTTTTAGTTAAAGTTTTCATTTCAGACCATCCTTTGTGGTTAGTTTACGTCTCTGAGTTTGCAAGACCGCCATGCAGGCCTCCCCTGAGCTAGGCAGGTGAGCATTCGGCCCCTTTTCGTCCACAGAGTGAACCAGCCGTCGCTGGCTTGGAAGATGAGGGGGACCCCGAGCCAGAGAATGTGGCCGCCTCTAGAAGCTGGAAGAGGCAGGAAAACAGATTCTCCCTGGAGCCTCCAGAAAGGCACGCGGCCCTGCTGACACCGAGATTTCAGCCGGCGAGAGCCATTTGGACTTCTGGGCGGCAGCTCGCTAAGATGAATGTGTGTTGTTTTAGGCTTCTCTGTTTGAGGCAATTAGTTACAGCAGCAACAGGAAACTAATAGAGGGATAAGGAGATTCTTTTTGGGGGGGGTGATGACATGTTCTAAAATTAGATTAGGGTGATCGCTGCCCAGTTCTGCAAATGTACGAAAAACCACTGAATTGTACACTTTAAAAGGGTGAACGTGAAGGTATGTGAATGACATCTCAATAAGATGTTATTATTATTATTATTTATTTTTTTAAAAGATGGGTTAGGAGCAAGAGAAAGGAAGAAGTGAAAGGCTACTCCACCGCCTGGGGGCCAGAGAGAGAATTCAGGGGCTCCAGGCGCCTCTGAAGTTGAGGTCAGAGGGCAGCGCCAGGAGATGGCACACACGACAGAACGTATCAGGGTCCGGCTCCAGCCAGCTCCTCCCTAAAAAACCGTGTCTTCATTTTTTTTTTGCAATAGTTGGTTCTACTTCAAAGAACAGACAACAAAATAAAAATGATAGAGCAGATGAGCTGTCATTGCCAACTCTTGATTCAAAAGGAACAAAATTCACCAAGAACAACAGCCCTAAGACACAAGAAAAGGAAGGGGAATATCCAGCCACAACTGAAATAACTGATCTGAAGTGAAACATGAGACACAGAACGGAGAGGAAACCCACTGGCCTGTCTGGGAGATCCCAGATAGAGGCGAGTGGGGGGAGGAAAGAAGTGGATTTGATTGGCGTCACTTCACCATCCGGGCCACAGCCACGGGAGAGCTTGCATTGCCACATCCATTCATTTTTAACAAATTTTCACATTTCATTCTCTGCAAATGCTCTGTGCAGCATCTGCATTATTTTCCATAATTTTTCAGGTAAGGGAATCAATCGACTCTTGATTTAAAAACAAACACACACACACACACACACACACACACACACACACACACACACAGAAAAAAAGCCTATCATTGGTCAACAAATTATCTGTCTCTGTTAAGAAATCCCTGGTGAAATGTAGGATCCAGTCCTAAGACTAGAATGCCTACTTTTCTTCCATCTGCCTTTGCAGTGGAGTCTTTAATCAATTACGTAGCTTATTGAACAATAGCTTTTAAAAGGCACGGCAACATCTCTTTATCTAAAAAGTCTTAAAAAAAAAAGTCTGGTGTTCTCCTGCAGGAGCGATGTCGCCGGAATAAGGAAAGAGAAGCGATTTGTCCACACTCCTGACCCCATCCTCCCGTTATTTCCCCCTCTTGGTCATCAGCGCCATCAATGTGGCCGGTGGCCTTCCTGCAGATGGTCACAATAATGACAATTACACCGGAAAATGGGCCGTGAGAGAATGCTCAAGGAAACTGTCGGCTTTGCTAACACAAGAGAACCTCCCGATCAATGACACACGCACCCCCCTCTTACAGTCCCCGCCAGCTCCCTTAATCCTCACGGAATGGCCTATTCTTCCTCCGGCAACTGGGAATCGAGAGGTTTATCTAAGGGCATGTCCATCACTCCTCCAGGGGCCCGGTTCTCTAGCTCGTCTCCTAAGTCAGGTCGGATGTCTAGAAATACGAAACCTTAAGCTCCCTGTAAGAATGCCTTCAGAGAAACATGACTCAACCACATGCCCGCAGATTTTTTTTTTAAGAGGATGATAACATTTTTGTGTCTTTTGTGCAACTGCTATTCCTTATTGCTTTCTCCTCTACCTTCCATGGCATGTGCCATGCGAACCCTTTTACATTTTTATTTTTCGTTAATCTTCACCCGAGGATATTTTTCCATTGATTTTTAAGGAGAGTGGAAGAGAGAGGGAAAGACAGAGAGAAACATCGATGTGAGAGAGACACATCGATCGGTTGCCTCCTGCATGAGCCCTGACTAGGGCCCGGGCCTGGGACGAGACTACAACCAAGGTACATGCCCTTGACTGGAATCGAACCCGAGACCTTTTGGTCTGCAGGCCGATGCTCTATCCACTGAGCCAAACCGGCCAGGGCGTGAACCCTTTTAAATAATTTTCTTGACTGTGTCTTTTGTTGCAGGACACCTAAGAACTTTAAGAGTAGGTAAGTAATTAAAATGAAAGTGACTTAAGGAAAATGAAATAACTCCCTCTGGCCTTTATCTGTTTGTTTTTTTTTCCCCTGTCCAATTACAAAAACCAATGGAGAAAAATAAATGAATTCTGAGCAGCAAGTCGGAAAGAGAGGTCCTATTCACAGCAATTGCTCTAACGTCTCAGAAGCAGGTCTGACCCCACCCCCCACCCCCTACAGATCAGGCCTGGGGAGCGACAGCTGGGCCTGGCCAGCCCGGAGGCACACCCTCTCCGAGCTGGGGCCATGTGCTGTCCATCCTGGCTGCTGAGGTCTCTCGTCTTGGAGAACATTTTGGGGAGAGGAAGACCATCATTTGTGAGCCCCCACAAATGTTTTACTGCCTCGTTCTCTGGACCCTCACCCCGTCACTATTTGTCATCCCCTTGGTCCATCTATGAGTAGCCACGGGTAAATAAAATAAAATTTATTTGACTACAGGAATGAGTGCCAGACCAGGAAACTACCTTCTCCATGGGAAAGGACATAGAGGAGGCAGGGGACAGCTCTGGGCCAAGTGGGGTGTCTGCTCAATGCCCGGCCTGTCCTGACCTTGGCCCCGCCTCTCCCACCTCTGGGCCCTGCAGCCTGGCGTACGTGTCCCTGTGTTCGTCAATGGGGGAGAACGGACTGGATGATGCTGGGGCCCCTCTGGCTTTGTAGTCAGAGTCTCACGTGGAACAGGGCTGGCCTGAGGACCAGTGCCTTAGAGCAGGTGGGCACACTGTGGCCTGCAGGCCTGCCACCTGTCTCCATACAGCCCGAGAGCTAAGAATGGTTTTACATTTTTAAATGACCGGGGGGAGGGGGAGTATAAAAAAAAGAGTAACATTTTATGACACATGAAAATGACGACGTAAAATTCCAATTTCAGTGTCCATCTCCACAGTTTTGTGTCTGCGTCGCCCGAGGCTGCTTTTGCGCTACAGGGAGTTGAATAGTTGCCCCCAGAGACGGCATGGCCTGCCCAGCCTAACATACTCACTCTCTGGCCCTTTTCAGAAAGTCTGCCCACCCCTGGCTTAGAGAAGGAACGCTGTCCCTTGGATGTCAGTCCACAGCGAGTGGACCCTGAGAACCCAGGAGGAAGGGACGTGCCAAGTCCTCAAGGCTGCCCTACCC
>NW_005871367.1:199637-218832 GCF_000147115.1 Myotis lucifugus
GTGTCACATGCACATCTTCCTCAAAGTGTTGAAAGCAAGGGGTCTACACAGCAGAGCACCAGCCAGGGAAGGCAGGAATTCCGTGTGAGCTCGCAGAAAACACGAACGCACATACACCACACTCCAGCCCACCAGGCTGGGAATGGTGCCTCCTGGAAAGAGCCTGGCCCTCAAGTTGCCTGTCGGCGGATACATCCCAGGGGCCCTCCCGTGGGTCCCCGTGACAGAGCCGGTCTGTAAGGGTGGGTACCTGAAGGGTGACGTTGAGGGGCTGGAAGTGACACGGCAGGTCCTCCAGCTGAATGAAGTTGGCCGCGGCCACAGACTCGCCGTACACAAAGGAGGTTGGAGACACGATTCTGAAAGAGGAAACCACGACATCCATCATCCCAGCCCGTGGTCACGCCGCCCAAGGTCACCCCTGTCCTGAGAACCCAGCCATCTGGCTTGGGAACCTGGCTGTCCCTGGTGCCTTCCAGCAATTGCTCTCCTTCTGGACTTGGCACTTCTCTCTCCCGTTCATGGACACGGCCAGACGTCTGCTTTCTAAGCAGACGTTTCCAACAGTGACTTCTCACCGTAGGTCAAATCAACAAGCTGCATATGTAAGTATGTCCTGGGATTATATTTCTAAAATGATGAGGAAGGCTCTGGTAGCTTTGACTTCAGGTTTAAAAAAACACACTGGATTACAAAATTATTCATGTTCTGTTTTGTCCCTGGAAAACTTCCTGTAAAGTGAGAAAGATCATGGCAAGCTTTTAGGAAATAAACGTAAGTGAATTATAGATTTGGCATCCTAAACTCCACCCAGTGACAGATTCATTTAAAAAATGTAAATGTGTCAAACTATTCAAAATTATCAGAAATTCAGCCTTGAAAGTGGAGGCTGTTCGATGACAGCATTTTTCTTCCGATTTCTCACAGGGGCTGTGTGAGTTGTGACGAAGCATGCAAGCTCAGTTTGCAGCATGCTTTCCACGCTGCCCGTATCAACACGTCCGAGATGAGACGAAGCCTAGAGTCACTCAAATTTCCAGACCAATAATGGGTTCTAGATGAGATTCTAGAAGCTGCTCACTGGCCTAAACACCAACAAGGTAAGGTCTGGGGTACCAAGTCTGCATGGACAGCCATGCATCTATTTTCAACTTAAGTGCATTCCTTTAGAAATGTCTTATCCAATGGCAGGACTGGTTCCTGTGCTCGCCCTGTTTTGTGGTCCTGGAGGGATCAGAGGTTGACCCATGTGTTTAACCGATGGCTTCATCTGAGGCTGTTCGCACCTCCCGGTGAGGCCGCCCAGGGCCCGACAGCAGGATCAGACAACAGGATCAAGGGAGCCAGTGTTTTCTCTGTGGTCCCCGGGGACAGGGCTGGGTTCAGGGCACATTCTCACCGTGCCTCTGATGAAACAAGTAAATAAACTACCTGGATAAATACAGAGCCGTGAACAAAGGCAAATCTACACGCTAATGAGCAAATATATCCCACCAGTGCCTCAAGCCTGAAGCCCATGATGAAACATGCCAGGAGCGCGGGCCTGCCCATTCCCGGGCACCCGGCAGCGTGCGCTATGGCGGTGATGGCTCCTTCTGCGCCGCATTAGCGTTTCTACTGCTGGCCACCGGGGCCCAGAGCACTTGAAAACTGAAAAGAGAGAAACCCTGAACTTCCAGAAGGTCAGCTTGCATTGGGGACAGGGTTCCATGGATCCTCATTTGATCCAAATGATTATGCAAATGCTTTCCCCACCATCCATGAGGTTATGTGCTCTGTTACCTGAAGCCTGAAACAGGAAGTGGGTTCTCACTTCCCAGGCCTGGGCTTTGGCTGGTAATTGACAGGGCTGTTTTGGGGCCACAGGCCTGCTTTCCAGCAGTGCCAGCAGCACACGGATGGCATGGCCTCCCCCCGCCAGGGGGGTGGGCCCATCCTGAGGGTCCCCTGCCCACTCCAGACCAGCAGACATTGGGCAGAGCTGCCGGCTCTGCAGGAGGGGTTAACAGAGACACAAAGCCAGCACTACTGCGAGCCAGCCAGGCACTGGGACAGCACTGGCTGCAGCCTCTGGCTGGCCCCGCAGCCGCTGGCTGAGATGTTAGTCCCAGGAACCATGCCGCCTGCTACCACGAGGCACTCTGGAGGGGTGGATGCTGGGATACTGCATAAAGAGGTGGACAGGACATTCAAAGAAATGAAGGGCCTTAAACTTGTCGTCAAGCTTCTTGCGTTACCTACCTGGTGGGTGGGTGGGTGGTGGGGAAAGAGGGGAAAATGAGGAGGGAGGAGGGCATGAGTCCCTGGAGCTGAGCCTTCACCCTGCATTTCAGAGCGGGGGAGACTGGAGGTGGCAGGGCCACTGACTCCAGGCTACAGGTGCAAATTCAAGACAGGCACAGTGTCCCCTGCAAAGCACCTCTGTGATCTGGCCACCCAGGCCTGGGCTACTCACCCCGTGATGGACGTGTCCACTTCGTGCATCAGCGGCACCATCAGCGTGAGGGTGTTGTCGTGCAGGGACTCGGAGCGCTCCGTGTTGCCGCTGTGCGGGAAGAGCAGAGTGGACGCGGTCAGCACCGGGCCTCGGGCAGCAGCCTCGTGTGCTCCGTAGCAGAGCTCAATCTACATCCCCCCAGGGCCGCTCTGCACCTGATGCGTCCTCAGCTCTGTTTCTGGGCCCTGTACAGAGCCACAGGGCACCCTATTGTCTCGGTTGTGTTCCCCTCACAAAGATGTGGGGAACGGACCCCGGGAAACACGAGTGGAGAAGAGAGACAAGGCAGGGGAGGAAGACAATGAAGGCATGTGACCCAGGAGGTGAGGGCTGTGGGTCTGGCTGGGGAACTCCGGGAGGCAGTCTTCCCAGCGGAGGGCAGGGAGCTGGGCCCTGGTCCTGCACTGACTCCTGAGACCGGCTGCTGCTGGGGGAGGGGGAGTGGGGCCATTAACTCCCTGGCACCTCCCTGTGCTCACAGGTGAGTGGGCTCCGGAAAGAGGAAGCCTCAGGCAGGTGGCGGGTGCCGGGAGCAGGTGAGTGCCGAGGGGTATGGATGGGCACTGGCAGTGTGAGTACTGCTATGGGTGCTTGTTCCAGGAAGAGCGGACCAGCAAGGTTAGGGCACCGCAGCCAGGAAGGGACGTGCCAGACTTCACAGCCGTTTCCCACCTGGAGGCGGCGCCCTTTTTCCATGAACAGGCAAGCCCAGGAGAGGGGCCCCAACCAACCCCGTCACCAGCAATGGTCTGGGAGCTCCCGCTGTGGGCTTGAGGCTACAGTGTGTCCACAGACAGGCATCCCCTTTGGGGTGAGAAAACACGGGACTGGGATTCTTGTGAGGTCATCCTGGAAAGGCAAAAGCAAGGGAGCAGCAGCTGTGTGGCTGCTGTGCCAGGGACTCCCCACCTGGGACAGGTAAGGAGCAGAGAGACTGGGTAACGGCCCCAGGGACCCAAAGCAAACCAGGTCAGCCCGACTCTTTCCCAAGCAGGGCTTTTCCACTGGGATCCCCTTGCCTGATCCTAGGGCTGGAGGTTTGGGGGGAGAAAGGGGAAGAAGGAAGAGGAGGAAAAGACGAGAGAAGACCTAGTTCCCCTTTGCTATTTAATTAAATCTCAAATATGAATCGCGATGATTATTCCAGGGAAGTGACCACCTTGGTCAAAGGCATGGCTGTTGGGTGCATGTCGCTGGACCTGGCATTTATGGTTGTTTCTATCACATGGCGTGAGTATGGGGCTCCGGCAGCAAGCCAAGTTCACCCTCCAGGGTGGACATGAGTCTCCCAGACCCGCTGAGGTTCGTGCACTTCTCCCATCACACCGTTCCCTGCCCATGTGCAGAGTTCCCGCCTCCCCTCCCCCTCCCCCCTGCCCTCCCGCTCCCCCACTGCCTTCCTCTCCCACCCAGCAAGTGCTGAATGCAACACTACTTAAATAGCGCTCACATCCCCTCTCCCTCTCTCCCCTATTGTTCTGAAACAATGACGCTCCCGACCCTGACCCCAGACTCCTCATCTGTCTTCCGCCTATGGGGTGACACCCATCGCTCAGAGGGCAACCACCACCCTTTGCAAACGCAGCAGCAGGTGCCTCACTTCCTTGCCCTTCCTTCCCGGGGCAATGAAAGCCGGAGGGTCACTGCTATGGGCAGACCAGAGAGGAGACCCGCACGCACGGATGGATGGGGTGGCAACCCTGGGCCTGCCCCTCCTCCCCCAGCATCCTGCCAGGTCTGCGGAATCAGTTCCTGCTGGAAGCGCCACCCCTTGCCCTGCCATTTGTCCAGCCACCTGTGGCCGCTGGCAGCTCCGGCCCAGCAGTGTCGTCTGTCACCAGGGGCCTGCTCCAGACGGAGCTAAGTTGACAAGTTGAGATAAAGAGGCCAGACATCAAAAGGCTTCCAGTCATCCTGCAAGCGCGTGACTTGGGACGCTTCCCCGCGGGCGGCAAAGCGCGGCTGCTGAGAGGGGAGCTCTTGAGAAACTGTTTACTCTCAACATTGTGTCCTCCTGAATCCACACGTGGGCAAGAGGCCTTCAAAGGGTGGTGACAGGAAGAAGGCGGGATCCTAGCTTTCAAGATAAGGAGCTTTAAGGAGCTTTCCGCCAGGGCAGGAAGTGGAGGGCTGTGGGTGCCCTCGGGGGCAGTCAGACCAGATCGGCACCAAAGTCTGGAAATATTCGGCTGTGTATGCAACAGGTAATACAGCTTCCTTAACAGTTGTGATTCAAAGAATTAGGAGATCTGATCTTTAATAGTTAAGCTACCGATGCTAGGGGGTCTCCCCATGCTATACAGAAGGAGGTGTTCTTGAATCTAGTAAGTTAGCGCTGTATGTGGTAAACAGTAGCTTAATATTTGGTAAATATTTGCTTGATAGACATCTGCCGAGTGAAAAGGCGTCCCAGAGGGCAGACTCAGCAGCAGAAGCGGAAGGTATCTCTGGCCACCTACAGGCTGAGGTTGGGCTGGGTTTTCCCTTTTCCAAAGGGTAAGAGTCAGCTTTGAACACCTGCAGAGCCCAGTGAGCGCTCACAGCACCTGTTACCCTAGGCCTTGCCTGTCCCACAAGCCCTGCTGTGAGCCTGGAGGGCTCAGAAGCTGCCCAGGAAAAGGGGAGAGGGCCAGTAAGAGCAAGATGGCGCCCCCAAGGCAAGTGTCCCTCCACACTGTTGTCATGGATTTGGGAACTTGCTTGGAGACCTGAAGTGACTGCAGGACTTTGCATCACCCAAGAGTGACCTGAGAATGCATAGGACCCTCCTAGATGTCCTCCAAGGACAGGGTAGCTGTGCAAGCAGAACTAGACAAGAACCCCTCCTGCCCTTCCCCCCGGCCCAGATCTGGTTCCACCAGCGCTTTGGGGCTTCATCACAGCATAACCATTTCCTCCTCCTCCTCAGCATCCTGGGCATCATCGCAGCACGGCCAGAACTTCGTCTTTTCGGGTTCCAGCAGTACTTACCTTTGGAAAACAAAGTTGAAATCCCTCTTACCTCTGAGCAGTAATGATGAAGCTGAGAACTTCTTCTTCTCCAGACAGATGGCTCGTATCAAAGATGACGCTGAATTCATACTAGAAGAGAGGCATTTGGCATCAACAGTCATTCCAAATGGAACTGTTAGCTACAACCTTCCCCACTTATGGCCCCTGGAAACTCAAGCTTTATTTGCATGCACATATATTTTATTAATGTTTTTATTTATTTTAGAGAGAGAGGGAAGGAGGGAAAGAGAGAGAGATAAGAGAGAAACAGAGATCGATTGCTTCCCATACCCACCCCAACCAGGGGTTGGACTCAGAACTTGGGTATGTGCCCTGACCGGGAATCAAACCAGTGATCTTTCAGTACATTGGACAATGCTCAACCAACTGAGCCACACTGGCCAGGGTTGTATGCATATCTTTTTGATCATCAGCCTGAGACACAGCTTTAACAGTAAAAAACACTCTGCCAAGAGGCACACGGTCCTTTTCAACAACAGAGATTCTCTTTAGGAAGTGATATGTTTGTCTCTTAAACCAGGACTTTCTAAATTTCACTCACACACCATGTTCCCAATTTTTGGCCACATCTGCATACCCTATCACCTGTGATATTTACTTCATATTTTTATTACCTCACTCACTTTGTCTAAAGACTATTTTCAAAGGAAAATGTATACCACGACCACCGACGGGAATCCAAGATCACTTGCCCAAAAGAGAAGGTAGTCATCAAATAGGTGTAATGAACACAAAGCAATGCTGACTTTTGTTGCCTGCTGAAGGCTCCGAGGCTAAGGTCTCCTCTATTTTGGTAGAGGGAGATAAATAAGTGACAGCAAGGTGCTAAAGGTATGCTACACTATTGTAGACCTTATCCTGGATGTGGTCAGAACTGAAAAAGCGTTGAAAGGTAATAACTTTCTCACTGTAAGAGTCCATGTTGTTTAGTGCTATGTCCATATATCACCTAAAATCATCTCAGGTACCGCCAGTGGTAAGCATCCTGTGATTTGGGGAACACTGCCCTAAGCACATGCTTTTCACAATCAATCTATCTATCATCTATCTATCTATCTATCTATCTATCTATCTATCTATCTATCTGTATATATACACACGCACACACACATGCACATACATTACACACACACATATGTATATATCAGGCATGTGTAGAAATGTGGGAGGAACTCTTGGGTTGGGGTTAGAGAACCAGGCTCTATCACAAACTGATGATGTGATCATCGCCAAGACACTTAACTTATTTGCATTTCAATAAAAAGAAGAGGGTGGACAAAATGATTCTTAAATTCCTTTTAAGCTCTGTGAGTCTATGACCTATTTAGTATCTAAATGGTTAGGTTCCTTGATGACTAATTCTAGGCTATGGTCTAACATTGCAAGACTGGGCTCAACCTGTGGGTCGCGACCATCGGAAAACACATATAGCATATCAGATATTTACATTACGATTCATAACAGTAGCAACATTACAGTTATGAAGTAGCAACGAAAATAATTTTATGGTTGGGGGTCACCACAACATGAGGAACTGTATTAAAGGGTCGTGGCATTAGGAAGATTGAGAACCACTAGTAACTAAACTGAATGCTGCCTGAAGGGACCGGACCTTGGACGGTTACATGGGACCATCATCTACAGTGGCCACTGAGCATCCCTATCTAGACAGACATTTGTGCTGCTGTGGGACTTGTCAGCTGACAGGGGTCAGGACAGGAAGCAAAGCTGGACGACACAAAGGAAGGAAAGTCAAGGGTCTCATCCCAGCAAAGAGTCAGAACTGGCAGGAGATGTGAACACACTGGACATCAAGGTGAGGTGAGAAGCAAAAGACCTGGGCAAGAAGCCAAAATCAGAGACGGAGGCCTGGGAGAACAGGTCAGAGACACAGCTAAGCAGAGTAAGCCAGCTGTGCAGTCATGATGCTTCTTGGCTGATGGTCTGGAGCCCAGTGACCACAGGGTCTGTGGGATCAGGAAGGGCAAGCCAGGCTGTGGACAGAGGGAGCCCGTGTTCCTGCCGAGTCACTTCTTGAGCTTTTTCCAGGGACTTTCCCCCAGATCCCTGACTCTATGTTTACCCTTGCCACAGGTCTTAACCTCTGTATGTGGGAGGATGGCAGTGCATCCCCACGTAGGGAAAAAAGTCAATATTCCAACGTTCATACTTCTGTTGGTTCCATAACTATTTTGAAAATTAATGAATTTTGACAAAATTTAATGCCCCAGATTTCCATATCACCTTGTTTTCATTTTTATGATGACCTTCTCTTTATGGCAAGTGATCCTGGGTCTACTTGTGATAGAGATATCAATTCTCCTTTAAAGGTAATCTTTAGAGTAAAACTAGGAAGGCACACCTTGGGTTTGATTTGGGATGTAGACTGAATTTCACAATAAATTGGCAACTGTGAAAAAAATCTTCCAATTGTCTGTTTTCTATTGCTCAATAGATTTCCATTAAATTTGTGAGTGATGTGCCACATACATTACTATTGGACATTGGGCCATTATATTGATTTCCACGGTTCAGGGTGCTCCTTCCTCATCCGACTTAGAGTCTAACAGAATGTGGCCTCTATTCTTCCAGCTACTAGTAACCCCTTTTCTAAGACCAGCCACCTTCACATTTCCCTCCTCCTGGGATGCATGTGGGCAGCTGAGAAAGAGAACCACAAAAAGGCTCAGCAATCACGGATGTATTGGTAAGAGTTACAGACTTTTGGAGCAGGTTCTTCCAATGAGGCCGATGGGTTCAATGATTTTAAAGAAATAAGCAAATCTTTCTCACTAGAACATTTCCAAAATTGGTTTACTAAACAGCTACCATGTACTGGGGCCAGAAAGTCTTAGGAATTAAAATGATTTGATTCTATGACATAGGTAGGAGAGAAGGGTCAAGCTTTCATTTATTCTAGGGGGGGAGAGGTAGACAAAGGAAGATGACCTTTTCTTCAAATCACAGCAGGAAACATAGCTTCCATTTCGTAAGGCAGACCTGGTCTTTTAAATTCTAGTTTTGTCTCCAAAAATCGCATCTTCTATGTATGCCTTTCTGCATCTCCTTATAATGATGGCTCATGTGAGAATGCCCCGTGAGTGTCTGAATATGCTGTGCCATGGTATTGCTTGAGCTTAGAAAATGCGGCTCCTTATAAATATCTAAATGGCTGTCATTTCTTTTACTTAAAAAAGTGAAGTGCAATACAATTATTTATGTTTTAAGCATTTTAAGAAGTCTATTAAGAAAACTGTGAGGGCCCAGGGGAGTCAGGACTGTGGGTCACTAGACCAGACCACCCACATCGTCTCCAATGTTGCCTCTGGGTCTCAAAGTGGCTGCAATGTCCCAGAAAAAAAATCATTTCAAGGAGGCCAACCAGATGCTGCCTGCCAAACTGCTAAGACCATGCTGTGTCTCTCACATTTGGGGCATATCATGTGGGTCAAAGAGAAAGACCACGTGACCATGGCCCCTCTGGAGTAGACTGCCATGGACAAGAGGGTTACCATACCCCAGCTCCTGCAGGAGGAAACCCCGGAGGAGGCAGCTGGCGGAGTCAGGGGCTGGTGAAGTGCCCCACTCCGCCCCTTACCTTCGACTTGGACCTCATGAAAGGGAATCCCACGCTGCATTTGAGGAAGTCCGATTCCAGCAGTTCACAGGAAATGCCCATTTCCTCCTGAAAGAGAGAAAAACACCAACAGATGGGCCGGCTGCACAAGACAGATGTGGACATGGCCTCGGGGAGGCAGATGGAGACTTCGGCAGACAGGGTCCGTCTTTAGTTCCCAGACAACAGCCATTGTGGGCTGTGGGCGGGGGGGACGAGGAGCCGCTGACCAGCACGAGTCCCAGGTGCCCACCCTTCCGTTGGTTCCCTGGGAGGACAGGTGCAGGGGACAGAACCACTCTTCATTCTCCGCTAACACATGGGCTCTGAACCCCCGTGCTCTCCTGGGACACGGGATGGGGCCACATGTGAGCTGGACACCTCCTCTGCTTTGGATGAAAAGGCAGCCCCGTTGTCTTTCTGGCCCCTTTCTCCTAAGCCCAGGCCCTAATCCTGCCTTTCAAGACCTTGCTGGTGTAGGAAAGTCAAACTCTAAGAAAATGACACCCACGAAAATATAGGGATTCTTTCGACAGCCAGAGAAGTGAGAAGAGCTGACCTGCTCCCCTACAAGCCTCCCTGGGGTGGGTCAAGGGCAAGGACAGGTTAGCCCAACCGCCATGGACTCTTCATGTGGCGGCCGGAGAACCAGGGGAGGGCACAGGGAGCCGCTTTTCCCACTGGAACACATGGTTTCCAACCAAGTCCAGAGGAAAGCCAGGAGGCTCTCCATACCCTCCCTGCTTCTCCAGGTCACTGCAGCAAATCAGGACTCCCAAGGGGAGTTGGTATGTTTGCAGATTTTGGAGAAGGGGAGACACAGGGCAGAACTAGCACTTGCTGAGGGTCCAGAAGCTGGACACTGAAATTCAATGGGGCCGTGTGACCTCCCCAAGGTCATGCTAAAACCTGTCTCCTTCCCTGTTCCACACAATGGAACCAATTGACAAAAGGAACCAATGGACAAAAGGAACCAATCCCTGTGGATCCAGCTCTGAAATGCCCGTGCTTCCTGCTCCAGTTTCCCAGACCCCCCTCCTCAGCTCAGACCAGCTGTTCCAGGCCTTTAGACAAGTACGACCAACATTTCCTGTTGTGTCCAATCAGGGGGAAAAAAGTGAGCACTTACTATAACAGACCTATTCAGTTATAAATTATAAACCTATACTGCCATACTTATATATCAAGAACATTATCAAACACACAAAAAGTACAAATGCTAAAAGATAACCAATCCATGGGCTTAGAAGTCAAGATAGCAACCGGGGAGGCAGTAAGTGGAAGGGGCTGCGTGGGTGCTGGGAATATTCCTGGGTGTGATCGTTGTGAAATTCGATGAGCTGGGCACTTAATGATTTGTGCAATTTGGTCTGTTTGTTAAACAGCAATAAAACTTAAAAAAAAAATAGCAACGAAACAAAAATCCCTCCAAAATACAGTGAAGTGAAAAACAGGAGACACAGAAATAGCAAAGGCAACTCTATCTCTTTAGCATCCAATCTTGGGGATTACCGACGTCGGGGATTATACGTTTTCTAATGGCTCTCAGGGACCTTGGCGAGCGTTTCTCCCACGGACTCGGGACCCCGTGCGTTAGAATCCGCTTGGGAGCATCTTTAAAAATACAGATTCCCGGGTTCCATCCCAGTCGCCTCTGCGTGGACAACTGAGTAGATTCCGAGACAGTGGGGCCTGGGAAAAGCATGTTCCATGAATGTTAAGTGATAACGTGGGTGAGCCTGCTGCACGGTGCTTGGGAGCCACTGCCAGGGGCTTTCCTTTCGTTGGTCCATCCTACCGGCTGCTCGAGGGGCCTTCTTAAAACATGCCTCTCTCCACTGCAAACAGAATGGAGCTTAAACCCATTTGGACCCATATTCCTGTCACTGTCCCCCTGCCCCACGGAGCACCTACATTGCTGTTCTACAAACACCCTGACCCGGCCGGGACCATTTCCACACTCTGTGGAGGCTGTTCCTCGGCCCTACTCCAAGGTTTTCTTCACCCGTCCCGGCCCCCAAACACTCGGGGTGGTGGGTTCACATACAGAATATGGTTACGGTGCAGGGTTCAGAATGGGCCCTGAGCATCCCTGGGGAGCTGAGCCATCCTATCCGCTACCAGGATCGTGACGGATGTCAGTCCTTGAACTTGAAGAGCTCGGGGACTAGAAGGGGACGTCCTCCCAGCAGAGAAGCAGACATTTACATGGCAGTGCGAGGGGCTGCCCTCGGCACCCAGGGGACGTGTGTTGGCAATTTCAATAAGAAAAACCAGAGAGTAATTTCTCAAATGTTGTCTCAAGACCTGCGTATCCCAAAGACGGGTCTGATGGTTCCCCGTGGGTGGCCTTTGGTCACCATCCTCTTCCTCATGCTCCTCACCCCAGAAGCAGTGCCCACAACGGGCCCAACTAAAAGCTCCTCTAAATTCCAGCTAATTGGCTTGTGGGCCTCAGAGGCAGCAAGCCCAGTCCAGGGTGACCTTCGCTCTCGGTCTCCCTGGGACAGTCCTGGTTCATGTCTGTCATCTGGGTGTAATTACTCTCAAGAGCGTCCCGGCATAAATATAAATTACGTGATTACTCAACCCCTCCAGACGCCTTCTGTGACGCTCCAGCGCTCGCCAGGAGAGAGGTTTTCAATGTAAGTCGAAGGCCTGTCTGCTCTGACGATGTGCTGCCCCGAAGACGTCTTCAGCGTGTGCATGTGTGTGTGAAGCAGTGACTGCGCCTCCAAACATTTACGCTGGAACTTGACGGGACCTCGGTTTGCTTAGCTTTGCCTGAGGCGGCTCCGGATTAGTCAAGAGCTGCTGAATGACCTCATTCCTGCTAATTCCAAAATACGAGAACATAACCTTTAAACCAGCATTGGCTGTACTCGTCCGAGTCTCTCTTCCTCGCAGTCGAATAGAAATTACAGAATTTTAGATGGATCTTGGTGGCGATGAGCAGAAAGGGCGAAAAGCAAAGACATCTCTAGGAATGAGCGCGCTCAGCGGCTGGCTCCTGCCCCTGGATGAGGCTGCAGACTGGTTGCCATGGAGCACCCTCCTGCCACCTGTCAGCGCCAGTCCAGCGCCCTGTGGCTACCGGAGCCGCCCTGACCAAAAGGCTCTTTCATTCTAAGCCCTGCTCTCCGACTACAGTTCTGTCTGGGAGGTTATGACACCCTCCCCCACAAGCATTCTGCCGCCTCTGACTGACACGGTGCAAAAGGCCGCCCCCCCGCCTCCAGGTGGGACCAGCTGTGTCGTGCAACTCATGATCCAGAGTCCCTGCGGGAACTGGCCAGGCAGACTCCGGCCGGCCAAGTGTACAGACCCGTTTGGCTCCTTCCTTTGCCCGTTATTTCTCTTCTCCCAAGAGCATTACCCCAATAAATCACCGGCAGGAATCCCCATCTCAGGTTCCGCCTCTGATGAATCTGACCTCAGAGAATACACGTTACAGACGCAGCTTGGGAATGAGAGCCACTGGAACGCGCTGGGCATGTGCTACCAGGTGGGGAGAGGCGACACTCACCTGCTAAGATCGCTCGTTTAAATCCATACTAGCCAAGAGGAAACTTTAAAAAATATATATATTTTAAAAGGAGAGGGATAGAGAGGTAGAAACATTGATGAGAGAGAAACACCATCGATCAGCTGCCTCCTGCACACCCCCTACTGGGAATGTGCCCGCAACCAAGGTACATACCCTTGACTGGAATTGAACCTGGGACCCCTCAGTCCGCAGGCCGACGCTCTATCCACTGAGCCAAACTGGTCAGGGCAAGAGGAAACTTTCTTAATTGTCTCTTATAAAACCTGTATGGCTCCCCCATCAGGGGAGTTCTTGCCCTCGAAGAAGCATCTGCACCCACTTTGTTCTGGTTTCAGATCAGGCCCAGGTATAACCTTAAATACCAGGGTAGGGAAGGAGCCACGTACCCCGCTAGTAGTTAGGTGGGCACGCTGTAGGCACAGAGAGACCCAGAGAAGCTTAAAAAAATGAGTCTGGGAGAAGTGACAAAACTCAGCTGTCCCCCTGCTTTGGGGGTTGTGTCTTACCTCTGCCAGGCACCTGGTGCCCACCAGGAGGTATATGGGGGCGATCCAGGGACCAGGCTTCTCCTTGGCTCTGGTGCCTGCCATGTCCCTGGAGAACTTGACTTTAGCGTTGTTGTAAAACTCAGGATTACAGCTCTCAGCCGTCGGGAATGCGGGCCAGTGAACGAGCTGTCTCTCCCGTGTCCCTGCCTGCCAGCCAGTGTAGACATCTGATCACCCAATTCACGTACAGGGCAAATGTACCACCGCATAAAACTACACCCTTGCTGAAAAAGACCCAGACTTCCATGAAATCAATGAACGTCGTGTTGGAAAACTGATAAGCCTGGATCTGGCAGCGATGGGTCAGTTACCTGCTGGAGAAACCACAAATTCCCCCGGATGATAACTCAGTAAGCTGCTTCCGAAGATGAGGATTTAAATAAAAGTATCCAGGGAGCCCTTGGGCAAACCCTACCATTGTAAAGAAGACCTTTCGGGGACTGTGCTTAAAAAAAGGCAAACTATAAAGCCAAGAAAATACTACTTTATGACACAGGAGGGATGTTCACCTCCACACGCTGCCCATCCAGCACGCAGTGCCTTCTTTTGTTTCAGAAATGGACGCACTGGTATTTTACAGATGCTAATAAAGCAAGTGAGCGCTGGCTTTGGGTCAAAGATACCCTTGACAGTTATAATCACAATGTTACAAAAGCTGTTAAATGGAGGATAATATAAACTTATCTTCACAATTTTTAGTTTCGTTTTTCAAGGAAAGGTCCAATCAAAACTTAAAAAATTTTTTACTATGCAGTTTTGGACGCTATTTTAAGAAGAGTCACAGAACCAGGTTTTTCCTCATTCCCACTTTTCTTTGGCTAACAAGGACATCCAATACTGTACATCGCTATCAGGGTTTCTCCCTGGAGATTATGTGATTCAATCAAAAAAAATTTTTCCCCCCAGCTTTTAACCAAAACACATTACTCTCAGGATCCAGAAACCACCAATTAACATTTTTTATTATTTATTTATTTAAATATGTTTTCATTGATTTCGGAGAGGAAGGGAGAGGGAAAGAGATAGAAACGTCAATGATGAGAGAGAACCATTGATCAGCTGCCTCCTGCACGCCCCACACTGGGGATGGAGCCCGCAACGGGGGCACGTGCCCCCGAACCATGACCTCCTGGTTCATCGGTCGACACTCAACCACTGAGCCACGCCAGCTGGGCCCGATGAGCATTTTTAGGACCTAATAATGGAAAGCTTGGTTTGGGCACCTCTGTTTTCTCAGCGCCTGACATGGAGCTGGGCGCTGAGGAGACCCCGAGTTTGCATTGATTACACGGCCGGGCCTTGGCTCATCAGGGATTCAGATGAAGGGACGGCAGGAAGCAGCTCACTGGCTGGTCTGCCTGGCATGGCAGCTGCTTGCCTTGGCACAGCCCCTCTCTTTTCCAGACATACCTGTCCCGGCTCCAGGAGCGCGGCCAGTGCAGCCGAGCTCCAGCCCTGTGTGCAGCGTGCAGTGGTTGGCAGGAAGGATCAGATAATGAGGCTGGGGGCCTCCGTGGCTCTCGGGCTCCTGCCTCCCCATCACACAGCCTTTGGTTTCACTGTGGAGCGGGGCTTTATCCTACCACCAACGCACTGCTCTTTGGGGAGCAGCAAAGTCTGGTGCCGGGCTTATGCTCAGCGTTAGGGCGCGTCTGAAATTTGATTTCCCCTTTTCCACTTCCCACACGTGTTTGTCAAACTGAAGATGACCCCGATGGCTCCATGTCTGTCTGCCGGGTGGTGCTCCTCTAAGACCCTCCCTCCCCCGCCCCTCCCCCAGGCCCTCCAGGTGGCCCCTGGGAGCTGGTCAGAGATGCCTCCGTGTTAAGTCAGTTAACAGAGAATCCAGCTGAGTTTTGGAAGCATTTTATGCCAGATTCCGTAATCGACCGAGGAGTCAGAGGTAAGCAGGGGCTCCCAACACCCTGGCCCAGTGAGTCAACTCCTAGGAGAAACTTCATTGGCCCGACTGAGCGGTGAGTCAGCCTGAGCCTCACCAGAATCAACAGTCCTGCTCTCAGGGCGGGAGTCCTCTGGGACAAGGCCCGCGCAGTCCTACCCGGGAGGAAAAGCACACGAGCTCGCAGCATAGAAAGTGCACGCACTTTGGCATTAGTGTCGCAACTTTTTTAAAAAAAATGTGTGTGTTTTCTTTAAATTGATTTTAGAGAGATAGGAAGGGAGAGGGAGGGAGGGAGAAACATTGATGTGAGAGAGAAACATTGATCGGTTGCCTGCTGTATGTGCCCCTACTCAGAAGGGAAGCAGAACACAAAGAAGTTGTGTTACTTGTCTGGGGTTTCTTATCTGGCAAGTGAAGAGTGGGTAAGAGGGGTTGTGGGGGGGCAGGGTGGGGGGAGAGAACACCAAACAAGGAACAACCGGGTCCCCTGGAACCCTCGGAAGTGAGACTGACCCGGTGGGTAGCATAGACCCCATGAACCCGGAGCACACAGACTCCAGCACAGATGCCAAGGACGGCTGGTGGCCTGGCAAGGCTGGGCAGTGGTTACAGACCTTCTGCCGGTTAGGTGCTGGCAAGTGCACAGTCCGGGAGCCAGAGGTGACAATCCAGCCGTGTGGGGGATGTGGAGGATGTGGGGGATGTGGAGGAGCGGGGCGGAGAAAGTGCTACAGAGCAGGTTCTTTTTCTAAAGTTTGTCAAAACCGCCATTGGGAGGCAAAGGCCCAGACTATTCTGGGTGTGTTCTTTCCAAGCCAAGCTTGAAAAGGCGAAGCAAGCAGGGGTGAAAACGAGCGTTGGGGAGAGAGAAACCACATCGCTGTTAAAGCAAACTTCCCTCCAAACCCCAGCATTAGAAGCGAGAGAGGGCACTTCAGTTATTTAATTTTTAAAAAATCTATATTGTTGAAAGTATTATGTCGCCCTTTCTCTCCCATGGACTTCTTCTAACCCTAGGCCTTCACCACCCTATTGTCTGTGTCCATGGGTTATGCATCTACGCACACAAGTTCTTTGGCGGATCTCTTCCCACCCAGCCACCCTCCCCCGCCTTCCCTCTGAGGTTTGAAAGTCTGTTCCCTGCTTCTATGCCTCTGAGAGAGTGCACTTTAAACAGCCCAGGTCAACCACAGGCCGTGGGGAGGGGGAGGGGGGGCAGGGGCACTGGGGAGGTGGCGGTGGGGGCACTGGGGAGCAGGGATCTGATCCAGGTGGGGACAGGGGACGTTTCCCAAACAGCCCTCTTGAAAGCTTGAAAATAGGTGAAAATAATCTTATACTTTAAAACCAATATGAAGCAGGGGCGACTTGAATCAACTGTCTTATTCCTGCAACACGCCTCTCCCTGGCGCACCTCCTCAACCCTGCTCAGAGCGCATCTTCACATTGTCCCGAAGTGAAATAAACCAGATAGAAACACCTTCGCAAATGCTGGCGTGCGCCCCCTTCGGGACCACAGGGATGTGAACTTGAGGATCTACACAAACAAATAAATAAAAACCAACCAACCAGCCCGAACCAAGGAGCCCAAAGGGAAGAGCCCGGCAAGCCCTGCCTTCCTTCTAAGGCCCGAGTAGTGGATTTTCACCAGGGAAGCTTTGCCTCCTGTTACACGGAGGCAACTAACTTATTTTTAGATTTAAAAAGAAGGTTCTCTTCTAAAAGAGTGTGTTTCCCAGAGCCTGCAAATTCTTGATCAACAAACGAAGAGTCCAAAGTTGAATTCCATCTCATGAATCCAGTTATTTTGGTTTTTGATCACGCTTTTCCTTTGCCCTACAGGCCGGACTGAAGAGAATAAGGCGGGGACCTCGCCTGAAATGACTGGAAAGAATGTACCGTCGTGGCATAAGGACAATTCACCGGTGGTGTCTGGACGCAAAGTTGTGTGGGAGTCAAGTGTCTGAGGGGCCGGTATGAACGTCTTGGCCAGGAATCTCGACACTAGAAATGTTCTCACAGTGGAGAGTCCCATCCCATCTCCAAACCCACTCAGACCCCTGCCCACACAAAACCCACTTGTGAACAGTCTTGCTGCCATCACTGAAGCTCGGCCCTTGGTCCCATAGCATCAGCACCGCCTGGGAGCTTGCATCGATGCAGATGCTGAGAGCCTGTGTTTTAACAAGAGCTCCAGGTAACCCTTGCGAAACGACCACGCGAGAAGCGCTGCTCTCCATCACAGAGCCCACCCACACAGGTAACCTGACGTCAACCATGGAGACCACCTCCCTCATGCCCTCCGCCCTGCAGGAAACTATGTCCCCTGCTGATGCTCCCTGGGCTCGTGTCTATGTGAGGGCAGACTCTTCTGGAGGTGGAGACGCGCCCGTTCACTTGATCCTTCTGTGGGCAGACAGACTCTGGGACGAGAATGGGGTGCAAGTAGTTTGTCTGGAAGGTGATGGTCCTCCCTGAGGGAGTGGGGACGTGCACCGCTGACTGGGGAGGAAGGTGGGCACTGCCCTTCAACTCCCGCCTCTCCTTGGTCGAGAGGTATCGGGGGACATCGACTATCCGGTGCTTCCAGTCCCCTCGGTGCTTGAATGCAGCTAAGCACTCAAGAAAGCCCCGGGCAGAGATGCAGGCAGGCCTCCGCCTGCAGAGGAGCTGCCACAGGTGGTTGCCAGGGAGGGTGGAGGGAGCACAGGGCATCGACAGCAGCCTCCCCGTCCGTCCTCTCTCCTCTGCACAAGCAGCGGGTGGCAAAGCTGTGGACTGAGAACGGAGGTTGGAGGCAGCTACCCATGGACCTCCCCCACCCCCCACCCCGGCTGCGGAGGAAGACCCCTCTCCCGGGTGCGGCACGCCTGAAGCGCGTCTCCATTGCGCATGCTGTGGGCTCACGGTGCCCATCTCAGTGGGTGGCTGCTTCTACTCTCTTCTCTCCAATTGGCACACCCACATCTCAGGACTCTCCTGAAAGAACCCATGTCCTCTTTTAGCAGAGCCCCGCCCTCCCGCCCTCCTCTCTCTCCGTGCTGCCACAATGGTCGCTCCCACCTCCGCCTGCCCAGACCAGCACAGGACAGCCTCTGGTGAAAGCCCTGCTCGCGGCTGTCCCGCACTCTGTGCTACAGGCTGCCCAGGTGAATCCAACACACCAGGCAAGTCCTCCGTAACGTCGTCCACTTGCAGTGAAACAACATAAAACAAAACCTACTGTAACACAGGCTAACTGATATAAACAAGAGTTCAGTTCCTAAACTCTCTCATCAACGAGATAACGAAATGTTGAGTGAGGTGACGTGATTGAAGGATCTGTTGTACTTTGCTCATTTTTGCCCCAAAGCCTTAGAGGTTATTAACAACCAAGACCCTTATGAGCACTTCCACCACCTGGGAGCCAGGGATGCCTTGCACAGCTTAGCAGGCTGTTCCCTGCAGGAGACCTGGCTGAGGGGGAGAAGGGGCTGAAACCAATCCAGCCCCGGCAGCTCTCTCCAAGCCCGGCAGCTGGCAGAAGGCTCTGGACCACCAGAGGGGGCACTTCGCTCCAATTTGTATAATGGTGCCAGGAGGACTACGGTGGCTCTGCGGGAAGTTCTGTTAAAAGGACCCAGATGGAAGCCCCACTGTGGACCCACTGAATCAAAGCACACAGCTCTGGCCAGCATTTGCTGAAAGCTCCCTGGGTGGTTTCCAAGTTACGAACCCTTCAACGTGAGGCTGCGTTAAAATCCTGACTAGAGGGGCACATCGCACGCTCCACCCTCCATCCTCAGGGGCAGAAGCTGGGCCAGGAAATGTGGATGTGCTATCCCCTGAGGCAGGTGCTCTGCACCGGCCTTTGATGCACGGGTCCCAAAGGGCTAGGGCAGTCACTGTCATTTGGAGACTAAGAGACTGAGCCAGGCCGGTGTGGCTCAGTGGTTGAGCGTTGACCTATGAACCAGAGGTCACGGTTCAATTCCCGGTCAGGGCACATGCCTGGATGGGAGGCTCAATCCCCAGTGGCGGAGGGTGTGTGTGTATATACAGGAGGCAGCTGATCAATTGATGTTCTTTTTTA
>NW_005871367.1:219132-262264 GCF_000147115.1 Myotis lucifugus
CTATCTCTCTCTCCCTCCTTCTCTTTTCCTCTCTGAAATCAATAAAAATACATTTTAAAAAAGAAGAGATTAAGACCCAGAGGGTATAAGCAGTGTCTCCCTGGGGCCCTAACTTGGGTGAGGGCAGAATACCTGTCACTTTGCCTCTCCCGGCCTTTGAGTCGCAGACTGGAGCCTGCAGACTGCAGACGGTGCCTGCCCCCCATGCCCAGGGCAGGGCAGAGAGATGGACTCCGGGAGCAGGGCCAGCTCCAGCGCGGGTGCCCCTCCAGCTGCCGCGGAGGAAGCGCATCCATCCATTCGGCAAGTGTTTCTTATTTTGCCTCAAATGGGAAACAGCTTCCATGGAATACTTCTTATGTATGAGACACGTATGTTTTCTGTTACGCATTACATTCCTGCGCTCCTTCCCTCGGTTAATAATTGTTTATTGAGCAGCCTCGATGGGCCACATGCCTTTCTATAGAGTCCCTGCTGTCTCCAAGGGGGTGACAGCCTGGGAGCGGGAGGACCAGGCTGCTTGAAGCAGGACTCCTCTACGTACACTCCTGTGTGATGAGTGAGTGGGCGAGGCGCGCGAAGGGTTGGAACCCACGTCCCTTCACAATAGAGGCCTGGCTTCCCACCGGCCTCCCCGCTGTGAGTCCCATTTCACAACTCATGAGCATCACTCATGTGTCACCTTTCCTTTTAATTGGCTAAAAAAAAAAATTACCAAGTTCTTTAAATGATGGGATCTAAGACTGGACGGAGCGAGTGATGTATCAGAGTCACACTGGTGCTGACTTTGGTGGGAAAACCGAGTTCATCATTCGAACACCTAGATCAAAAGCGATGACTAATGACAACATCAAAATACCATTCGGGACACAGCAAGATCTAGCTGAGGGTCCTCCCGTGCAGATCAGTATCTAGCTGATTCAAAGGCTGAGCCCAGGCCCCTGTGGCGAGCGCAGGAGCTGTGCTCAGTTATTATTTTATTCAACAGATACGACAGCACGAATCTCACGGGCCGGGCTTGGACATCTGGCATCTCCCTGTCGCAAGCAAGCTCTTCTGTTAAATACCAGGCCTAGAGGGACTGCCCTGTAGCCGATCTAAGAGAGAAACAGGTCCCAGCGAGGGCTCAAGCTTCAGGAAGCTGAGCGTGAGGAGGACAGACAGGGCGCACCGGCTGGTGCTGAGGACCCTCAGACTGCGCACACAGCAAGCGGCAGCCTGACACCGAGACCCTGGGGATCGGTACACAGCTAGCACTGCTGCACGCCAGTCTCGCAGCCCTTGAGCCCGAAGGACCCGCTGAGGTAACTACAGGCTAAAGGTATGTGACCCTTTTGTATTTTCAAGAAGAGTCTAGGGCAGCCGTGGGCAAACTACGGCCCGCGGGCTGGATCCGGCCCGTTTGAAATGAATAAAACTAAAAAAAAAAAGACCGTACCCTTTTATGTAATGATGTTTACTTTGAATTTATATTAGTTCACACAAACACTCCATCCATGCTTTTGTTCCGGCCCTCCGGTCCAGTTTAAGAACCCATTGTGGCCCTCGAGTCAAAAAGTTTGCCCACCCCTGGTCTAGGGAGATGGGCTCTGCGCTCTGGGATTACCCTTGGTTTTCTGCATATTCGGTTCCTGCATTTTCCGTGAACTGGCCCGTTGCTGAAAATGACTTACACGCACCCAGAGTTGCTTCTGGTTGTTTGAGCAGTTAGGTTTTAAGTTCGATCTCGCGAGAGAGTGGTTTGTGAAAACTGTGATTTTTTTTTTCATGGTTCTTTACCAAAAGCTGCAGGTCCATAAGATTGCTAAGCTCCGTCTGTTTGCTCTGAACTCGTTGGAATATACCGGATTTATGACTGTGTCAGCTGCTGGCTCGGTTGTGGGGGAGAATGGACTGATTTATTCCTTCCCAGGCCCCGACCCTGCAGAAGTCATCCATTGGTCAGCAGTTTCTGCGTCTCCATCTGTCATTTTCTAGGTGTCTCTCCCTCACAGGACATGGCTGTTCATTGTTTTTTCTCCCTTTGAATGTGTTTTCACTTCTCTTGCTTTCCATATGTTGTTTTTTTTTCGTGTGTGTGCGATTTTTAATATATATTTTATTGATTTCAGAGAGGAAGGGAGAGGGGGAAATAGAAACATCAACGATGAGAGAGAATCCTTGATCGGCTGCCTCCTGCCCGCCCCCCACTGTGGACCGAGCCCGAAACCCGGGCATGTGCCCTGACCAGGAATGGAACCATGACCTCCAGGTTCATAGGTTGACGCTCAACCACTGAGCCACCCACACCGGCCGGGCTTGTGAGTTTTAACGATGTTAACTACTAGAGCCCCGGTGCACGACATTCGTGTACTGTGTGTGTGTGTATGTGTGTGTGTGTGTGGGGGGGGGGGGTCCCTGGTGGTTTCTGCCAGGAACACTTCCTAGTGTCCCTTTTACATGATGTCTTGCTCAGGCTTTCATTCTAGGCAACTCAGACTGAGACAGTGGGAAGAGACCATCAGAGAAACACCAGCGTCCCTCCTCTCTCCATGCCTCGGGTAGGGGGATGCCGACCGGGCCTCGGCCTTGGCCTCCACGGGAGAATTCCAGGCTTGAGCAAATTGAACCTCTCATCCTCGCTGGCGCCATGCGGGGCAGAGCTGCTTCCGGGGACTGCCCCTTCCAAGCAAACCTGGATCTTCTGAAGCAAAGAACTCCACCCCCAGCATTAAGGATGCAGCTAGAGGGCTGTGCAGCCTCCGTGACTGACATATTGATTTCCATCCACTTAAGGGCCTCTCCAACATGGGCTCATTTAATTATCGTTCCTAAGCGTTTCCTCTCGGTCCGCTTTGGGGAGTCACCGCCCGCACGGTCCACGCCAGGCTCCAGGCAGGGGCTCTGAACAAAGGTCGAAGCCACTGTCCACTCTGCAGAGCTTCCCAGGGGAGGAACTGGACCCGGGAGGGAGACGTCCTGACTTGTGACTGACTGCACAGTGGTGTTTATCGAACTGACTTGGGTTCAGATCTTGGTTCCATCACGTACCAGGTGCCTCCCTGTAAACACAGACTAATTCCCACCCCACGGCCTTGCTCTACGGATTGAGTTACTGTGGTGGCAGCCATGGTGGTGGCTGCTGCTCTCAGGCTCTACACGGCCACTTCTCCAGCATTTCCTGTGCTCTGCCCCCCACAGTTGCTGGCAAGGCCTCAGGCTGCTCCCAGCCACCCCCAGAATAAGGCCCCTCACCTGGCCGGGCTGCCTGAAAACAGAGGGCAGAGCTATGTGTGTGTTGAACGCTGACCACGTGGCAGGCACGGCTTTAAGACTTTGTGAGGGGGAACCGATGCATGCTCCTAGGAGGTAAGTATGAGGTCATGTGCCCAGCAAGGGTGAAGGGTCACACAGCAGCTCCACGGTAGAGCTGGAACTGGCGTCTGGCAGTCTAACCCCCGGGCCCACACTGCCTCAGACACCAGTCTGCAAAGGGGCCCTCAGGGTGAGCGCTGCACAGTAGGTCGTCTTGCCTTTGCTCTGCCCATAACCTGCCACTAGCTCAGCGGTTCCCAAACTCGGCCGTGCCCCAGAGCCGGCTGGGACTCACCCCAGGGTGTCTGATTCAGAGATGTGGGGAGGGGCTGTGAGTGTGCCCATTTAATAGGGTCGCGGGCGATGTGGGTGCTGGAGTCAGGAGGCCGCACTTGGAGGGGCGCTGATCTAGATGCTCAGAACACGGTCCCCAGGCAGGACCCACGATGGAGGACAGCCTTACAGAGAGAGGTCTTGGTCAGCTGCGCCAGTGGCCACCCGAGCGGCCCCTTCCAGGGATGCCGGGAAGTCTGCAGGGCTCTGTGCTGACATATGGGGGCCTTTCAAAGGCCACCCACTGTCCCTGGGACACCCCAATGTCACCTTCCTCCAGGTTGCCTCCCACACCCCGCTAAACACTTTATGACGGCGCTGTCCTGAGGACATGCTGAGGAGGAACTGCAGGGGGAGGCGGGGACGGACGGACGTGTCCAGGGTGCCTGCTCATGTTCAGGGTACCTGCTCTTGAAGCGCCATTCAGTCCTGAGCTGAGTCTCACATCCCATTTTACAATAGAGGAGAGCGAGGCCCCGGGCTCTCAAGTGGCTGAAGCGGGATCAACCCCAGGCCAGTTCGGCCCCACCGTCCCTGCACTTCCTCTACCCCACGCTGCGTCCCTGCGACCACCTGGCTGGTGGGCATCCTGCTTCAGACACACCCCGGCGGGCTGCAGAGGGAGGCCCGTGTCCCAGGTGGGGCCCTTGCGGGGAAGGTAACGCTTCACATATTAAATCCAGCAGGTGGGTTTCCAACCAGAAAAAGAAAACGCAGACGGCGCCTCATCTGCTGAAGATGCACGGTTCACGCTTAGCCCCGACAGATAGAGACAGAAGTGTGCCCACAGCGGAGTGGCCCCGAAGTGGCAGGAGGCCCGCGCTGGCAGCCAGCGTGCCCGTCGCCTCCCGAGCAGCTGCTCCTTTGTGAAGGCCGCTCAACGGGCTTTTCATAAAGAGCAGAGAGTTTGCTTTGGCGCGAGGTTCAGATTTCCTGCCCCGTTCAATGACCTCACGAGGGGGTGTGGGAGCCCCCGCGCCCCCTCCCCGGTGCCAACAATCTCGGTTTCACAGCTCGATTTCTGCTTGTTTGGCGAGGGAGCTTGTTTCTTGTCTTCTTAATTTGAGGCCCTCCTCCCGCCTCCTTCGGTGGCTCTATCCCCTCCTTTGTATTTGGAGACCAAAGGCTGTCCCTTCAGTTAGAACCTTCTAGAAGGGCGGCTGTGGAGGAGAGAGGCCTCTCTGTCGTGAGTACCAATTCTGCATCTCTTCAGCAGATGAAGTTTTTTTTTTTTATTGATTTTTTTTTTTTTTTGTGAGAGAGAGAGAGGAAGGGAGAGGCATATAGAGATAGAAACATTGATGAGAGAGAGACATCCTCGATCGGCTGCCTCCTGCATGCTGCCACAGGGGATTGAGCCTGCAACCCGGGCATGTGCCCTGACCGGGAATCGAACCAGTGACCTCTTGATTCCTGGGTTGATGCTCAACCACTGAGCCACATTGACTGGGCTGAATTTTGTTTATTTTTAATCCTCATGCAAGGATATTCTCTCCATTGCTTTGAGAAAGTGAGAGGCAGGGAGGGAGGGTGGGGGGAGAGAGAAACATCGATTTGAGAGAGATACACTGATTGGCTGCCTTCCGCACATGCCCCGACTGAGGCCGAGGCTCTAACCTGCAACCCAGGTACATGCCCTTGACTGGGAATCAAACCTTTTGGCGCATGGGCCGATGCTCTAACCACTGAGCAACACCACCAGGGCTTCAGGATGAATTTTTAACTGCTGGTCAATGACACGCGGGAAAAGAATACTGGGTTTCAATCTTACAACGAGGCAGCATGAAGAGGGGAAAGGAAATGTCACTGGAACTTTGACCCAACCCAAGCTCCCCTTGTGTCTGTTGCCCGGGGCTGAGTTCCTCCCGGGGTTTCTGAGAAGGGGTTTTCCTAACTAGAAATTCTGTCTCCTCCGGTCAGCGGGCCATCATCCCACGCCACTCTCTCCAGTCACTTCCAGAGCCACGGGCCACGTCCTGGAGCTTTAAGTGGACTCTTACCGTGGACACTGGGCTCTCAGACGTCAGGCTGGGTGGGCACAACCTCTGCCGTCATCACCACGAGCCGGGCAGGGGGAGTGGGGCCCAGGTTCCTCGCTCCTGTCCGCTGTGACGCTGGCCATGCTGCTGGCCGGCTCGGAGCCCAGTTCCCGCCTCGGGAGGACAATGCCACAGAGGACCTTTGTTTCTTGTCACCCACATCCACCGGTTCTCCGATGACCCGCCACCACCACAAATCTCTGTGGGGAGGGGGGGGGACTCCTCCCCACTCTCAGCCCGAGGATGGCACGCCACCAGACTTTCCCCTAAGACAGCGGTTCTCAACCTTCTGGCCCTTTCAATACAGTTCCTCATGGTGTGACCCAACCATAAAATTATTTTCGTCGCTACTTCACAACTGTCATGTTGCTACTGTTATGAATCGTCATGTAAATATCTGATATGCAGGATGGTCTTAGGCGACCCCTGTGAAAGGGTCGTTCGACCGCCAAAGGTTGAGAACCGCTGCCCTACGAGGTGGGGCAGGAGACCCAGGCTTCAGCCAGTTAGACCAACGAGACTCAGGGACACTTTTGCAAGGGATTCTGTGAAATGAGATTACGGACAGCCATTCTGCAACCCTGAGGGGACAGCCTGTCTGAAGACGGAGCCAGAACAAGGAGGAGAAGCTGACAGATGGCGCTGACACTGTGACAACGTTCTGAGGCCCCACGGCAAGCCGTGGCCGAAGCCAACCCCAGGTCTGTCCAGTTTGCAAAGCAATAAAGTGAAATTCCCTTTTCAGCCTCGCCAATTTGGGCTGAGTTCTCCGTTGCTTGCCACCAAAAGCAATCAAATACGATACAAATCAAGAAAGATACAAACACCTGTCTCCTAGTGTTCTGAGGAGCACATTACATGAAAGTCCGTGGAAGAACCTCGCAGCAGGTGGGCCGGGAACAGCTCCCGGGACAGGCCTCTGTTCTGGGGCCCAGTTCCCCTGAGGGGCAGGGGGACGCAGCCACGACGGCTCCAAGCACCCACGGGGGTTGGGAGTGTCTCATCGGGAGGTTTTAGGAGGATACGCATGAAAGTCTAACCCAGTGGTTCTCAACCTTCCTAATGCCACGACCCTTTAATACCGTTCCTCATGTGGTGGTGACCCCCAATTTCATTGTTACAAATTGAACATCATTAAAGCATAGTGATTAATCACAAAAACAATATGTAATTATATATGTGTTTTCCGATGGTCTTAGGCGACCCCTGTGAAAGGGTCGTTCGACCCCCAAAGGGGTCGCGACCCACAGTTTGAGAACCGCTGGCTAACCCAAATGGAGGCAACATTTTGGCCACCTGGACCCAAGGACCGCCTTGCGTCTGAAGAAGCCTCAGAGCAGATCTGATTTCCTCGGCCCTCAATTGTAGAGGTGACTCCGTTCACCCACGTCTGGAAGGGGTGCTCAGGCTACCGAACATTTGGGAACGCCGCTGCTGGGCCTCGGAGGGCCAAGAGTTCGTCCTGATTTTAACAAGTGCCAAGTGCCGTGGCAGGCACTTCCCACACAGTCCCTGACTCACAAGTCTGCAACATCATCCTGAGTAGCTACAGTGACTGTCAACCATGGTCACTAATTATTTGACTCTCTTCCCTGCAAAAGGTGGGGCCTAGCCCCTCTCCCCTTGCATGTGGGCCGGACTTAGTGAAGTGTGGCAGAAGTGATGCTCTGTGACTTCCGAGAGAAGGCCAGAAACAGGCGAGCCTCTGCCTAGTTCTCGCTCTCTTGGCTGGTTCACACGGGAAAGTCAGCCGCCATGTTGTGAGGACGCTCAAGCCACCTGCTGGAGGCACCTATGTAGTACGCGCCACTTCCTCCCTGCAGGATCCTCTTATTCAGGACGCAGAGGGAAGATACTGCTGTTCCCAGTACATTCTCCACCGCTCCCAGTGTCCACACCTCTTTGCCGTTTGACCGTGCCTCCCATCACCAGGCGGATTTCATTTTTCCACCTTGAATCTGGGCAGGACCCGTGACTTGCTCAACAGAATGTGGCGCAAGTGATGCCGTGCCTGTTTCAACTCTCACCTCAAGAGGCCCTGGAACTTCTGTTTGCTCTCCTGAAACCCTGCCGGAGCCACGGGGGCCTGGGCTGGCCTGCTGGAGGGTGAGCACCACTGCTGCTACCTCTGCCCCAGACAGCAGCTGGGCCCCAGCTGACCTGCCAGCTCACCACAGACGCCTGAGCGAGGTCAGCCAAGGGCAGCCGAGCCGGGCCCACAGCTGAAAAGCTCTTCCTAGAGTCAGGAGCGATACTCAACAGTTGTTGCATTAAGCCACGACATCAGGGGACCGTCTGTTTCAGTAATGGACACAGACTTGTTGTGAAGAGTAAGGGAGGGCAGGTGGGGGTGACCTAAGCCCCACCTCGCCAGTAGGAAGCACTCAGGAAGGGGTGGCCATGACAATGCTGTCACATCCCCCCACCCTCTACCCCACCCCTCCGGGGGCTACCTGTCAAGCAAAGCCCCAGCCTGTCCACACTCCTCTTTCCTGGTTAAACCCCAAGGAGAGGGAGAACTGATGTGCACAGGTGAAAACAGACCACAGTTAGAGAGAAAGAGTAAGACAATAACTGCCAACAGTAGCACAGATGTTCTGAGGCTCTCTGATTGGCGAGACCACGTGACTGACTGAGCCCATGGACTAGAGAGGAGGGAAGCCGGGGCCTGAGGAGACGGGGAATGTGCAAGAAACCCTGACGCAGGCTCCATTCAATTCATACTTGTGTACCCTGGGGGCTGAGGGATGACCTTCTGAACACAGGAAAACATGCCAACGCAGAGATGAAAGACAAAAAAATGGCCATCCACTTTACGTACCGTCCCCTAGCCTTCGGAGCACTCGGGGGGCTGCCAAGAGAAAGATGCATCAGGAGAACACACACATAATCAGAACAAGAAAGGGTCCCATGAGCTCCTTCCTCGGTGGCCTCCTCACCTGCCGAAGGGGTGGCCGCGCACAGAGGCCCCGCTCACACGGAAAGCAGCTCCTTGGAGAAACTGTTCCTTAACCAAATATTTACAAACGGTGGAAGCACATTGAACGTTTTACTTGAATTGCACTGACCTCTGTTGAGATGTTTTAAACATTTTCGGTATCAATCCTTTCGAAAACACAAGAAACGGTGTGATGAAAGTAACCAATCCCTTATTTACCTTTCTTAAAATCCGGAGTGTATTTGTTTAGCTTCAAATAAGGTTTCTGCACAGTATAGCTTAAATGTCATCACTTTTCAGACATTTTTTCACATTGACATTTCCCCCTCACTTATACCCAGTGTCAAGAATAGCGATCAGAAAGCACCGAGGTGTAGATTCGAACCCCCATCCACCTCCCTCCAGAATGTAAACTAAACTCTTCCCTGCTCACCTAGTCCTCGAATGCGGACTGAGTCCCCTGGGGCTTATGGGGAATCTCAGTAAACTGATGTGACCGGGAGAGGAGCTGACTGAGGCTGCTCCAATGGCAGAAAGCCTTTAAGGCTGAAGTCAGGTGGTAGGAGCCTGGGCTGGGGCTGGGCATACGCCACAGATGCCCTGTGCCCCTTCCTCCTGGCCCAACTCTGATTTCCACCCGGGCATGGCAGACAGTTCCCTGGGCACCCCATTTAACTGCACCCCACGCCAGGGCAGAGCGATCTGTTCCTTTATAGGCAGCACTCAGCTGAGTGGGACTGGGAGCTGGTGAAGAAACGCTCCGGTCTCCTGTCGGAGAGGCGAGCCTTTCTGGGTGTCCTTTATTCCACATGGTTCTTTTTTTTTTAATAATATATTTTATTGATTGTTTTACAGAGAGAAAGGGAGAGGGATAGAGAGTTAGAAACATTGATGAGAGAGAAACATCAATTCAGCTGCCTCCTGCACATTCCCTACTGGGGATGTGCCCACAACCAAGGTACATGCCCTTGACCGGAATCGAACCTGGGACCCTTCAGTCTGCAGGCCGACGCTCTATCCACTGAGGCAAACCAGTTAGGGCTCCACATGGTTCTTGAAAGGTCCAGGCACTTGCAGCAGGGACCTCGGGAACACTCCCTCGAGCTGGCTTTCCCCCTCCTTCCTGGGACTTGGCTCCGATAAGCCACCTGCATCAACCCTCTTTTCAGGCTTTGCAAACGGCAGCAAATCTCAGGAAAAGGCATGGTCTGCAAAACACCACTTTGGGGAAAACGGTGAATCTAAAAGTGCAAGAGTCCACCTGGGGCTGAGAGGGAGATTTCAGCGGGAGCTCATGGGAAGAGGCATCCTGGCAGCCCGAAGGCTCGCAGGCGAGGTTCTCAAGGACAAATGGCTCTTCTAGACGGGCCGGTGCGTGTGCAGGGGGAGGAGAGAGCGAGAGCGTAAGAAAGTAACCTGCCTGGGTTCCTGCTCTGCAGAACCAAACCTCCTCCAGTCTTACTTCCACTCTACATTTCCACTCCACCCCCAATGGCAAGCCCATCCCATGGGAACTGCTGAACGCCCCCCCCCACCCCATCCACCTTTTCATTGTCTGCTGCCTCCATCCGTAAGCCCCCTCGGGAAGAAGATGGATGGATGGGTGACTTCAGGAAAGGAAGACTCGCCATCGGGCCTGGCCCTGCTTCGACACTCCTCCTCCCAAGAAGAGCAAGCCGGGTCCTAGAAAGCGCCGTGAATCGTGCCTTTGACCAAGCCCGGCTGCTCAGTATGCGGACTCTTTCCTCTCGTTGCCCAATTAATTCAGGAGGCGCGAGCGAAATAAAATGGTTGCTGTATACTCCCAGCCAAGCCAAAGAAACCTACTTCCCGAAGCCAAGACTAATACTGCATGCCGACACGGCCCGAGAGCCCACGCAGAGAGCAGGTAGGGCGGGCGCTTCACGGAACACACATTGTAACCCTGAGCTGGGAAACGAGCCGGGTGCCTCAGTGGCCCCCTGCACCGGGCTATGCTTTCAGAGAAGCTGAAGAAAGGAGGAATTATTCTGAACCTAGATTTCGTTTTCTTAACAGGGACCCCCAAATTGATAGGCCACTTGGCTTGGTGACTTTCAACAGACCATTCCCTTTTCCATGGGCTTGTCCCACCTGTAACATGTTACCTTTTAGGACTTTTATAGCCGTAGCTTCTGTCCTCCAAGAACAAGGTTCAGATTTAAAGCTTGAACTTTTTTTTTTTTTACCGCCCCGGTTGCTTGAAAATCGGCTGCCATCATGAACGACCCAGTAACTATCGGGACCAGGAAGTTCACGACCAACAGATGACTTCAGCGGAAACAGATGGTCATTGACGTGCTTCACCCCAGGAAGGCAGCAGTACCCAAGACAGAAATTCCGGGGAAACTAGCCACAATCTGTAAGACCGCACCAGACGTCACCTCTGTGTCGGATTCAGAAACCACTGCGGTGGTGGCAAGATACCTGGCTTGTCATGATTGATGGTTTCTCAGTTTATGCAAAGAAAAATGAATGCAAACATAGACTTGCAAGACATGGCCTGTGTGAGAAGAAGACCTCCAGGAAACAGAGGAAGGAAAGCAAGACCAGGATGGAAGTCAGGGTTCGGCAAAGGCCAACGACGTTGGTTCTGCAAAAAGTGAGCTGGGGATGGGATGACAAGATTCTTCAGCGACTTTATCTGTGGCAACTGCGCACATTTTTCATGAGAGGATTAGTAAACTAAGAACTTAGTAAGAAGTATTTACCGCTTGGATCCATCAACTGGCTAACAACCACCAGCAGTAACCAAATGTGGAAATGGTTCTTTTAGGACAGTGGTTCTCAACCTGTGGGTCTCGACCCCTTTGGCGGTCGAACGACCCTTTCACAGGGGTCGCCTAAGACCATCCTGCATATCAGATATTTACATTACGATTCATAACAGTAGCAACATTACAGTTGTGAAGTAGCAACGAAAATAATTTTATGGTTGGGTCACAACATGAGGAACTGTATTAAAAGGGCCAGAAGGTTGAGAACCACTGTTTTAGGATGACAATTCTGGCCTCACTGAAAAAGTTTCTATTTTCATTAAGGTCAGCTTTTTTGCAGGGGAAGGACAGGAGCATTTTCTAAAGTAAGAGAAAATGATAAATGTATGCCCTCTATTCCCCAGATTTAATTGTTAGACTAGAGCCTTATAATAAATAAGTACATAAACATTTTTATAGCATTTTGTAAACATATTTGGAGGCTCCAACATTAAGGCAAAACTAAAGTTGCAACACACACACACACACACACACACACACATACACACCCCATCTCACCTTGTTGTTTGTGCATTGACATCTCACTGTGGGTCCCAAGGCCTGTGTCATCTGACTCTGCCTGGCTCTTTAGCCTCATTCAGGCTGCTCCTCTCACACCCTCACTCACTCACACTGGCCTTCCCAGCATCTTTGCTTTTCCTGAAAACCCCCCCTGGCACCTCAATAAAATCTTCAAGGTATCCCACTTACCACAGCTACGATCGGTGTCCTGAAGACTTCTTCAGATGTCTATTTCCCCGATGGACTGTGAGCAGATTGAGGCAGGGCCTATGTCTGTTTGCTCATGTATCTCCTATACCCGATACATGCTAAACACACAATTTCTATTTGCCGAATGAATGAATGGCGTTGTGATCCTACTCATGATGGAGACATCTATGACATTCTCAGGACCCCTTTCCCATTTTGTTTCTCTCAGTGCGCTGAGGAGGAGGAAGTAATTCTCTTTATGACCAGGGGGTGGGGCAAAACTTTTTGACTCGAGGGCCACAATGGGGTTTTTAAACTGTGTTCCGAGGGGCCGGAACAAAAGCAAGGATGGAGTGTTTGTGGGAACTTATATAAATTCAAAGTAAACCTCATTACATAAAAGGGTACGGTCTTTTTTTTTTTTTTGTTTTATTTAATTTCAAACGGGCCGGATTCCGGGCCGCGGGCCGTAGTTTACCCATGGCTGCTTTAGTCCTTAAGGATATACATTAATGGTCTGTTGTACAACGCCCAGTTCCAAATCACGCAAGTGGGGGGTCTGTGTTACTCATTCAGTCTCTTGTTGATAGAACTTGCCTTCAAATTACTTCGAGTAACACAAGGACAAAAATAAGAGCTTTCATCCCATGGAAACTGCAGCTGTCTCTACAACCCAGCGCCACCCCATTGCACAGAGTACACCAGGAAATTCGAACATGTCACAGCATTCCAGGAGTTACTTGATATAACCAATCATTGGACCACCTACCGATTCCCTCGGTGTCTATAAGAGCTTCAGACCCACTGTGCCCATCACACAAAGCCACCAGCATTTCCTCTTCCGACGGTCCAGGTAAATGTCAAAACAGGGAGGACTGTGCCATCCCACCGTCCCAACCCCATGTGAAGTCTAGGCTTTCGCGCGTGATCTGCCTTTTGAGTTCACTTGGGGACAAATTCATTCCAGAGAGGAAACCCCTGGGGTGAGGCTGCTGCCAAGCTTTCCAGGATCCAGCCTGGAGACACGCGGGCACCGCAGGGGGGCGCGCTCCGGGAGGGAGGGAGGGGAGCTCGGTCTGCGTGCCAGGGTCCTGGGGATACTGAAGAGAGCCTTGTTCGGACCAATTGCAGCTGTCCCTGAACATTCATCAGTGCTTCCTTGCCCGCTGCCTCCTGCACAAAAACACTGGTCCGATGTAACGAGAAAGATCTAATTCATGAAGCACCTGGCACTGCCCAGGGAAAGAGCCACAGAGCCACGTGGGCAGCCAGCACACCGCGTCTGACACGTAACTAGGCCTCTTTATGACCCAGAGTGCGCTGTAGTCGGCCTGTCTGTGCCCGAGGTCCCGCTCCGGCACTTACCAGCTGCGGCTCTTCCTAAACCTCGAGAAATCTTGGTTTCCTCATCAGGAAACTGAGATCATCATTGGACATACCTCACTGGGTCGCTGTGAGGGTTAAATGCATTGGCAAAAGTTAAGTGCTGAGCACAGAGCCCAGCAAGCGCTCCAGCAAGGGGGTAGCTTCTGCTGCCCGCCGCTGCGGCCACGCCGTGTGATTTCCAGGGCCCAGAGAAAGAAGGTAAGCGTTCTGCTTGTTGCTGGCAAATCCCAGCAAAAGCCTGGCACCAACCTGACCGAGACCACACAGGAAAGAAAACGACAGACAAATCTTGCTTATGAAAATCGACGCAACACCACTACGTAAAATATTAGCAAACTGAATCCAGCAACATATTAAAGAATGGTACACGATGACCAAGTAGAGGCTGCAGCTTTAAAAATAGAACTGGTTTTATTACGAGGTAAAAAATAAATAAAATAAAAGCAATATGAATAGCTTACTATGGCAAGAGTTTAAGTTTTATGAGCTACTTTCGAAAAGCTGTCCTATCACTGTCCCAGTGGATCAAACCCTTTCGACTGAACTGGATTGGATTGGGCCTCATTCAGGACAAAATCACTCAGAACAAATACTCACACAGTAGGTTGTGTTACAAAGGTAACGTACTCCGAACAGGGTCATTTGAGGGAAAAGACTGTGGTCACACACACACAATCACATGCAAATCAAAACCTATCCGACTGGTCAGTAATTTGGGACGTTTCTGCTGTCATAACAAAGCCTATTTATGGAAAAGGAGGCCTGCTTGTGTTAGGTCTGGGTACCCAGAAGCCGATCCAGAGATGAGGATTTGATATGAAAAGATGCATAAATAATATGCTCCCAGAGAGACCAGTGAGCAAGCGGGGCAAGCAGGCTAGCGGTTGGGAGACCATCCGGCCAGGACGTGGGCTCAGGCCGACACCTACAGAGGGTGGACTCACCTGCTCCCATAGGGGAGCTCCGGAGTGTGTTACACTTAGAACTGTCCTCACCAGGGGTGCTCGCTTTCATATATCTGCACCCCGTGATCGGACAAGGGCAGCCAGGTTGGGGCACTGTGGTTCTTCATAGTTACAGGTAAAGCGGCTCTAGTAGTCCGAGGTCAGTCCTCCAATACCGAGTCACAGATGCTGGGTGTGAAAAGCAAACTGGGATGTGTGTGCAGGCAGAGGGACACACAAGGCAGAAGGGATTGGAGGGGAGCAGGGTGGAATACCAACACTGTTGGCTGCATCGGCCACCTGGAGAACGGACTAGAGGAGGGGCCTCATGTCCCTGGGCCGAGTCTCCCACAGGCACCCTGGTCCGTGCCTCCGGCTTGAGAAGGTAACCCTAACTCTTCTGGGAAAGTCGGCCCGAGGGTAGCTCCAGGAAGAAATGAGAACTAAAGTCAAAAACAGAATCAGACGGGAGATAACAAGGAAACTTAAATCTCTAATAGCAGCCCGTGTTTAGTGCAATTGGTGTTTCGTGTTAGCCCCGTGGTCGGCAAACTGCGGCTCGAGAGTCACATGCGGCTCTTTGGCCCCTTGAGTGTGGCTCTTCCTAAGCCTTAGGAGTACCCTCATTAAGTTAATAACAATGTACCTACCTATATAGTTTAAGTTAAAAAAATTTGGCTCTCAAAAGAAATTTCAATCGTTGTACTGTTGATATTTGGCTCTGTTGACTAATGAGTTTGCCGACCACTGTATTAGCCTATTGATCAGTGAATCATGGGTTTGCTTAGTAAGGTATCAAAGCATTTAAAGAGAGTCTGAGAAAATTCAATTGATGCAGCTGGTTGCGAAGCTAAGGGGGAATGTCTTATCAGGTTGAATCATCTATAATTGCCAATATTCAACTATCTCTAACCTACAACAATATCGATTTAATAGGGTTCAATGTAAAGCTCTTCTAGACCTGTTTTTAATGTGGAAGTTAGACAAGTACTGGGTGAATATTTGTAAATAAATGAACTGGATATTAGACCTAATGCGAATAGAAGTGACCATTTCTTTTCATGCCTAAAAGCTCTTCAGATCGGAAAGGATCTTATAAATAGACTGAGAGCATGTTTGACGAGATGTCAGCATCCATCATGTTAATGCACTTCCTTAACATGATTAATAAAATATGGAACTCGGGTCTACAGCCACCATCATGCGCCACTGCAGTGGGGAACAGAAGGGTGTCCATGAGGCCTGCCACTGTTCACATCACCTTAAAGTGGCAGGCAGAGAACTATTCTGGAAGAAGTGAAGTGTTGTTTTTGTTTGTTTGTTTTTAATCCTCACCCAAGAATATTTTTCCATTGATTTTTAGAGAGAGTGGAAGAGAGAGGAAAAGACAGAGAGAAATATCAATGTGAGAGAAACACATCGATTGGTTGCCTCCCGCACGCGCCCAGACCAGGTCCCGGCCTGCAACCAAAATATGTGCTCTTGACAGGGATTGAACCTGGGACCCTTCAGTCTGAAGGCAGATGCTCTATCCACTGAGTCAAACCAGCTAGGGCAAGAAGTGAAGTTTTAATATGATAGGACTTCTATCTAAAAGGAGGCCTAGCTTAATAGAATTGAAAAACTAAGGTATAAGTTCAGTAAAGTCACCAGTTAAAACTTATACCAAACTTGAAAGCTTTTTTAATATACACATAATATCCAGCTATAAAATATAATGGAAAAGGACTCCATTTACAGCAGCAAGGATGCAGGAATAACCAGAACATGCAGGTCCTATGTGGAAGAAACAACGATACTGTTCGATAGAGAAGAAAAATGGACAGATTGCAGATTCTTAAACAAAAACCCAGAACACTGAAATAGGTTTATATGTTCCTCCAAAATGAAAGTACATATTTAAAATAATTCCAATCACATTGCGATGGAATGCTTCTGAACTTGAAAGGATGGTTTATTTGAAAGAACAGGCATGGGACACTAGGCAGGAAAAGTTGAGCATTAAGCGAGAAATTTCTTCCAGATATTAAACTGTCATATAAAGCGTCAGCAATTCAAGTTCAAGGTATGACCCTGAGGTAGACAGATCAGGAGACAGAACAGAGAAATCCAGAAACAGATCCAAATGCAAGCAGAAATTCAGAATCTGAGGAAGATGGTACCTTGTCAAGTCAGTGGTGGTGCGGGTGGGTGATGGGGTGTTTAACAAATTGTCTGAAGACATCTGACTGTTTGGAAATGTAGACTTGGATCACTACAATTTTTTCCTTATACCAGAGTAAATTCCACCAGAAATGGATTGAAAATTTAAAGGTTGGGGAAAAAAAGAAACTATGAATTATCGATAAATATTTGATCTAGAGATGGGGAGAAATTTCTAAGCCAGAGGTTCTCAACCTGTGGGTCGAGACCCTTTGGCAGTCGAATGACCCTTTAACAGGGGTCGCCTAAGACCATCCTGCATATCAGATATTTACATTACGATTCATAACAGTAGCAACATTAGTTATGAAGTAGCAACGAAAATAATTTTATGGTTGGGTCACAACATGAGGAACTGTATTTAAAGGGCCAGAAGGTTGAGAACCACTGTTCTAAGCCAACACCAAAGTCAGACCACCTATGCAAAAAGGAATAACAGAAGGATGAATCTGACTGAGTTAAAGACTTCTGTTGGGTAACATATCACAAATAAAGTTCAAAGACAAAGAACCAGTTGGGGACAAATGCCACAGGCAAAGGGTTACTATTTCTAGTATGATATACCTAAAATACTCTACCTGTCCCTTCATATAATAAGTATTCAAACACATAAAATAAGTAAATAAAAAATACAAGAAGAAATTTGGGACAAACTTATGCCAACATTTCCTAGTGGTTATCGCTAGGCTGTGGGATCGTAGCAGATGTTTGTGCTACATATTCTCCCAGGCAGGGCAGCACCAGGACCTTCTCCTGTCCCAACACCTGGAACCTTCTGGAAGGCGAGGCTCTGCTGTGTGCGCCCTAGGGGTAGGGCCAACATCTGCTCCATCTTTGGGTCCCTTGGTCTCTTGTCACGTCTCTGTGCAGAGTAGGGCTGGGCTGCATTATGAAAGGCCGAGCTTTCATTACGGAAAATGCTTGGCCCAGGAGGCACCCGTAGGTGACACAATTCCAGCTGTGATCTTCGGGAAAGTGGCATCCTTAGATGGAGCATTAGCCCCTCTGCAGCTAGCTGTCTCACGGCGAGATCTGCAGCAGCTCCACCCCCATCCAGCCCCACCTTTCCTGCCAAGAGAGTCTCTCTGTTCACCCCCAGATCCAGTAGCCCCCGTTTCCTTCCATCCCCCTGGTACCACGTTGGAGAATTGCATTTTGCCTGTTGAGGAAAGTCAGTGCCAACAGGACAGAGCTCGCTCTTCACAGGCTGTGGGCTCTGCAAGGTCCTCCCACTCCTCTCCCAGAGGAAAACGGAAACCTTGGGAAGACCAATCAGGGCACAGCTCTGCCCACCGCGGGAACCCAATAGGAGCTGTCACCGTCTCTCACTGATACCTCCCGGGAGAAGGCAAACCTTCATTTGGGAGACATGCATGCATAGTGGACAAAACACAGGCATGGCCTCGCAACAGATCCCAGTGATGCTACTTCCCAGCCGCATCATCTTGAGCTGCAGGATCCTCTGAGGATTCTCTTGGTGCCTCAACTTACTTCCTCACTTTTTAAAACTGGTTGTTGTGGGTGATGACAATGACTATTCTCCCCGTTCACACATAGGTAACCTGTGCTCTCACCTCAGAGCTCATGCAGGTTGGAAGTCTTTGCTAAAAACAGGCCCCTCAGGCAACAAATAAGTCACCCCCTTTTTCTATCCCCCCAAATTCACCCCAGGCCCTGAGCCATGCCTCTGCTGGGCCATGTGCATGTGAGGCCACATGACCTGTTCCACAGACTCCGGGGGCTCCCTGAAAGCAGAGGTGGCCTCTTGTGTCCCCCAATGCTTCCACATGGCCCAGGTGGTGTGAAGCCTGTATTTATTCTAATCTTTTTTTTTTACTTATTATTATTTAATCCTTACTTGAGGATATGTTAGGGGGGGGAGAGAGAGAGAGTGAGAGAGAGCGAGAGAGAGAGAGAGAGAGAGAGAGAGAGAGAGAGAGAGATTGAACAGTTGTTTTCTGGATGGTCTCCTAATGGGGATCGAACCCACAACCCAGATATATGCCGGGACCAGGAATCAACCAGCAACCTTTCGGTGCACAGGGCTAAAGTCCGGGCTAGTCTAATCTTAACGCCCCCAGCCTGTGAACTGCTGCTCTATTCTTCCCTGCATCTTAGTGAGGACCAGAAAGTACCAAGTGTCTGAGGCCAACCTGCCCTGTGAGGTTTCTTTTCCTTTGGGGGGTGGATGGGAATCTTAGCCGACCCTGTTGGTCCATATCCCTGTCCCTGTCTCTCCAACTGTGGCACCCGCATTTTTTTCATTTTTTTTTACCCGAGGGCTTTCTGTAACGACAAAGCTGGTCTGGCCCCTATACAAGGCCAATACCTTACAGCAAGCATGTCAAATTCGCAGCCCATGGGCCGCATGCCTTGTTTATTTGGCCCGTGTTGGCCTTTGAGTTTGGCATGCTTGCCTTACAGGTATTGTAAAGAGAAGCATCAATCAAACCGTCAAACCTCAGAGGGAAGGCAGGGGGAGGGATCAACCAAAGGACTTATATGCTAGCATATAGGCCTAACCAATGGACACGGACAACACGGGGGTGAGAGCCTGAGTGGGAGGATGGGGGGTCATGTGGGGATAAGGACACATATGTAATAACTTAATCAATAATAAATAAATAAATAAGAAATAAATGTCAGAAGTGTCAGGATAGCAACGCCCCGAGAAGCAGCCCTCAACCAATGCCTGTTGGAAGCTGGTGGCTAAAGACCCAGCCCCCTCACCTCCTGGGTGGGATAACTGAGCAGCTGTTTTGTGGACCCAGAGTTCCCCGGTGGGGGTAGACCCAAATGCCCACGACAGCACCTGGCTTGATAAGCTGTCTTTTTCAGCTGCTTTCTTTTCTCTCTTTTTCCCACTCTCCTACCTTCACCCTCCCACACTATTGGCCTTGGAGTTCCTGCTCAGGGTTTACTTCTGGGGAAGCCTAACCCAGACACGGGTGTTAGTTACTGTGGATTCTTTTGGAGAATCCACAGCAGAGATGGTGTTCAAGCCCAAGGGACTGTAGCTCACATTCCAGCCCTACGAAGGGGCCACTGCAGACACCACGTGGACAGAGGATGCTCTGGCAGGAAGGAGCAGCTGGCTTCGAATGTGGAGGGAGTTCAAGGAACTCTGCGGGCATGGCCTGGTCCGCCGACTGTCACCCCTAAAAGTCACAGACCCACAGCTGACCCCTCAGTGAGGAGTTTCAGCACCAAAGGTCTGAACTCCCTCCTCAGGGCTGCCTGAGCCTACACAGCAAGACTCCATCACCAGGTGAGGGTAGCATCTCTCCACTTCTCTCATTCCTGGTGGTTTGCATTTCCAGGGAGATAAGAAATCAGCATGCAGCCTTTTGAAACTACCAGTGCATTACTAAAATGTAGTGATACTGACACAGTAACCATAAAGTACTTAGAAAGATAGAACTATCCTTTATCTATACACTAGAGGCCCGGTGCATGAAATTCGTGCAAGAGGCTCGGCCCCCAATGCCACGGTAGCCGCCTCAACCTCGGCCCCCCGCCGCAGCCACCGTAGCTTCGTCGGGAAGGTCGTCCGGTCTAATTAGCATATTATGCTTTTATTATTTTAGATTCATCCTTCATCCATTTGTTCACTCAACCATATGGAGATCTGACTACATTCCCGGCGCTGCTGCAGGGATTAGGGATGAATCAGGGAATACAAAGTCGTTCCATACTATATGGGCTTACAGTCCTGTGGGAGGACCGAGACAACCAGCAACAAACAAACAGCATGTCAGATCCTACTAAGTTGTATGAAGACAATCAGGGTAAAGAAATGAGATGGGAGTGATTGGGACAGCAGTGTCTTTCTAATCAGGTGACATTCGAGCTGAGACAAGAAGGACTTGAGGAAGTGGGAACCGGTGACAGGGTTCTGGCATGGAAAATGCTGGATGGAGCTCCAGGAAAGCTCTTTAAAACAGGGCTAGCCTGGTCCTCATCTTTCTTGCTCCCTGGATGTGCACACCAAGAAGCATCGTGTGTGAAGAAAGGTTGAGTGGAGAGACAGAAGGGATGGAGTTCCTGATGGCACTGTGCACCTGCTCACCAGTCTCAAAATGCCCAATTCTAGATTTATTGTCCCCAAAGAGGAGTCAAAATCTCATTATGATCAGCTGCTAAAAGCTGGCTGTTCTGTCACTTGCAGCCAAACACATTCCTAACTGATTTTAAAAATCAGCTGCTTAATCCACTTCCTTAGGAGATCAAGGCAGGCTGGCTAGCTGTCCTCAGGTGCCTGGGTGAGAATGATGCCAGCGGCCGGCACGCAGCAGGGGCTACAGGAACCTTGACGATTTGTAAGTCCGGCTTCAAGGGATAAAACGACAGCTCTGGCAAGCTCGGTTGTAATGGACCGCAGCTATGCATTCACGTTCTCTGTGAAATTCCATGGGCACCGACGCACCTGCTTCCCTAATTCAGATGCTGGCAGAAATACCTGTGTGCCACCAACATTGAGAGTATCACACAAACACCTCAAGAGCTCAAAGATCTTGGTCAATATGATTGCAATAGCCCAGCCGGTGTGGCTCAGTGGTTGAGTATTGACCTCTGAACCAGAAGGTCAAGGTTCAATTCCCAGTCAGGGCATATGCCATGGTTGCGGGCTCAATCCCCAGTGTGGGGTGTGCAGGAGGCAGCCAATCAATGATTCTCTCTCCTTCTCCCTTCCTCTCTGAAATCAATAAAAATATATTTTTAAAAATATGCTTGCAATAGACCCTTCAGAACACAAAGGAAACAAGCTGATAGTAACTTTACCATAGCAAACACTTTCAGTGGTCCCCCCAGAACCCCTCACACCTCCTTGATATGCCCTCTCTCTGGCTGCAGTTGGCATTTACAGGGAGCATCTGTAAACATTCTTTGGAGGCCTCACTCAAGCTACCACGGCCACTCTGTCCACACCTCACCCTCAGAGGGGGCAAAGTTCCTGGGACATTTATTCCCCTGTAAGTGGCCCAGCTTCCAGGCCTGACATGGGATAGCACTGAGGTGTGCAAGTTAGAGCTCCCCTTGCAGGACCAGGCTGGGGCCTCCCTCTGTGGTCCTGTGCCTGCGGCCGCACCCTGCCCTGTCCTGCTGCCCCATCCCTACCCGTCTCCTGGGGGCGCATCCTTCACAAACCACCTGGCATGAATCCTCGTCTCAGGATCGGCTCCAGGGAAACCCGGCCCAAGACACCTCCATTCTTCTTGATTTTTTTTTCATGCCTTAGCTTAGCAGACCATTTTCATGGCTTTCTTTTTAAGAGGTGTGATGCTGCTTTATGAAAAGCGATTCAAAATCCAAGACTCCCCTTCTCCCCTTTGAAGAGGAAATCATGAAATTGCTGTTTTGCAGTTCATTCAAAAAAAGAAAAAAAAAAACTACCCAGAGGTTTCACACATGTGTTCTAGGCTCCCCCACCAGCGAGCCTGCAGCTCCGGGAAACGTCCTTCTTAATTGATCCTTGCCGGGGCTACAACTCTGTTGACATTTCTGAAGCAAAACGTAGCCGCCTTCCAAACGCAGTGAATACACAAACGAAGCTTTTCATATACGTGAAAACTGAGCCCCGCGGCGGAACACTGGGGCCACCCCGTGACTTCCAGTGGACACCTGGGTTTCTCCACCACCCTCCCTGCCGGCTGCCACGGGACGGGCGCTGCCCTTTCCCCCGGGGCACAGTTCCACTCTGGGTTAGGCCCTCTCCCACTGCAGGGCCGGAGAATGCTAATCCCATGGCCACGGTAATCCAGGCGAGGAACTAAAAGCCTAGTGTGGCCGGCGTCTGCGGTCCCCACCACATACCCTTATCCTCTGGAGGAGGAAGGTCACGGCCAGCAGAAACCACTCGGGAATGCCTAGGGTTCCCAGGGGATGTGGGATTCACCTTTGACAGGCCGGATGGGAAGAGCAACTGTGCAAGAGAAAGAGCTTGCCGCCCCCCCCAGTTAGAGGCTCAGATGGGCTGGGAGCCAGGTGAGGTTTCTCTGCCTGGCATCAGGCAGGAAGTTCAAGGTAAAGTCACCAGGGGGCTTGGGGCACTGGATTAGAAACAGGAAAGGGGCGGAAGAGACTTATTATTTTCTGAGTATCGATATCCACCCTCAGGGCTCTGTTACAAGGGCGAGCAGCAAGTTCATTCATCATCTTAATGGCCCTGTGGAGAGGACTGTAAACTTCTAAGGGTTGCATTTGACTCGGGGCTACTATTAACTTGACGAGAGACATCGGAGAAAGCAGAGCACAAGGAAAGTCAGTTCCTGCCGGAGAATGAGTGGTGGCCCAGCGAGCCCAGGCCGTGGGAAATCCGCTGACTCAGTCGTAGAGGGGGTGCGCCCACTTGGGAGTGAACCCTTGTGATGTGCAGGGTGTGACCTCCCGGCCCCACTGAGTAGGATTCACTTTGTTCCTATGTACGTACGGACGCTGCTTCTGGATGGAATGTTCTGTCGGAGAACAGGCCCGGGCACTCCCACAAACACACAGGGCGACGCACGGGTCAGTGTCTCTCTCGCCCGGTCCGCCCAGGTTAGAAGCGGATCGGATTTATCGCCTGGCACCATCTTGTGGGATGCGCTTTGAAAGTGAGAAGAGAGAAACTCGTGAGAGGAGGGGCCTGCTCTTTCTGTGGTCAAGGTAGATGGAGACGGGAAGGATCCCTTTGCAAGAAAAACAAACTTACAAGCTCTCGAGGCCTCTTGTCATAAAGAAGAAGCCACCTGACAGAGGCTAAGGCTGACCTGCTGTGTGTCCACCCCCCGAAGCCAACGCGGAGGCCCAGGACCTCAGAGCACTCACTCCTCAGCAGGGGCAACCTGAGCTTTCCTCACGCAGCTTCCAACACTGCCACACCTCCCCCGGGAGGCCCTGTCGTGGGAGCAAAGGAAAGGACCTAGGACACAGGGCCCATCCCTCCCTCTCAGCCTCTCCAGGAGGTTAGAAGGCCACGCAACGACTCATCAGCCGGATTCAGGGACTTACAGCCAGTGGCAGCTGAGCACCAACTAGAAAGCTATAAAGTGAGTGACCACGCCTCTTCCCTCCAGCAATCTCCAGAGGAATCTCACCTCCTGACACCTCTCGCCTGTTTCCTCTCCCTTTGCTCTTCCTCGGGGTGTCTCCAGCCTCTGTCCTTCTGTTTCCTCAGTCCAGACCCTCATTGAATCCCAGCACATCCCATTTTACAGAGAAAGAAACTGAGGCGCAGAGAGAAAGCCTTTCTTTGGCCTGAGGTCGCACCGACTGTGAAACACAGATGGCCCAGCACTGCCCACCTGATAAGGACCACGAGTTCCTCCACCAGGCTTCACGGGGCCTGCCGCACGCCTGCAGACTTCTGGGCTGCCTGTCCCCGGCCCAATCTTCAAGACGCAGGACCTCGTGCCCTGCCTTGGTGTTTGGGGTACGCCATTCTCTAAACCCTGATAGTATTTATTGCAGGAGTCACATGTTCGAACAACGATATCTCTTGGATTTTAAAAAGCCAACATCCCCAAACCAAAAATTCCACTATCTCAGCAAAAAGTAAATGTGAAAAAAAACCCCAACAATCATAATTAAAACAAACAAAAGCGAACACAAACATTGATTTAACTGACATATATTTACTAAGTTTACATTAATTTTCATTCAATTTAATTTTTTAACATAAAGGCAATTTGTTAAATATAAAAATATGTCCACTTTAGCACTATCGCTATCTTTGACAGTGTAAATGCATATGCACACATGTGTGTGCGCACGCACATGCAATCTTTTGTTAAGAAGATGGGTCTTTTCTTCTAGGATTGTAGGTCTTGATTTTTGATTTGAAAGGAAGAGTCAACGCTTTGTCTTACATGCTTTGTCTTACATCCTCGCTCCTTTTCCTCCTCCCCCTCGGCATTTAATCTTGGTCTGAAGTAGGCGATTGATATATGCTTCCTGAGTAAATGAATGAACTGCACAGCATGTGCTAATAATGTGCACAAGGAGTTGGGTGGAGGCCTCATTGAATCCTAGCACATCCCATTTTACAGGGAAAGAAACTGAGGCGCAGAGAGAAAGCCTTTCTTTGGCCTGAGGTCGCACCGACTGCGAGAAAGCGAGCTGGAGTCCCACCTCTGCGTCTCGGCAGCAGCCAGAGCCTCACGTTCCCTCTTCCCCACCCCGGCTGCTTGGCACGTCACTTCTCCACTAAGAGCGTCTAGAACACAAACGCCAGCTTAGCAGCATCTCCCCATCACCACGAAGCACACACATTCCAGCCTGAAAGTAGCTTTCAAAGCATCATTAGCGTCAAAGACTCCATGGGCATGTTGGGGTTCACCCTCTCTGATCACCTCCCTCCCCCCAAAACACACCCACACCTGACGCCCTCAGATTCCAATCTATTGGGCTAGTCGCTCTGCCACCCAGGGATGGAGGTGACATACCGACATTCAAGGCTGCAGACAGACCAGGTTGACCAGAAATACAGATGCATGTGTTGCACGGCAGGCAAGAGAATGGGGCTAGAACATATGGAAACCAGCTAAGCCGGAGGTCACAAATTGGTGGCCTACGGGCTGGATGTAGCCCGTGGACCTGTTTTGTTTGGCCCATACAATGTTCAAAGAACATTTTAATTAGCTGCCAAAGTCATGAGATTTCACATAAAAATGTGGATTTCTGGCTTTTATTGATAAAATGGGAAGTCTGGCAGCACTGGCCCTGACGTCCACCTGGCTACCATGGGCTCTGCCGAGAGCTAGATGAGACTGGAGACCTCGGTTTTTCTGGTCTCCACTGCTTCCCAATGCCCCACAGGTGGCCCCTTCTCCAATGTATAACACCTGCCTTCTCACGTTAGAACCTCAGTGAAGTTCTATTAGGCCAATTTACAACTTCTGGAAGCCCAGAAAGTGAGGTGCTCACGTTGGAGGTGCTATGAGCGCGGTGGGCATTTCCATCAGATGCTGGAGAGCCGCGGTGGGCATTTCCAGCGGATGCTGGAGAGCCTGCTCAGATGCCTTGCACCTTGCCCGGCTTCCAGCCCAGAGGGCATTTTCCAAAACTGTGTAGGCTGCACATTAGAGGTCAGGAGCACTGGGGAGTGCACCCCCCCCCGGAAGGCCTTGAGCACTGACTCTTTGGGAGGGGGTGTCAATACCCCAGCCCCCTCACCCCTGAGGTTGGTATTTTGCTCTGTTTCCCAGGTGTGCCCTTTGGGATTAGGCCCCATTGCGCACTGCAGTTGCTGGTTTAATAGCACCTTCATTTTTTTAACTATTCTTTTTCTTTTTTTATTTTTATTGATTTCAGAGAGAAAGGGAGAGGGAGAGAGAAACAGAAACATCAATGATGAAAGAGAATCATTGATTAGCTGCTTCCTGCACGCCCCACACTTGGGATCTACAACCCAGGCATGTGCCCTGACTGGGAATTGAACCGTGACCTCCTGGTTCACAGGTTGACGCTCAACCACTGAGCCACGCCGGTCAGGCAACAGCACCCTGTTCATTAGCTGCCTCCTCCTGCCTGTATCACTTCTCTGCCTCCCTACCAGCGTTTGCTGCACCTCCCAAATAAGCTAATGGCCCTCACTTCTTTGCTTCAAGGTCAGCATATGGGAGACCCAAACCAAGAGAGCACTGACACTGCAGAGAGATGCCTCATTCAGAAAGTCTATCGCCGCTCTCCCTTCTCCCCAGCACAGCCTCCTCTGTAACCCCAGGGCAAGCTACTACGTCTCCTTTGTACCCAAAGGTCATCTGAGAGCTCTCTTACACCTGACCTGAAGCTTACACTGTCCATGTCCATGTCCATTTCCATGTGCATCATAACAGTCAATACCATGGAGATGTACTCATGAATCCAGCCCCTTCTTTGAGTTTTCTCTCCCTTGGTCTCCTGAGGCATTCAAGAGAGCAGGATTCCTACCTGATAAGCAACCTCAGCCCAGAGCAGCAGGCATCAGCATTCCTATAACGTCCTGAGGCCACCCCCACAGGGAACGTTACTGGCCCTCTGTCCCACATGGGCAGCCTCCTTCCACCCTGCTGGATTTCTCTTGCCTCTCCTCCTTTGTTCTCCTCTGCCCTCTCACCCCTGTACCAGCCCAGCTCACTCCTTCACCACCCAGATCGATGGACCACCCCACCCACCCACCTTAGCTCTGAATGTTGACACCAACTTTTCAGAGGCCCATCCATCCACCGTAAGCCTTTATCGCAGGATTTTGTCCATCCCAAGCAGTGACCACTTGCTTCACCTTGTCACGTCTATGCTTCAAAGCAACTTCTCAGCACCTCTGCAGAGCAGCTGGCACCCTGTGCTCCTATTGCTTGCCGACATGCCTTCCACTCACCAGGCTGTGAGCCTCCTGGGAGCGCGAACCAGATCTTACCCATCCATGTGTCTCCTAACAGCGGGGGCTGCCTGGCCCTTAGCAGGTACTTAATAACTGCTGTCCAAATCAACCCGTTCCGTTCCACAGAGGCAACAGGAGCCAAAGCTGTTTGTGCCAACAGGCACCACAGCCAGAAATTAAACTTGACCTCATCTCGATGCCAGGGCACCTGTCTGTACAGTTCCAGGGCCACCCATTATCTTCTGTGGGCTGTGGTCTGGGGGGTCCCTCACATAGAACCCAGCGTGGATGTGACCCTGGAGTTGTGGGATGCAGGGGCTCCAAACTGTTTTCTTTCTTCTTCCCTCTTCTCCCTTTTAGCTGTACGCCCCTGCCCCGCCCCTCGGAGCCCCCTTTCATTGCTCCGCAGGAGACCATTAAGTGACCATTATGTGCTGAGCTCCAGCCAGACAGCACACGCCAGGCGGCCAATCAACCGGCCAGGTAGCCACCGACAAATTAAGTCCTATTTTATGGAGTGTTTTCAAGTTAGCGTGACACAGGCCAGAGGCAAGTCAGCGGACGCTCACCCATGTGCGCACCAGGCTTCTAGCAGCAGCCTCCGCTACAGGAAAGAAACAGCACGCATGTATGAAAGCAGCCCGTGTTCGGCTAGAAAAATCCATCCCAGGGGATACCTTTGGTTCAGGCTCAGAAACTCGGATGCCACTAATTGTGATGACAGAGAAGACTGGACACCTCGGAGGCCTGGGCTCCCAGTTGCTTTGGGACTTTGGACAAGAGGGATATCCGTGCACCCAGCCGTCCACCCACATCACCGGTGCCGTCCATGGAGGCACTGGCCTCAGTCACACCTGAGCTGAGGTTTGGAGCAGAGCCCAGGGCGAGGGCAACTTCTGTACTACATTCTGCCTGGAATAAATAAATGCACCAAAGTGTAGGCTGATGAACACGACCCTCTAATGAAAACATCAAGGGCAGATAACAAGCATGCGAGGTTGCTATCCGTCCTCATCTCTTATCTTGTTTTTTACAACTACTGGCCTAACACGGACTCTCTGGAACATGTGTGTATTCCAGTGTGTGTGGGGGGGATGGTGAACAATGAGGCTGTGGGGGCGGAGGGCAGGAAGGCCCAGGCTCAGCATGGCCCCCCGTGAACAGCTGAGGACTCTGGACTTCATTCTGAAGAATGTGAAGCAGGAGGAGTGACGAGATTAAGTTTCTTCTCTCATTTTTTATGGCATAACGGATATTAGAAGCTTATTCTTAATCTTTCAAATTATGTATTTACTGTAAAAATACTGCTTTCGGTATTCTGTGTGTAACCAGAGGTCCTGAAACCCTCTAGGTACTTGGTTCTCTCGTGATGGGGCAGAGCCTAAACCAGGGACAATTCTTAGGGTCCGGAAGGTGAATGGAAAGCATACCCTTCCCGCAGCCTCCCCCAACCCCGGAGCTCCTGAGCCGATTAAGCAGCAGAGAGTTTGGGATGGTCCCTGGGGAAGTTCGTGGGGTGCTGCCATTCTAGATGGCTCTAAATGCTTCCGTTGCCCCCTATGCTGGGCAAGACTGGCACAACCCTGGCAGAACTCCTGAGCCTGGCAGGACATGTGCCTGAGCAGAAATAAGGTTTGAAGGGGCATCCAGCTCTCATCTGTGGGCAGGGCGAAGGTTTTCCTTAGAAAGTGATTTTGGTTCCATTTTAACACCGAGATCAAGGCACTGCAGTTCAAGGCTGTAAACACTATGAAAAGCTGCAAAAATTCCCATTGGAACACTGTCAACAGTTAGAGCAGCCACGGGGTGGGGCGAGGTCTGTTTAAATCCACCCATTCTCCGGTGGCCCGCTGAGAAGGCCTGTTCTTTCCTCCCCAAAGATGATCCATTGAAGGAAACATTGGAGGATAAAACAGGCGAGAATCCCAGCTCCTCCCTTTCTGAGTCATGCTACTTAAACTCCAATCCATTCAAATAAATGAATCCACTCTTAAAAGCTCACTCAATTCATGGAAATAATTTAATTTCCTCAATTCACTCAGATATGCCAGGAATAAATAAATGCGCCAAAGTGTAGGCTGATGAACATGACCCTCTAATGAAAACATCAAGGGCAGATAACAAGCATGCGAGGCTGCTATCCGTCCTCATCTCTTATCTTGTTTTTCACAACTACTGGCCTAACACGGACTCTCTGGAACATGTGCGTGCGGGAGACAGTGACCATGTCATCGCGGAGAAGAAGCCAGACATAAAACCATATGGACAGGGTTCCACAGGAGAGAACGGGTAGAACCAATGGAGGGCATCGGTTCTGCCCCGTCCCTCTGTAGGTATCTATATAGTTTCTTCTCTGGCGGTACCAACATACTTTCTAAGTCCAGACGGAAAAATATCCTAACAGTCCCAAAGGATACTCCACGTAGCAAAATAGTCTTTGCACAATCCCTGCACCTTCTGAGCTATGATGCAAGTCAGCAGATGCATCAGATGGACCAAAGGCTCTCTTTAGGGTGCCCCCCTTACCTTCTGCCACATGTTGATGAAGAAGAGCTCCCGGGAAACATTGAAGGACACGTTGGCATCATAGGCATCGTCGCCGAGGTTGGAGATGGAGATGTTTATGGAGATATTCTTCACAGCCCCCAAAGCCAGATAGGGCGTTTTCTCATCAATGCTGCAATGAAAAATGAAGAGCCATTAAAACCCTGAAGCTTTCAGCTTTCAATAATAAAACATGACCCATTGTGGGGTGGCTGCGGGAGGGGGGCAGGAACGCCACTAGCATCACAACTACAAGTCCCAGGCATCCCATGCAGCAGCCATGCATCCTTGGGCGATCAGATCCCATAAGCCTTGGTTTCTTCTTCTAAGCCCATGAATGTTCTGTCCTGCCTATCTCACTAGGCTGTTCCGGGGCTCACATGAAGTCTTGTACATCCAACTTGGAAAATTATAAGACATTTAATAGCGTAGGCATGGAATCCAATCAGACATTAATTCATTAAAATATTTTTGGAGCACCTCCTACCTGCCCATCATTACTATTCTACAAGTGTTCTTGCCTCCTTGTGGCTTCAGAGAGACAGAAAACACAGACACAAAGAAGCAAACACACAGAAGCCGCACTGATGAGGTGAGCTCTCAGTACAAATCTAAAGGAAGAAAGGGAGCAAGATACAAAGATCCCTGGGAACTAGCCAAGGGAAAGTTGTGCCTCGAATGTTCAAAGGCTGGCAAGGAGGCCAGTGTGGCAAAGAGGGGTGACCGAGGGGGAGAGTGGGAGGAAATGGGCTTAGAGAGGCAAAGGCATTAGGGGCAAGCAGATCATGGAGGGCATCGCTGGGCCATCAGAGGATCTTGGTTTGACTGAGATGGAGCCCGTGCAGAGCTCTGAGTGTGATGACCTCCATGTTTAAAGGCTCGCACTGCCCATGATGAGAACAGTCTGTGGAGGGAGTGGTCAGAGGAAATAAGGAAGCCTGGTTAGGGAGCACTTGCAATAATCCAGGTGTGAGAAGATAACACACCAGACCATGATGGTAGAAGCTGAGGTAGTGAGAAGTCATATTCTAGATATGTTTCAAAGGATATACCAACAGGTTTTGCTCATGCATGGATGAGGGGTGTTAGGGATCCTTAACAGGAGAGTCAAGGATGGCTGCAAAGATTTTAGATTCAACAACTAGAAGGGAAGAGTTGTCATTTATTGAGATGAGAAAGGCTATGGGTATAGACGTTTAGTAGGGAAAATCTAAATACTACTTTGATTTTTAAGAAGAGATGTTGAGATAGTTGGATGCCCAAGTTTGGAGTTGAAGGAACAGTCTGGCTGGAGGTATATACTTGGGATGGATTAGCTATGATCACCAGGGAACCTGTGTAGATAGAGAAGAGGTATCATATGTAGGAGTTGGAGATGAGGAGGAGGCAGCAAAGGAGATTGAAAAAGAGTGGCGAGGAAGATAGGAGAGAAACCAAGTGAGAGGGTATCAAACTGGCCACAGAAGATGTGTTTCAGGGAGGAGTAATCGATTTTGTCAAACGTGGCAGAGAGGTAAAAATAACATGAATTAGAACTGGCCAATGGAATTCGCCATTCAGAGGTCATTGGTGATCTTGTTAAGAATGACTTAAGTGGAGTGACTGGGATGAAAGCTTGATTGGAATTGGTTTAAGAGCTGTAGGAAGAGAATAAACGGAAACAATGAGTACGGTCAACTACTTGGAAGACTTTTTCTACAAAGGGGAGATTAAGATGGAAATTATCATAGTATATTGACATGTTAATGGGAAGGATCTATTAGAGAGAGAACAATTAATGATGACATGACAGGGGACAATTGCTGGATGGTTTTGAACAAATGGGGGCGGGGACTGGCCTCAGCTGGTATGAAGTGAGAAAGAGGCCCATATGGCACAGATGCATTCATAGATGGCTGTTAGAAACAAGACAAGATTCCCTTACGATTCCTTCCATTTTGCAGTGAAATAAAGCTGAGTCAAAGACTGGGAAGAAGGAGGAGGATGAGGAGGGAACATTTGAGGGGCGGGAAGGAGGGAAATGGCAGCCCAGGAGAGTGGGAGTGAGCGGGCTACCAATGGGATGATGCTGGGGATGAGCATGATGGGGATGAGAATGACAGTGAGGAGGAGGATGACAATGTTGTTGTACATGAGACTGATGATTATTATGTGATGTGAGCTTTGGACAAGATAAATTCACATGGATGGCCAATCTTTGATTGGCTAACCAGTTAATGGAAGATGTGGTTAAGCATATGAGGGTTTGTGTAATGGACAGTTGATATTTTTGGCTACTCCACATCCTGACACCTTCCTGTGGTGTCTCAAGATAAATGGGAGGGGCCCATCAGAAGAAAGAGTTAGGGTTAGTTGCTAAAGTGTAAGCACTGAAGTGCAGTCATGTGATCTCAGGATGGTCAAGTGGCCTCAGTGTGGTGAGCAGAAGCTCCTAACTCATGAATTTTGAGTTTCCCAAGGCACCAGAGCCCTCTGAAACATCTGAGGTGACCACAGAGGATTGAGAACCCTGAAGTGGCATCCTGAGCTAAGGCTGCCTCCTTTGTCTCCGGTAATGATGGTTCTCCAGCTTCCCTGGCTAAGCTCTGAACCAGCCTCTTACCCTTCCAATACATTCCTTTTCTGTTTTCTTTTTAAAATATGTTTTTATTGATTTTAGAGAAAGAGGGAGAGAGAGAGAAACACTGATGTGAAACATCGATCGGCTGCCTCTTGCATGCCTCCTATTGGGGATCAAGCCGGCAACCCAGGCATGCACCCTGACCGGAAATCGAACCGGTGACCTTTTGGTGCATGGGATGACGCTCAATCAACTGAGCCACACTGGCCAGGGCTCCTTTTCTGTTTAAATTAGCCAGCACATGTTTGTTGTTGTTTGCAGCCACTGAGATAGCTAGTAGAACATGAAAGACAAGAGAACTATCCAAAATCTCAGTAGGTTAAAATACTTTGAAATACAGATGTTGGGGGGGAGGAATCCTCATTACTCATCCAAGAAGAGGGGACCTCACTTTCCTGTGTGCCTGGCACGTCAACAAGAATAACATGTGCAAGGAGAGATCTGATGGTCTCGTTTTTTGGAAGCAAGAGCTCTGTGGATCCAAACAAGATGTGAAAAATTAACTCAGAGGAAAGTTTCAAATTCCTGAATGGCCTCCAATAAATTACGACCCCGACCTCCAGCTATGTGGCAATTATTTATTATTGTTGGCCACTTTAACTTTAAACAATTGATGGGTTATTTCTGTCCTTGCGTTTGCTTTTGTAAGATTAAAGGAGTAATCTTCAGGCCTTGAGGAGTTATGACAGAGAGAGTGCTAACCTTGCTTTATCTCGAGAAGGAATTGCATAGGCCACTCACAAGTAGCTCAGTGGCCTCAGAGAGCATCCGCAGTTTCCAAATGGAATCTGAAACAGAGACACTGCAAAAAAGCACGGACCGTGGGGCAGGGGGCTGCCTCCTTATTCCAGTTTTACTGTTCACGGTCAGCCACCTTTGCTTGTATGTACATGGCAAGGGATCAGGCCAGCGACGCCTAACCTCCTGCCAGCCCCCAACGCGCAGACCTCTGTCACGTGATCATGCAGCAAGGCCATCCCTGGGGTCTCCAAGTCAAGTGACTCAAACACGGCTCCGTGACTGAGGGAAGCCAGGCCCCTTCCAGGGCCGACTGTGAACTCAGACTTGCTAAAAACGAGGGTCTCAAAGCTGCGTCACTCCTTCCTCACAGCGAGAAACCCAAGTATAAAACAGAACATCTCTGTTTCCAAAGCTATTCTTAGAAATGAAATGTAATTTGCCAGGTGCTGGGTACTTTCAAACATGTCACCCTTCTGAAACCTGACGACACCATGAAAGGTTCCTGATGTTAGTTCCATTTTTAGAGACGAGGAAATGGAGATGCAGAGAGATAAGGTGACCGGCCAAGGGGCTGTGCTGGCTTCGAACTCGGTGCCTCCTAGGCCTTCAAGGCCCACCCCTTGCCATCGCAGCCCATGTTCTCCAGCCCCTCACCTGCCACCCCCAGGAGGCCCTTTCGGATCTCCCTCCCGGTGAAATAAATCTCCCTGTTATGACCCCTTCCTGCCCCGTGTGCTCGACCGTCCTTCCCAGCACCAACCAATGTTGTGATGACACGTTTACTTGTGCGGATGTTTGATTAAGAGCTGTCTCTCTCCCATTAGGATCCAAGCACCGGGGAGCAAGGGCCTCTGTCTGGTTTTGCTCATTACTGAATCCCCAGTGACACAGCTGTGCCTGGCACTCTGTAGGTGCTCAACAAACCTTTGTGCAATGAATGAATGAACACGCACACCATCCCCACAAGATCATCAGCTTAATCTTTGCACTTTGCAGAGAAAGAAACTGAGCTGTCTCCCCCGCCCCCCCAACCCCCACCAACACACAGAGGGAAACGCAGCTATCTGGAGGCTGAGCTGAAGTTAGTGCCAAACTTCCATGGGCATGAAGGCTATGGGCATGAAGGCTGTCTGAGCTACAGCTCTTATATCAATTCCATCTCGGCCGGGAAGGGCTTTGGCAAGAATATCTTTTCGTGACATCTGAAAAGAACAGGACTTCTTGAAGACCAACCTCTGACAGGACTGTTGAAAGAGTAAAACAACCAGGCACAGCGAATGCCAAACATTCCCCCTGGTGCTCACTTATTCAGTAAAGAACAATCTTTCTAATTTTCAAGAAATTGTATTCCCGGGAAAAAAAATTTCCCATTAATTTTAATTTGCTTGTGCAGTCTTTAAAGCGGGTCGTATTACTCTGAACACCTACCACTCCGATGTGCTTTGATAAGAACAGCATTATTAAGAGTCAACATGAGAACCAACTGTAGTTTCTAGAAAGCTTATCTTACCACACATCTGGGGCCGGCTGGAAACACATTGCTCCTTTGTTATCAAAAAATAACAACTATAACTGTCCTAATACATCTCACGGCAGCTGGTTTTGAATATGTTGGCTTTGGCACCATCCACCCCGTACTCCAAATGTCAGCTGTGACTGCCACCATCTTGGCGAATGTGTGACGCCTGAGGGTCACTGTAGAATTTGTTGTGTGCCCTCACTCACCCCCTCCCATTAAGAGTGCGTACCCTCCAAGTTCCTTGTTGGGAACATGCAATACATTCCCATACCAATCCTCATATGCTGAACCACGAAGGCCACTAAACTAAATTCTTCCCCTTCTACCACCATGGAAAGAATTTTATTCAGGTAAATTTTTGCGAAGATGCTAAGGGAAGAAACTAAACTAGCTTAATGGTGTTTAAAAATGAATTTTCCATTGGATCATTTTTGATCCTCCTTAAGTCTTCGAAATATAAGTCTTAGAAATATTGAAAAGGACCTTATTTAAATAATCTGTGGTTAAATCCTACCTTCCATAAAATATAATACTTTTATTTCCTTTTGCTGCTAGTTTTAAACTAGCCTGAGCAACAGACGTAAATTCAGGAGTTAACCAAGTACATTCTGGTCAACTATATTTCTAGTTTTAAAATCTTCTTGCCACATCATCATTATTATTGATGATATTACACTTGTCAACTGCAACTATATTTGATCATGACAACTAGGAGAATCATACAAGGCAGCCAAATTCATCCATTTTTCCTTCCTGCCTTCTTCCTTCCATCTTCCCACCCTCCCTTGCTCCCTCCCTTCTTTTTCTAGTCATTTATTCATCCATCCATCCATTACTTAAAAAAAAAAACTACCTTCCCAACTTAGGTACCAGGGATACAGTTTCCAGACCTCAAAGAGTTCACCGTCTAGTGGAGGAAGCAAACATGTAAGACATGATGTCAATGTGTGCTATGTGTTGACTAGAGAGAAGAGGAAGCATCCCTATGAGACCCTTTATGTTATGAGACCACAAAGAAGAAGTTCTGCAGGGGCAGTGGGAGGAGGGGAGGTGTAGCGGAAGGTTTTAGGCAAGGTATTACTAAGGAGGCAAATTATGAGTCCTACAATTAATGGGACGATAGCCCTGCCAATAAAAATGTTGCTAAGATTGATTGTACACACACACACACACACACACACACACACACACAATCCCTAGTTTTTTCATTCATGGAAATCATATTTAAAAGGACATCGTGGTCCTGGCCGGTTTGGCTCGGTGGTGAGAGCGTCAGCCTGTGGACGGAAGGGTCCTGGGTTCGATTCCAGTAAAGGGCGTGTAATGCCAAAATTGAGAAATGTCAAAATCGGGGGCAGCCTTCCTGAGGAAGGATTCAGCGTCCCACAAATCACAGATATCCTCAACATTGTGTCAGAAAAGCCACGGCATCAATGATAGCCACTGCCATTTAAAAATCACAGACAATGCTTCCTTGTCTTAAAAGTGGGCAGACATAAAATCAGAGATGGAATTTGGCAGCTGGATGGCAGCCCACTGGATCCATCACTTCACAGATAAAGGCCAAGGAGTTAACCACTTTCCCGTGGCCTCTCAGCAGACAGTGGCAAAGCCAGATAGACCTCCTGACTCCTGGTCCAGCGTTCCTCCCTCTGTCCCGAAAATACAGGAAAATGCGACAAAACTTTATAAAATTCACATAAAGCTTATCTGGCTGTACTAAGACGAGAAATGAAATTGTGTTTGCCTTCTTAGCATTTAAAACATTGAGAATATTGGAAGGTGCCATCTCTTTATAAAAGCTATCTGAGGTGCTTCCCTTTCTGCTTGACAATTGTCCTTGAAGTTGGTGGAGGCGCTCAGGATGGTTCCAGATACCTTCAGCACCTCTGTTGGGCCATCGCCTCGGGGCTTTGTTGATAACTATCAGTCTGTCCACTACTAGAGCTTTAAACTTACAAACACGAAAAACCCCATAAAACCACAGTTGCTCATCTGACATCTTCCTATGAGGGCCAGGAACACAAAATACCAAATAAACTGATTACCATGTGAAGGAAAAACACCACGGAGTGAACACAAGTCATGCTGAAGAACAGGTGCAGGACAAGGTGCAAGAGAAATCCAGAGGGAAGGAATCACTGTAGATGGAAGTTCCCCTAAGAAGTTCCCCGAGAGATGTAGGAATTGAGCCACATCTTTTGTTGTTGTTAATCCAACAATATTTTTCCCATTGATTTTAAGAGAGAGTAGAAGGGAGGGAGGAAGGGGAGAGAGAGAATGAGAGGAGAGAGATGGATGTGAGAGAGACCCATCGAATGGTTGCCTCCTGCACACACCCCAGCCGGGGTGGGGGATCGAACCTGCAACCCAGGTACATGCCCTTGACTGGGAATCGAACCCCGAGACACTCCGGTCCACAGGCTGAGCAACACCAGCCAGGGCTTGAGTCACATCTTAAAGAATGAGGAGCAGAGAAACAGGAAGTACATTCCGGGCAGAGGAAACAATCAACTACAGATAAATGAGTGGAGGTGACTCAGAAATAACGTGGAAAGCAGCAGGAAAAGGACTTCCTTAGCAGTAAGATGAATGGGAGGCCAGCAGGTTACGCAGAATGCATCCAGATTCCCATGGGCTTTGGACGTCAGAGTTTTGGGTTGATCCTCTAGGCCAGTGAACTGAACCATGTTATCTTGAGTCACCAATGTCAGGTGAGCTGAAAGTACTTTGTTAATAAATAACAAGGCACTGAAGTGAAGGTCTTACAAAATGGAGTACATTATGGGTGGTTCTACCCCTGTCCCCTGGGGTCTTATCACTTGTAGTCTGCAGAGGCTGCAATTCGATCCCCATCTTTTGCTGAAGGACTTTTCCCTGCAGGCCAGCAAAGTGCCAAAGAATCAAGCTCCTGACAGCCCCGGAGCAGCCCTCAGCCAATGAGGATGCAACCGGTGCACAATGACCTCAGCGCCCTCACCTATCGCGTGACGATGCTGAAGTACACGTTCCAGTTCTAAGCCCGGGCTGCCCGATATGGTGGCCAGTGGTCACCTATGGCTTTGAGCACTTGAAGTGTGGTAGGTCTGCATTAGGTGTGAAATGCACATCAGCTTTCTAAGGCCTAGCACAATAAAACAAGAAAGGATGTAAAAAAAACATCTCAATCATTGTATTAATATTAATTACAGGTTTACCTGACTTTTTGCTACGTTATTTTTGCTATCTATAAAAATGTGTTTTACAAGTTTCACTTTAATGTTTCAATGTGGCCACCAGAAAATTGTAAATTGCATATGTGGTTTGTAGTATGTGTCTACTGGTCAGGACTCTCTAAGACTCTGAGTAAATTCTACGTATTTTGCTTTTACCAATACAATATGTTTGATTTGTGATTAATCTCCGATGGTACATGTTTGCTCATGTTACTTGCAAAGGAGAGGTCGAGGGAAAATAAAACAAATTTGGGTAAAAATAAAATTGGTAATATTTAGCCTCGCAAACTCACTTGCTTGTGACAGGCAGTAATGAATACTGTGAAATGTCACAAAAGAAAAAGCGTACCACATGTGTGCTTGTCTTCCCCACAAAGTAATTTTGAGTTTCACCAACATCTGATGCCCAAAGTGGTACACTGTGCAAATAAACCTCACTGGTGAGGGGCGCATTTATGTGCTGCCTGCAGTCATCGGTTGAGGGCTGCTGTGGGGAAGGAGGGCATCGTTCCCAGCACCTCTGCCTGGTGGGCAAGGCAGCCAGAGAGGCAGTTACTGGAGCTGAGCACCAGGCCTGAACACAGGGTAGCAGGGACACTGACAGCGCTGACCGTGCCCGCTGCAGGGTCCTATGAACGGGAGATGCAGCTTGATGAATGGGAGAAGGAGCCAGCCAGGGAGGCCCGTGGCAGGCAGAGCAGCACAGTTAGTCCTGTTATCTCTAAATGCCTGGAAGAGGCCCAAGGCCCTGGAGACACCCCACCACCCCTTGTAAGCCACATCCTGGTCACTTCCCTTCTTTAGCAACTGTCAGAAAGATCCTTCCCAAGTGCCACGGTCTCCGTGTCTACCGATGGTTCCAGCCCCCTCGGGCCTCACGGTCCTGCCACATGTTGGTGTGGGCGGCCAAACACACCCCTGACCCAGGGCTGACTGCCCATGGGTTACACAGGGGCGCTGTCCTGGTGTGCATGGCTGCCAAGGGCTCTTAAAGGCAGGTGTGCCCAGGCTAAGAGGAGGTTGTTAATCATTCTGAATGTTAAAACAGGGCATCACAAGGTAGGACATGGGACAGTACCCTTGCTGAATCTGAGGGGTACATATATTGAGCTTCTATCAGGCAATCCATTTTAGAGAGAATGATCAGGGATAAATTCAAGAAGCAATGGACGGCAGCGAACACAATCTCTGAGCCCAACTCTGAAGGCTATGTACTCAGTATCTGCCCTCGGCTTCCCAACATAGGAAGGCAGCTGTCGATCCGCCCAATGTTGTGGGGTTTACTCCACAGCCTCTGTTCACCTCCCCGGGCTGGGAGCTTGTGCAATCAAGCCCACTGCTTGCATCTGAGAGCTGCCTCTGGAGTCCTTACAGGAGCATCTGCATTCCAAGAGCCACACTCGAGGCCTCTCCCCCCGTGACACAGCGAGCTCCTCTTTACAGAAAATTACTGCTCTGGACCAACAATAGAAAGACCCCTTCTCAAAGCCCCAGCGTTTCTACACCTCCAAGGAATGCAGCCGCCGATGCCAGCCTTTAGAGGCAAGATGCCAGGGTGATGCCCTCACCCAATTCTGCACACGTGAGTGTCACACATGAGGGTTAGCACCGTGTTTTCAGATTCTCAGTCCCTGTCTCTCAGCTGAAGAGGCTCTCCTCCCCCCAAGACACAGTCACTCTCCTGTGACAGAACTCTGGACAAGGGAACCTTGAAGTCCAGCTCGAGACTACAAAGAAGTCAGCTCTCACGGAATGTTCCAGAATAAGCTCCGAAATTTCTCTTTCCTACAAGGATAGGAAACTGTTTTGTCTTGCTGGCTCATTTCAGCTAGTAACTGCCTATTCCTTTGCATTGCCATAGATCTTCCTGATAAATTATTTAGAATCCAAATATCTATTTTCATGGCTATAAAAAAAATCACTAAAGTCTCCTGATTTATAAGGTTTTAGTTATTGTGGCAAAAAAAGATATCCCTTGTGTGTGTGTGTGTGTTTTAACAAAAACATTTTTGGTTTAAAAAAAGCACCAAAAGATATCCAAACAGGATACTGCACCAAAAGGTGCGATACTAAATATACATGAACAATGAAATCTAATCTTAGTTTAGCCTTTAATAGATTCTAGAGCAGTGATGACGAACCTTTTGAGCTCGGCGTGTCAGCATTTGGAAAAACCCTAACTTAACTCTGGTGCCGTGTCACATATAGAAATTTTTTGATATTTGCAACCATAGTAAAACAAAGATTTATATTTTTGATATTTATCTTATATATTTAAATGCCATTTAACAAAGGAAAATCAACCAAAAAAATGAGTTTGCGTGTCACCTCTGACACGCGTGTCATAGGTTCGCCATCACCGCTCTAGAGTGACGGGGGTTGTTTCTTTGCCCAGCTCTCAGTCTTGTCCTGTGGGTATTCTATGGCCCCTGTGGTTTACAGCCTCAGCCCTGAGCCGCCTGCTCTACACCATCCCATGTCCCTCACGCTGACTCGCTCAGGATCCTCTCACCTCACACCCCGAGATACGTTTCACTTCCTTCAGTGCTCAGCGCCACATCTGGACCAGATTGCTTCGCAGGTGTTCCCACCCTCCCTCTGCCTCTGCTCAGCCTCCCCTCCTGCCTTTGGTTTCCCTGGCAACCCCCTCGCCAAGGACTGGCTGGACTTGAGCTGGACCCCTGGGTCGATGTGCTTACACGGCATGTCCCAGACCTCCACCAGCATCTATTGGGTACTTGTCTGCTTTCCAATACACTTTAAAAAAAATCTAAACAGCAACAGTTTGATTAATTGAGTTCTGCTTTCGTTTTAAATATGCTTTAATACTCATATTGTTCATGCCCTTAAATACTGCCTCCACCACTAATTGGACGATACGTGTGCATGGATGTAGGTTTTAATCTTTTCCAACAGTGGGTTATTAAAGCCCTGTGGTTGGAGAGGGGCTTCACCTCTCACTGCGCTTTATAAACCCCTTCGAATCATGCAACACAGACCCATGCGGTTATTAACTCCAGATAGGAATCCCCAGGCCCCGCTGGAAGGCACGTCCATTAAGGTTTACAGCGGGGCAGGGAAACGAAGCCTGGGCCTGGACTTCTGGTTGGAAAAGCACTTCCACGGAGCCAGAAATACCTCTATCACCCTCCTATGTGCCCACCTGGGCCAGTTTTATAACCATCAGGAGAGAAAAGCATTTACTAAGGTGGTCCGAGCCAAAATAGTGGTTTCCTGAGCAACACTCAGATAATGAACGCATGTTACTTTAAAAAAGCAATACGCCCAATATCCTCGCTGAAGTCACTCGCATGAATCTGGCCCGGGGCCTGGCTCGTTTACTAACTCATGCAGGGACAGGACCAGTACTGGCTGCAGAGGCCCTCCTCCTCCGTGGGGGCACACGAGGAGCCAGAGGGCCCTCCCTGCCCCTCCAGGCAGCGCCGGCTCCTGCCTCCTGCCCCATCTGTTTCACTGTGAAAAGAACGGCTGGTTCCCAGCGAACAGAGGCATTCCAATCCTCATCAGCCTTTACTTTAGGGGTAGTTTCCGGAATCACTAAATCTCAGGAACATCTGGAACAAATCAGCGAGGTTCACTCACTGTAACAACTGGATTAAAGGCAAAGAATACTCGGGGTGGCGGAGGAATTCCCCAGATCTGGGGGCTGCGCAGGGGCCTGACGTCATGAGACAGGGATGGTGTGCGGCGATGTATGGCTTGGCCCAGCAGTGGCACGGTGCCACCGATGTCTCACATGAGCCGCCCGCTCAACGGGGCCACTACGCACTCAAAATGCAAGGAGGTGGGGGCGGGATGCGCACCTCCCAGGCCCGGCAGGCCAGACAACTCAAGAGAACCAAGTGAGCATGACTCCCGTGGTCCCCGACCCTAATTCCAGCTCCACAATCAAATGGGGGATGTACATGGTCACAGACAATGAAATGTACTGAGATGACAAGCCTCCCTAGATTTGGGACCGTTTTCTCCTGTGAGGTGAGCAGCCACAGGGGCCACGGGGAAGGAAGGAGCTCTTTCCTCCTGGGTCTGGAGGCCGTGAAGGTAGAAACAAGGATGCACACGCCACAAGCAGAACCTCAAACCACCACGAAGGGGCCCATCCGCCCATCAAGTGGTGCCGCGTTCACCACGGGGCCCGTTTCTCTGCTTCGGGCCTGAAGCGCTCGTTTTCTTGAGCTCATCAAAGCTCTGATGAGCAGTCACCTGTGTCTTTAATGAATCATAAGCCAAGAGCAAGAAATAAATGGTCATTTCCTGATCGGTGTACTGTAGACACGGGGAGCCACAGAGGCAGGAAAACGCGACAGCAGCCTTAATATGAACTCTCAATTCTGAACGTCACAGCAGAAATCTTTCGTCTACTCCAGTAGGCGGAGCAAAACATCGGTTTCCCCAATGTGTATCTTTTCCCATACTCGGGGGAAACTTCTAGATCGGGGGTTTTTAACCTGTGTGTTGTGCCACCAGATACTCTACGCAGCCTAGTAAAGTGAATGGACCCCTTCTCACAGTATTGCTTTTAAATGCACACATTGAAAAACAGGGTAACCAGGAAACCAATCACAGAAAATACAACGGTAATTATATTTTTCAATGTGTGGTATAGCAATGTGTGCTGGTTTTTAAATAGCACTGACTCATAAGATTGGGCGGCAGATCGAAAAACCACCCTAACAGTTGGGATGCATGTAAATGATAGTTAGAGATCTCTGTCATACGGCAAGTCGATACGAAAACATCAGTGATTTCTGTGGGTGACAGTCACAGGGGCTGCAAATATCCCTGGGCTTTGCTGTCTACATGTGTAACTGAATAAGAGGCAAAGTTCCGATTGGAAGTCAATGCAAACGAGGATGCGATTGTTTTCTGATCCAAGTTCACAGACCCCATGAATTCTATGCACAGACCGCGAGGGGACAGGGACCCATAAGGACCTCTCTCCTCCGGGAAGGGGAGGGACTGTGCAATGATGGGAAGAACAGGCCACGTGACGGAGGGTGAGGCAGGGACAGCGCGCTCAGCCTCACACCGGGAGGAAAGGGAAGAACAGCCGTCCCGCAAGGTGTGTGAGAAGATGCTCTGATTTCATTCATCTCAACTCCACGGTCCCGGGACCAACAGTGAGCCATCTTCAAAACTGGGGACATTGGTCAGGTAGGTACGAGAATGAGAATCTTCTCCTTGCTTAGGAGGGTACATTGTGTTTTCCACACCAGAAAAAAAAATGAGAAATTTTAAATGTTTTGTTTTTTTAAAAGAAACGCAACTGTAGACTGAAACAGTGGCATTCGCCTCTTGTTCAGGTCTCATTATCACAGAAAACATTCTCAAAAAAGAGCCCCGTGTCCCTGGCCGGGAAGACTGCCTACTCCGCGCGAGCATCCCGTGCTCCCTGAGGCACTGGCTCTCGGTTGCACCGGGAGGACATTGAAGTGAAAGGCATCCCTCACATGGCGGCCCGCTCCCCTGGTGTCCCTTGTGTCTGGATAGCCCTCTCTTTTTGTTGTTGTTA
>NW_005871367.1:272898-306826 GCF_000147115.1 Myotis lucifugus
TCTCCCAGTATCTGGCCCCAAGTATCAATGACCAGCAGGACATACTGGCCACCTCCAGGGCACTTGTGTTTTGAAAGAGGTTCATGTTTGAATTCAAAACAAGCATTCAAAAGGGCGGTGTTGCCAGCAGGCTGTGTGTGTACGGGTGGTGGGCACTGCGAGCCCTGCCCAGTTCCCTTCCCAGCTGCTGCCCCCCAAACCCCCAGCGGATGGGAGTGTGGGCAGCAAGTGGCGCCCATCTGCATGCTTCTCCAGAGCCCTGTCCTCAGCTGAGGGGGCCTCCTTCAAGGAGGGTTCCCCTCCGCCACCACCCCCATTGGCAGCCAGCCAGTGGCTGACTAACAGGGGTAACCGAGGGCCAGCCCCTTGCCTCAGCTCTGGTGTAATGTATGCTCCAGAGTTTCCCACCTCGGGCCAAGGCTAGACCTGAGCTGAAGCCACATCCTCGCTCAGTCCCTTCCCCTTCCCTCATTCCCTCACAGTTCCTCCCACAGCCTCACTAGACCAGATGCTCCCCAATCTGTCTTGGGCTCTGTTTCCGGGGAACCCAACCCAAGACCACATGGGAGAGACATTGGGAGGAAAATAGGATGCCTTTTAAAAAAATCATCACTTAATTGAACATCCGGCCGGACATCTCGAACCCCAAACACCTCTCTGTGGTTCTGTTTACAGCTCTAATATGCAGAGTGTGGCCCACTGGGCTGCGTGCTTTCCCACAAGCTCAGCGCAGTCAGAAGAACCGTGGAGGGTAGGCCGGCGGGTGGTCCCACAGCTTGGCCCCCACCCCGAGCAGGAGTCTGGTTTAGCCCCAAAGGCAGTTTTGTCTGACGTTCCCCAGGCGCTGGGCCGGAGGCAACGTTGGGTGTTAAAGAAAGATTTAAAACAAGCTGGCATCACAGAGTCCTTGCATGTTTCCTGCTCAGTAGTCAGCCTTGTACATCTCAGATGGCTCAGGGCAGGCAGGCCAGCACTGCTGCACGCAGTGAGCTCACAGGCTCATCGGGCCTCGTGTGGCCACATCACTCAGAAGCTCCTCCACCCAACGGCACATCGTGGAATCTGATGAGCGTCGCACGGGGCGGGTGGCCCCCCTGCACTCACAGGCACTGGCTCCCAGAGACACCTGGGTCGGGCATTTTTAATCCAACCACCAATTCTAGCAAGACGAGGTTCTCCCTTCTCCACCCCACTCGCTCCCCCACCAGTAAAACACGAATGGAGCCCCTACTCTGTGCCTATCTGAGCTCTGGAAACAGTCTAGTTCAGGGGCCAGGGGGTCAGCGCATGACCTCTAAGGGATTATCATTTCCTAATTGCCTGAGAACAGCCTCAATGCGTTCCAACCACGTGGTTGTGAGAAGCAACACCCCAAATCATAAATGTCATCTGTTTGCCGATGAGGAAAGGGAGGCCCAGAGAGGGGGGTGTGCCTTGGCCTCGGTCCTGTCCCCCAGGCAGCCAGCGCTGTGACTCCTGCCACACAGACCTGCCCCCTGGGGTCCCGGTTGTGGGCTGTAAGGTTCTGACCTGGTTCTTCTGGGCGATCTTTTGTCCCTTCTTCCAGCGCAGCACGGGTGTCAGAGCCGGCAGCTCCCGCTCCTCCTCTCCGCTCACATGTGGCCCCAGGCTGTAGGCGGCTTCGAACACAATGGGGCTGATGACGTCCTGCACCCTCCGCTGCAACAATAAACACACACGCGCGTGAGCGGCGAAGCCGGCTGACATTTGCGGAGCGTTTCACGGTTTACAAAGGCCTTCCACGTGGCCTGCCCCTGGTGACCCTCACCACCGCCGCTGTGAGGTGGGGTTTCACTGTCTTCACATTTGTGATGAGGTCACTGCGGCCCAGAACAACGAAGGTCTTGTCCAGGGTCGCTCTGCTAATGAGCGGGGGCTCCTCCACTCTACCGTGCATGGCGCGCAGGCACCGTCTCTTGAGCATATGGAAGGCATTACCTTACTCATCTTCCAAACATCCCTGGAGCTGGCAGCATGGGCGGGCGGGGAGCATCTGCCCGCGCCCTGCAGCGCTCGCCCCTCGTGTCCCTGCTGTCTGGCTGATCAAAGCTCCTCTGAGTCGAGATAACTATGGATTCTGCCCAGAGCTAGTCCTCAATGGAGCTGGAAGAAAAGCCTGACTTCAGGCCTTGTGTTCTTTCCCTGGGAGCCCAAGGACTTTAGGAGCCAAGGGAATGCGAGGTTGATAGTCACGTAAGGAAAGCAGAGGCAGGGAAGGGAGGAAAGCAGACATATAGTGGACACCTATGAGAGGCCAAGCACGGTGCTGGGTGTTCTAGAATGATGAGCGACACGCTCAAACCCCTGTGAGCTAGGGCTCATGATCCTCCATCTATACTAATAAAAGGGTAATATGCTAATTAGACCAGACATCTTCTGGATGTCCTTCCAGACAAAGCCACGGTGGCGGGGCCGAGGCAGAGGCAGTTAGGGGTGATCAGACCAGCAGGGGAGCAGTTAGGGGCATCAGGCAGGCAGGTGAGCCGTTAGGAACCAGCGGTCCCGGATTGTGAGAGGGATGTCTGACTGCCGGTTTAGGCCCGACCTAAACCAGCAGTCAGACATCTCCCGAGGGGTCCCAGATTGGAGAGAGTACAGGCTGGGCTGAGGGACACCCCCCGTGCACAAATTTTGTGCACTAGGCCTCTAGTGGTACAATAAAAGGGAAATAAAGGTGCAAGGCTAGGTGCCCAGGGCCCAAGGCTAACAGGGGTTTTGAATCACAGCTGTTGAACCCTGGAGTTCCTGGCCTTTCTGTACAAGGTGTCCCTGTCTCCCACGGACTGAGTGCCCCCAGGCTCCCAAGTTAGAGTCCAAGGAGGAGGAAAGGGTAGGAGTCCTACTTTCTGGGCCAGGATGCTCTGTGGGAGGCAGGTGTCCAGGTGGAGCAGAGCAAGTCTGAGCAGGGCACCAAGAAGCCGAGTCCCCATTGTTCGTCACTCACGGGAGAGACGGGGGGTGGGGAGTGGCCCACTCAGGGTGTGAGAGGAGACCTGAGCTAGTAGGTGAGGGAATCGGACTGATTCTTAAAACCTGAAGCTGAACAACTTGCCCTAGCTGGTGTTGCTCAGCGGTTAGAGTGTCGCTCACCCACCAAAGGGTTGCAGGTTTGATTCCCAGGCAAGGGTATGTACCTGGGTTGTAGGTTCGACCCCCACCTTGGTCGGGGTATGTATGGGAGGCAAACAATCCATGTGTCTCTCTCACATCCATGTTTCTCTCTATGCCCCTCCCTCCCTTCCACTCTCAAAAAAAAAATCAATGGAAAAAATATCCTCAGGTGAGAATTAGCAACAAAAACAAAAACACACAACTTTCCTTGAAGTCCACAGAATATTATTTTAAAACTAGAGGCCCGGTGCATGAAATTCATGCATAGGGGTGGTGGGGTCCCTCAGCCCAGCCTGCACCCTCTCACAATCCGGGACCCCTCGAGGGATGTCTGACTGCTAGTTTAGGGCAATTGGGCCTAAACTAGCAGTTGGATATCCCTCTTACGATCTGGGATTGCTTCGCCCAGGCCGGCTGCCAGCACCGGGGACCCTGGGCAGCTTCTCTCAGGCCCTGGCTTTGTCAGAAAGGACGTTCGGAATGATGTCCGGTCGAATTAGCATACTACCCTTTTATTAGTATAGATGATCCAACCACTCTAGTTTCTAACATTACCCTAATGTTTCTAACGTGCCGCCACTCCAGCCACTCCAGCCACGCCTGCCGCGAGGGAGACTCCAGGCAGGGCTGGCTCATTTGGAATGAGTTCTGACATCCGGGGCTGGGGAGGCTGTGCTCTGGCTCTGATCTCACGAACCTGTTTTAACTAAGAGTCTGAAAAACAGCTTCTTATTACACGTCCCAGTAGCTCTGGCAGAAGGGATGCAAACCGCACGGGGCCCCGGGCGGAGGCGAAGTGGGGGCAGCAATTAGAAACAAGCCAACGCCCCACAGGACAGCCCACCTCCCAGCTACCAAGGAAAAGCAGCGGCCACAGCTCGTGGTTTCCTCCCCATTTCGGGACGGGCAGCTTCCCCGGGCTCGGCACTGCAATTAAGCGGGGGAACTCCCGAGGGGAGAAGGAGCTTGGGGTTCTGGCACAGACTGTAATTGCTGAAATTTTACTGCTAGGGGAAAAAAATCACCACTACAAACTGAAGCTTCTAACGTCGAATACAACTTCTCCCGGCAGGCTGAGAGGCCACGGGAGCTCCTGGTTTGCGAACTGAAGGGCCCGGCCTGAGAGCTCGCAGCTGGCGGCTGGGTCTGCGGCGGCCGAGGTTGTACAGGGAACTTCACATATGCTCCTCGTGAGCTTTACTGGGTGCTCACTCTATGCCAGGCAGCGGGCGGGGCCCGAGGGACACAGAGACGGAGGGCTTTCAGGAGAAACAGGCGAGCAGTGACAATCCAGTGCCACATGCACAAGGGCAGGGCGGCTTTGGGGACACAAAGGAGGGACACCTGATCTGGATGGAGGGTTGGCAGGCTTCCCAGGGGAGGTGTTCCGGGCTCGGTTATATGACAGGAGGCTATTAGAGAGCAGGCGGGAGGCATAGGAGGGTCTCGCAGGGTAGAAGTGGCCTGCGGTGTCCAGGAGTTTGCATGTGGTCCCCAAAGGGGGGAACGTTGGGCTTGTGGGCAGGAGTGAGGGGAGAGGAGGCTGAAGCAGAGACCAGATCTCAGGGGACGTACAGGTTGGAGTCACCTGGCTGAAGGCAACCCAGGTGAAGTTCCTCTGGAGGGTCAACCACCTCTCACCGCCCCCCTCATACACACACCTGTCATCCTGGGCCCTCACCTGAGTGCTGTGTGCTGTGGTGTCCTGGCTGCTGCTGCCACCCACCCCTCTTGCAGACCAGGGAACCTTGACGGGTGGGTATGAGCAGCATCAAATCACAAGGCCCCGCCACCTGCCCACAGGGAGCTCCGCACGGCTATTGGAGGGAAACGCCCAGGAAGACGAGATGCCAACCCTCACTGCGCAACCCTGACTAAGCAGCACCCGAGCGCCGCGGGTCCCGACCAGCCCCGTGAACGAGAACCTGCCTCCCAGCCGCTCTTCTCCAAGAAACGAAGGGTTTTCATCCTCCTGAGCTAACTGAGCAACTACAGCGGGAACCAGATGCAAACAGGAAGGGGCTGACCTCACTTTAAGTGGGCAAGTCACACAGAAGGCCAGCAAGTAAGCCACTGGCATTAAGCCAGATTGTTGGTTTGGAGAAACACACACACACACACAAACCCACCTCTAAGTGTTTGTTTGGTTTGTTTTTTTAAAGAGGCCTCAGTATTTTTTCGTTTTCCAAACGTGATTTGTTTGTGTGTGTGTGTGTGTGTGTGTGTGTGTGTGTCCCTTCCATCCTGTATCATTGCTCACTATTTCTCCGCTCTCCACACCCACCTCTATTTCTCCTCCGATCACCTTGCTGGCACGCCTAAAAATGAGACATCTTCAGAAGTGACATGCCTTTTCCTTTCTCTCTATGGCCAGAGTGATTAGAATGGCGGTTAAAATGTTACAGACGCATTTAAAATTCCCATAAGTTTGAAGATTTGTTAAGAACAAACGGAGGAGTCTGCATTTCTAGCACTGAAAGAACAACACTGAAGATCGACGCTCTCAGAACGACCAGGAAAGCTGGCGTGCCCCCGATGTAATATACAGACGATGTATCATAGAAGTGTACACTTGAAACCTATATACAGTGGGGCCTTGACTTACGAGTGTCCCGACTAACGAGTTTTTCGAGATACAAGCAGTCTCTCGGCTGATTTTTTGCTTTGATTTGCGAGCTAAAATTCGGGTTACGAGCCAGCTTCAGATACCCCACCGCTAGTTGGCGCAGCGAACGTCACAGTGAACGCCACAACATCAGCCCAGCATTCAATTCATTGTAATGGTGAAAATTGATTTGACATATGAGTAATTTGAGTTACGAGCTTGGTCACGGAACGAATTAAACTCGTAAGTCAAGGCCCCACTGTAATTGTACTAACCAGTAAACTTAATTACAAAAATAAAAAAGTCTCGGAAGCTGGGCTACATCTCAGCATCGAAGAATACCTTTATTGTGAGAATGTTTCCCACCCTGGACCCCTCCCTGCCCGAACCCCTGCCATTCCATCGTGAGCAATGTGGGAAGTGAGGAAATGTGGAGCTCACGTGGGTGAGCCAGTTCCCTGGTGGTAACTGGCTGAGGGGCCGGATCTCAGCCCTGCCTTGCGCTCCCCATGTCTTGTGGACATCCTCTTGTCTGCAGGAGGGGTGGGTGGCAGCAGCGGCCAGGACACCACAGCACACAGCACTCAGGTGAGGGCCCAGGATGACAGGTGTGTGTATGGGGAGGGACGGGGGTGAGAGGTGGTTGACCCTCCAGAGGACCTTTACCTGGGTTGCCTTCAGCCAGGCATCATGTTAGGCAGAGGGAAGCAAAGAGGAGGGAGAGGTGCAGGCAGGAGGGTGTGAGCAAGAAGATGCAGAGGTGCCCATTCAAGAACGGAGGGACCTTGATGAGAGGGAATTGCTTCCGACCCACACGGGGCTAGGAGTGGAGTGTCAAGTCCCTGGATAGCAGGTGGCCCTGGGAGAACAACTAGAAGTTCCACAGGCTGATGGGGGGCTGGAATGAGGGCCGAGGTGAATAGACAACTGTTTGTCTGAGGACTGGGGGCAACAGACAAGGTGGAGATCAAGGAATTCGACACCAGATAGTCCTAGGTCTGACGCATCCCAGATGCATCGCTTAGAAACCATGTGACATTGGTCACTTAATCTCTTGGAATCTGCTTTCTCAGATTGGAGATGGGTGGACAGAATCAAGCTTGTGTGACTGTTGTGAAGATGAGAGATGACAGATGTCAAGCACCTTGGAGAGCTCCTGGTACACAGGAAAGTTAGCTGCATCATCCTTATCATCGTCATCATCATCATCATCATCATCACAATTATCATCATCACCCCACCCCCACCTGACAAGGGTCTGTGGGGCAAGATCACAGGGTGAGGGGCAGGGCAGGAAGGCAGGCTGGCACCAGGGCACAGGACCTCAGAAACCAGGTGAAGGTCCTGATTCACTCAGTGGGCAATCGGGGCTGTCATGAACTTTTAAAGTCAGCTTTGGGCTAAGAACCCCAGAGTGACCTGAAGGACTCCTGGGGATGGGAAGGGAGGAGGGCAGGACCTTGATGGGGCTGGTGCACCGTCCCCCAGCTGCGCGCCAGTTGCCATCAGCTCCCAACTGCCTCTTCTACAGAAAACCGTCCTTGGTTAAATGGAGCACGTCACCCAGGAGCTTTACGCCCCCTCCACCCCTCCCCACTGGCTATGACTGACTGGTGTGGGGTACAAATGGGTGCCCCTTGCCTCAAGGTGGGACAACCCTGCCGTGCACTTCATGGCCCAGAGCTCCCTGTGGGCTCAGGCTGAGGCTGGCCCTGGCTAAGACACCACCCTTGCTCAGCTCCTCCCTGCTTCTTGCTCCCCTCATTGCCGTCTCCTGAGAGCACCCCTCAATGAATCCTGTGCAAGTGGATCCCTGTCTCAAGCTCCGCATCCAGGGAACCTGACCTCACACAGTAACTAAGTGATACCAAAAACCGTCGTAGCAGAAACCCACACTTACATATACATACACCATATACATAAAACGTGCACTTGGAGGTAGGGAGAGAGTCCCCAGTTGCTCAACATCTAACCCGAACCCTTTGGCATGCCCGAGGGACTCCCCGGTGGCCATCTGCAAAGCTTTCACGATAGAGATGACAACACTGAGAGCCAAAGAGGTGAAGACACTCCCCAAGGCCACAGAGCCAGCATCCCTCTCCCCTCTGCACCCCTGGACTCTATGAAGGAGCGAGCATGCAGCAGGGATCAGCGAGGGAAGCTGTAGCCAGGGAAGTCCTTGAACTAGCTGAGGAGGGATGCCTCCCACAGCCCTGTGGATCCTGGGAGTCCCACCCTCCCGCTGGGAAGGAAATGTGTCGGACGCGGCAGCCCTAGGAGAGATGCAAATGGCCTCAGAAGTGACCTTATCAGGCCCCCAGAGCTCCCAGGGGACGCTGGTCTGCAAGCAACTATCCCTCCTGCTCAGACTGATCTGTGTGACCAGCACTGAATGCGTGGAGCACTGTGTACTGAGCTGCCCTTGTGCCCATCTCTACCACCAAACTGTGTGGTCACAGCAGCACGAGGGGCACAAATCAGACTCTCAGGGCAGCTTATTCCACATCAGCTTTCACCTCTATTTCTAAAGCTATCGCTATCAGGAGATGCCCATCTGTAGCAGTCTCGGTGCCCTGCCCAGATACCCTTTACCAGCTGGGGCAACCCTCCCCTAGCTGCTCCAGGCATTGGCTTCTAACAGCCCACATCCTCCACCTTCTCGGGGGGCCTGCCCTTGGCTGATGGCAGCCGTCGCCTTCAGAGACGCCTGCCAGGTGATGCCCTGTGATAGGCAGAAATCGTAGATGAGCCCCAATGGCCCATGCCTTTGTGTAATCCATCCCCTACCCGAGTGTGGGAGGGACTGTACGTATGACGGACGTCACTCCTGTGATTATGTTACATTATGTGGCAATACTGAAGGGATTTTGCAGATGTAAGTAAGGTCCCCCAATCAGCTGAACTTGAGTTCATCAAAAGAGCCTAAGCCTCAGGTGAGACCCGGCTGACACCTGGACTGTAGCTTTCACTCTCTGAGCAGGGGACCTGGCTGGGCTGTGTCCAGACTCCTGGCCCACAGAAACTGTGAGGCAATAAATGTGTGTTGCTTTAAGCTGCCAAATTTGCAATTTTTCATACAGCAGTAGAGAAAACGAATACATGCCCCGCTCCCCAGCTGGCCGATGCAGGGGTCCGACAACCCGTCCCCGGGCCTCTGCATGGCTAAGCTCTGCGGGGCGTCAGCCCCAGAGCTCCCTCCCGGGACCAGGCTGAGGCTAGAGGGTTCCTGAGACCACATCCTGATTCAGCACTTTCCCTGCCCCACTCCGCTCCCCTCCCTCCTGCCACCACTCCCCCAGGAAATCTCTGGCAGAAACCCCCATCTCCGGATTCCGCTTCTGGGGATACCACGTAATAAATTCCACACTGGACTTGCTGGTTGCAGTGCCCTTAAAGAAGTGAGAAAAGCCAGATAAAGTGCCGGGGACGACTCAGAGCTCATGTGTGACCACCATGCAAGCAGATCCACATCAATACTGGGGAAGTGTGAGGATTACACGCAGACGATCATGTTGGCCATTACTTTCAACTCAGAGTTTTATTCTGTCCTTTATTTATTTTCAGAAAGAACAGAGCTAGCACCCCACGAATACGTCTTCGGGCTCAGGGGCGGATTACACAGATCAGCCCCGGCCTCCTCAAGCACAACCTTTTATTTTTTGCTTTTTCAGAGCTGCTCACAAAGCACCTCTGTGTCTCGCACACGAGGCCCCGAGTCTGACAAAGGACGGGGCGCAGAGAGGATGGGCTGGACTTGGGCTTCCACAAACCTGATAATGAGCTACTCAACCCCAAAGGGTTGACGATCCGTTACTGCACGTCGCATCAACGATAGACTCTCTCGTGTTTTTTTGTTGTTATTGTTTGTTTTTTCCTACTTTCAATCAAAATTGTATCTTAAACCAGAGATCATGAACCTGGAATTCAGGGGGTCTGAAGACTTGGATGGAGAGAGAAAAAAATGTACCTCTTTATTTTCATCACTCTCTAGCTGAAATTCAGTATTTCCATTCATTCTAAATGTAGGCAGCAAGCACAGAACTATTAGAAATACCTGTGACTCCACCAGCAGCAGAAATCTGAGAGATTTTCACATCGTATTACAGTGGGAGAGTCCTTGAAATACGGGGTGTGTTCCTCAGCACTTCAAAATTCTAGTCATTAGTGAAAAGCAGGTATATTGCGCCATGACAAATGTGGGCTTTCTTTTTAACACTGTGAGAGCCAAATTTCAATATGACTGGTTTCTGTGTAATTTTGCGTATCTTATCGTGATGCGCTCAGAAACGTTCTGAGAAGGGGCCCGAGGTTTCTCTCAGCTGCCAAGGAGGCCCATGTGCAAAAGCGGTCAAGAACTCGTCTTAATGGGAAATGATACGATGAGACGGGCCAGCCTGCGGTTTTTGAAAATGCTTCGAGATACGCTTCAAAAACTTCAAAAAGAATCATGATGTTGTTTCAGTCTTCATCGGTTGTATGAACTCACTGGTCTCAGCAGTTAAAAATATACCATCCATTACATTTTATGACAGGTTCAAGGTCTGGGCTCAAAATCACCCCAGGGCCCCTGGGGTTTTAAGAATTTGGGCCTGGATAGATACTCCGGGCCGGGGTCGAGCTGCGCTGCTTCGGTGCCGACAGCTACATGAAAGCATCTGTTTCCCTGTGTGAGGCCTGAGGAGGGAGAGGGTAGAGAGACTGGGCTCGCGAGGCCACATGTAGAGTTCACTCCTTTTACGGAGAGAACCCTGACCTTCCTGGGGCAGGCCTGTGGCTTCACAAGCCCCGAGGGGCTATCCCGAAAGCTGAGACGCTTGCCCTAGACCTTGGTGGTGTGTGAAAATCCTGAACCGTGACGGAAATAAAGAAGGGAGTCCAAACACCAACCCCACAAGATTTGCAAGTTACTCAATCCACAGTGGGCCTAGAGGCTCCGCTTGGGGACTAAATGAGCCAGTGCGATTGCTGGGAATGGTTTGCTGCTTAACAAGTGAAGAACGGAGCTCCCCTCAAAGCGGTACTAAAACAAGGTCATTAAAATTCCACTGACTTTCGTCAAAACTTCTTCACTCTTTGGTCTCTTCCATTCTCCTTCCTGCCACTCGGTTCCCATTGGTTTAGACGAGGTCACCACCAGATGCTGTGTTATTAGATCCAATGGATACCCTCTCTCTGTCCTCATCTTTCTTGCCCTCCAGGCATTCTTTATAGTTGAATCTCTTCTTCTTGCAGCTCATCCTTCCTTGATTCCCCCAGGTATAGCGTACTCCTCCTGTCCCCACTATTCCGTGTCCTTCCGAGATGATATCTAAAGCAACACATGGCATTTACTGGTTGACATATCACCACCACGACCACCACCAAACTAGACTGAACTCTTTGGGGGCAGAAGCCAGCCTTTAGCACAGTTCATGGGACAGAGTAGACACTCAGTAACATTTACTGAGATGTACATTTATCCAAAAAGGAAGACTCTGGTGAACTTGAGATCATCCTTCTTAAGAACGGGCGACTTTATTGGACAGACCAATCCTACCCCCACAGTCAGAGCACAACACCCATATAAGCATCTTACGGAACATTTACCTAAAGCATTATTTCTTAGCTCTACCAGCACTTCCTCTCAGTGTATATATATCTCACATCTCTTTAGGGTGTTTCTTTCCAAATCTTCCCTCCTTCTTACCCTTGGCTATTTTAAACATCTGTAAGCTCAAAAGTAACAATGTCATACCTATCCACAAAAACCTTATTAGACCACATGATAAATGTCATGTATTATACCTCATGGCTAGAGCTTTGGGGTTTACTGGGTACTGTGGGATCCTATCCCAATAAAAGGAGACAGACACGGTGTTCTTAGTGGTGGGAAATAGTTGGAACATGGGCTCTCCTTTCATTTTGGTCTCTTAGCATTGGTACCCATCACATCTGAATTCAATCAACATTGACCCATCCATCATCCATGCTCAGGACTGGGCCACATGATTTCTCATAGATTATCTGGTATAATCTCACCATAGGTATTATTTTCCCCCAAGTGGTGAAACTCAGGTTTTGACAAATTAATTCTGTATAGGTATCATTTCAGAGTTGTCTGATATGATCCCAACAGACTGTTAAACTTGTCAGGAATCACAGCAGAATACTCTGGAATCTTTGCAAGTAGATAATAAAAAGAACATGCATCATATCTCCTTCTATTTGGGTCAGCCTTATTTCCTTGCCCACCTGGCCATTAAATGGAAACCATGTACAAATTTAAGATGACCTATGAGTTTTAATGAAACAATTTTGAGAAAGACAAAAATCATCTTTCTTTTGGGTAAACATAAGATTAAACATTCCTGCTCTAAAGAATTTGAAATCTATCTGAAAAAGAAATAAAGAAAACAATACCATTTAAAATAGCATAAAAAAACAAATAGAATACTTAGAAATAAATTTAACCTAGAAGGTGAAAGATCGTTAAGATATTGATGAAAAAATTGAAGAAGACATTAAAGGAAATATCCTGTATTCATGGGTTGGAAGAATGAATATTGTTAAAATGTCCATAATACCCAAAGCCATCTATAGCTTCAATGCAATCTCTAGCAAAATTCCAAAAGCATTTTCTAAAACATGGAAAAAACAATCTTGAAATTTCTATGGAGTCACAAAAGACCCTGAGTAGCCAAAGCAATCTTGAGAAAGAACAAAGCTAGAGATATCACACTTGCCGATTTCAAACTGTACTACAAAGCTATAGTAATCAGTGGCTGAGGGTCGACCTATGAACCAGGCGGTCAGGGTTCGATTCCCAGTTAGGGCACATGCTCGTGTTGTGGGCTCAATCCCCAGTGTGGGGTGTGCAGGAGGCAGCTGATCAACGATTCTCTCTCATCATTGATGTTTCTATCTCTCTCTTCCCCTCTGAAATCAATAAAAATTTTAAAAAATAAAATAAAAGGATTTGTAAGTACTGATAGACTATCTGGGGCTCCGAGGACAAACCCGTCTACACATGGCTCCGTGAATTCTCCGGAGTCCATGCACCACATTTGTGACATAGGAGAGCCAAAGGCAGCGGTTCTCAGCCTGTGGGTCACGACCCCTTTGGCGGTCGAACGACCCTTTCACAGGGGTCGCCTAAGACCATCCTGCATATCAGATATTTACATTACGATTCATAACAGCAGCAACATTAAAGTGATGAAGTAGCAACGAAAATAATTTTATGGTTGGGTCACAACATGAGGAACTGTATTTAAAGGGCCAGAAGGTTGAGAACCACTGGCCAAAGGTGATGAAAAGGCTTTGCTTGTTTGTTTTGTAAGTCTTAGTTGGTGGAGCCATTTTCCACGAAATCTCAGCCTATTTGCATTACACGTATTCCATATAATCAGTTAAACACACACACACACACACACACACACACACACACACAAACAAGGAGAAGAAAAAGAAAATATAGTTAACACTTCTTGGTGTTCGCCTTCAAAGACACTGTCCCAAACCCTTTCGGTTAATAGAAAGAGCTGCCTTGTATGTTCTTGAAACAGCGTGCGTGCTGCATTTATGATCTCTTTGATCTGAACGTTTTCAGTGGGGAAGTTAATAACACTTCTTATGGTGCAAAGGGAAACATAAATGACGGAGGCTCCCCAATCAAGGGAAATGTGGCCCCAGTCTTTAAAAGCATATTCTGGAAATACAGCCATAAAGAGCCCAGAGACATCCCCCGCACACCCAAACCACCTGTTTACAAGCAGATCGGCTCCAACGCCGGGTGTGAACAAAGACATGACAAGTAGGAAAAGCCACGGCTGCAATCAGGATAATTACCTACAATTGGAGGTCCCGGGGTGGCGTTCTCATGCCTGGCCACCCCAGCAGGGATGGAAACAGCTCCCAGGGGTGACCACCAATGGCGAAAACAGGCCGAGCCCCAAATTACAACCGGGCCTGTGAAAGCTACATTTTGAAAAAAGCAGCAGCAGCAGCGCTTTCACAGGACCACGCCTGCCAGGGCCCCGGCCTCCCTGACATCGCTCCCAGGACCGGGCTGTTTCTGGGCCATGGTGTTGTTTCTACTGGATTCCACGGGCTTTGCAGACCTCATTACTATGATGGATGGCACCAGGCATTTGGAAGCCCTTTCTTTCCTGACAAAATTGTATTCTAAATCTAAAACATGCAAATAAATAAATAAATATACCGAAAAACAAATAAATAAAAAACAGAGCTGCTCTCCACAGAACATCCATCTGTTACCTTTCACGTGTCTGCTGCTGTGTAGAATATAAATCAATCACCCTTAGGCTGAACGCCGATATCTTAGTTTGCCCAGACATAGAATTCCAGAATTGGCGAGAACTGGTGCCATTCACAATGAACACCCTGGCTACCATCAAGCTTAGGGGTCTTTCCCCCACCCGTCTTCCCTTCCTCAGGGACTGAATAGAAAAATGTTGGGCCAATTTTTTGTCCTAACGCTGCCTCCCCATCTGCTCCAGGGCAACCATCAAGGGCTCTCTCTCTGGACAGGTGAGCTACCTGATTGCTGCCCATGAATCCAGGTGTCTCTTGGTCCAGGAGAGCACGGCTGGCTCACCCATCCACCCCTCAGTCGCCAAGGCTCCTGAAAAGACTCATGTTCCTAAGGATGTGGGCACACATGCGTGTGGGGCGGGGGAGGGCGGGCTCAGTTGGCCTTGCTGCTGTTCTGGCCCCCACACTGTGGTCATCAGCCCCCAGAAATCTCTCACACAGGCCAAGAAGCGGGCACGTGCCCCCAAACCACTGACTTCCAAGCATCTATGCTGGGGGGGACAATATTAAACAAATGTCCTCCCGGGACTGGCTGTCCTTCGCAGCCACCCCTGGGGACGCAAAGAGACCAAGCAGGAGAAGGTCGGAGGTCGGAGCAGTGTTCTGTGCTTCTCAACGACCCCTCTTCAACGTCACTGTAATCTCACCGCACGGGCAGTGGTGAAATACTGAGATGTTAATGTGATCCCTGAAACTGTCCAACAACAAGCATGTGCCACGGGAGTCCCCAAACGCAGGAGACACGAGAGCTACACTATCCAGCACAGTCGCCGCTGGCCACACGTGGCTATCTAGATTTTAATTCATTGAAGTACAATGCGATGTACAGTTCAGGTCTTCGGCCACGTCTCGAGTGCTCAGCTAGCGGCCACGGTGCTGAGCAGGGCACGCGGGGACCATCCCCACCGCTGAGCGCCTCCCAGCAAGACCTTTTTAAAAATGGGTCCCTCTGGGAACCCCGAGACCCGCATGGATGACAGGGCAGCCAATCTCAGCATCTGCTCGCGGCCGTAAGAGAACACTGCATTTGAAACAGGATGTCTCCTTGTAACGTAAGGATTCCGAATGGCCCAGACTCGTGATGAGAAAACACACTTGCTGTGTTCAAAGCCGAAATGAGTACTCTGTGACTTTACCCCAAGCACGCTGAGGTTTTGGGGGGGCAAGGACATAGCAACCCACGGGACTAGCGGGTAGTGATGGTCCATCAGCACTAATTGGGCGCTAAAAGCATGGGGTCCTCTGTCAGTGGGAGTGTGAGCCTGGGGAGGTTTAAGGGGCCCCCATCAGGCATCTTGCATGCGCAGCGCGTCACACCTACACACTTTAGCACACTCATATGTCACCCACATTTTGTGACCAGCGATATAAAGTTAAAAAAAAGAAAAAAAAAAGGCTCAACCATTCCAAGTTATTATCGCAGTCCATGACTACATACAAATGACCACACCATGGACTTTGTAACCGGTCGCCCTCCCTCAGAGAGACGCTGATGGCAGTCAAGAAACAAAAGCATCTTTTCTGAGCCTCCGGCTGCAATAAACTGTAGCTCATGTTGGGCAGCTGAGCGATTTTTCCAGCTTTGCAGGGGTCCGCCTCCTTTCAATATGAATCATGTTATAGCTCAGATAAGCACATGGCCCAGGTTTATAGAGGCCTTTATGAACACTTATGCCTTCCAGAAACCACATGAGAAAATACTTACCCCTAGTTATCAGGGGTGAACGCCAGAGACATGCGGGGAGCTGCCCCACACGGCACGGTAACCAAGTGGCCGAGGCAGAGCTGGGATTCGCCCCGGCTCCGTGGGAAGCACGGTGATGTCGTGCCTGACCTGCCACACGAGCCTCCCCTCTGGCTCCCTGCTTGTTCCCCTGTCCATTCTCCATGCAAGAGCCAGGTAATGTCCTGAAAACACAAGTAGATCCGCACACCCTCCCGGCTCAAACCCTCGTCCGTTTCCCATGGTTCATCTAATTGAGCCCACTCACTGAGCATGGCCACCAGGCCCCTCGGGAACTGGCTGCGTAGACATCGCCACCATCACCGCCTCCCACCCTTCCCCTCGTCCCCCACACTCCAACCATGCTGGCTCCTTGATCCCCTCTGAACACCCATTCCTGCCTCCAGGCTACCACCTGTGCTGTTCCCTCTGCCTCCAATGCTTTTCCCCCAACACTCAGCATGGCTGACCCCTCCTCAAGCACTTCACCCTGGTCCCCTCGTGGCACCTAAAACAACCAATGTCTACTATTTCGCTAATACATGCTTACTTTCTAGCACTCCTCTCAGACAATAATCTCAGTGAAGAGCAATCGCATCTATTTCATCGGGCCTGAAAGCCCAGCCCAGAAAAAGCCGATTAAATGAATGAACTGGATGGAAGACCGCAGCTTTCTCACGCCCTGCCGATGGGCCTCAGGGCGAGGAGACCTCTCCGAACATCCGAGGCCTCTGTCCGACTGCCCTCGACTTTCTGCAACGAACCCTCCTGCCAGGGTTTGAGAGGGTTGGGGCGAGAAACCTGGGCTCTACCAAGGACATCTGCCAAAAGCTACATCTGGCAGGTGGCCGCTCCACGGTGCGTAGAGGGGAGAGGGGAGATATTGGGGAGCGGCGAGCTGCCATTAAGGCTGAGCAGAGCGGCAGTCCCGGATCCCTGCACGGTTCCCCAGAGCCACACAAAGCCCTCAGTGTGGAAAGCCGCTGGCCAAACATTTGCTTCTGTAAACAAGGATTTTCCTAAACGTCTCGCTCGTGCTGCTGATTCCCACAAGGAGCCCATTTTCTGCTCCCGTCCGGGTACACAGGATAGGAAGTGACACGGAGCTCCACGCGTTCCTTTCGAAATACACCGAGAGATAAGGCTCCGCTTTCAATAAATCCGCTTCTAGGATTCCCCGGACGAGGGAGAGGCTCTGCCTCTGTCACTGAGTTTAGCAACAAGCTAGAAAACTAGGAAAGATCGTCGGACTAAACGGGAGATCCAACCCGTCCGCGTTTACTTAACATCGCTCTAAGCCTAACTGTTACCACAGTTGTCACCTTCTCCCTGAAATCTCAGAGATGCTAGTGACTCCAGATGCTTCGAAAAGAAGTGCAGCAGGTGGGGTGTGATCTGGGAGTTCTTAAAACCAACCGGTTTCCTTTCTTTCTTTCTTTTCTTTTTTATTTTGCTAATCCTCACCTGAGGATATTTTCCCATCAAGTTGAAGGGGGTAGGGAGAGAAAAATAGAGGGTAGAGAGACAGAGAAGAGAGAGAGAGAGAGGGAGGGAGAGGGAGAGAGAGACATCGATGTGAGAGAGAGAGAGAAACATCGATGTGAGAGAGATACATCAACTGGTTGCCTCCTGTTCATGCCCCAACTGGGGCCGAGGATCGAACCTGTAACCCATGTGCGTGCTCTTGACTGGAAATCGAATCCGTGATCCTTGGGCGCGAGGGCGGATGCTCTAACCACTGATCCGCACTGGCCAGGGCGGTTTCCTTTCTGATAGAAATGTTTGCCCATCTGTATCCTCTGTCCATTTCCTAGCTAAACAGGGGGCCTGCTTTTCAGTTCCAGCCCAAACCTAAGGAAATCGAAGCAGTTAGGACGTGGCTCAGACACACTTCACATCGGGTGTGTTCCCGATCCTTTTACCCAGCACTGAGCTCCCTTGCTGCCCTGCCCCATCCCAACAAGATAAAATAATGGCAGCGCGGGGTGGTGATCGGAAACCCAGGTTTGAACCCTTCAACCTGTGATGCCTTGGATAAGGAATGCAGCCTCTCCGAGCCTCGGTTTCCTCCCCTGGCGGAGGAGACAGGTGCACGGACATGCGCCGCAGGGTGCCTGGCACACTGGGTGAAGGAGAGCCGTCTCCACACATCTGGTCAGGCACAATCTCCTGTCACATGGTCCCTTGTCAGTTAAGAGAATCACCGACGTTTCCAAGAAGAAAGCTTAGAAAAGCTCCAGTTAATGCCTTAATGTTCAGGCAACATCACACACCACTTTCCACTATGATCGCATAACTGGAGCTTGGCACTCGGTGCGGGAAATACTGAGCAACACAAACCCCACTTAACGAGGCCCAGATCCTCAGATACGGAGTGCCTGGAATACATGATTCCCCGCGAAGAGGTGAGGGACTGAAAGGCTGGGTCAAGCTGGAGAGGGCTTTAGCGCCTTTGACTGCGTCCAGAGCATCGCCTCGCGGTCCGCAGTGAGGCACACCGCCACGGGAAGCGGGTGATCCACGGAGAAATTCTAAGATGGGTGTTTCACCCTCACAGGAGAACCCTACAGAAGAGCTGAAATGACAGCCTGCGAAGTAGTATGAACCTTTGTCCCGGCTCTGCCAAGAGGAATGGCTGTGTGGACTGGCACAGGTTATGTACCCTCGAGGCCTCAGTTTCCCCCTTGGCAAAATGACCGTCATGGTGGTACCGTGACACAGAGCGCTGGTTTTTGGTTAAATGAGATAATGCACACTGAACGTGCAACATCAAGCAAGGTCTCCGCAAATACAAGCCGCCGCTGTTCCAAGAGAAACGTTATTTACAGTGACAGCTTGAATCCATCGACTCTGCGACTGACCTCACTTGGAAATGGCCAAGATACGCGCAAAACGAGAAAAGCATGCCTGGTTTAATCAGCATAAATGAAAGAATTCAAATAAAAAAAGAATCTCAATCTTCAAGATATGAAATTCTTCAGCTAATGAAAGAAGATAGCAGTTTCAAGAGAGCCAGGAACTAACTTTGAACTCTGTTTTTACAAAAGATGATGGATGTGTGATAAAGCGAACGTGGTGAAAGGTTAATTGCAGAATCAAAGTGATGAGTGTAGCTGACCCCTGAACAACATGAGAGTTTGGGGTCCTGAGCCCTCCATCCCAGGTGGCTGGGGGAAAATGCTAGTGAAAATGTTAAGAAAATCATAAGAGAAAATACAGTTACAGTATTTTAAAAAATGTTATTATTAAAGAAACTTTGCATGTAAGAGGACCCACACAGTCCCAACCTGTGTTAAGGGTCAACTGTATATAGGCATTCACTGTGAAAACCTTTAAATTTTTCTAATTGTTTGAAATCTTTTAGAATAAAATATTAGGAAAAATAATAGAGGTGGGAAGTGAGAATGCTAGTTTAAAACTCCAGACTTATCCAAAAGGTTGGGAAGAAGTGTATAATCCTTGAAGGAACTCCAATTTACCCTTCAAGATAATCTTCAAATGCCATCACTTCTCCCCTGGGCTTCCTTCACACGTTCCCATAACCCTCGGAGGATGTGTGTGAGTGCACGTGTGTGTAGTAATTACTCAAGGATTCCACGAATATATTCTTTCTCTATGCGGTCAGCTATTTTCCTTGCCCTTCTCATTCCCCTCCCCATCCAGGGTCACTATCACCAGCCTTCCAGGCCTTTAATATGTACTTTATACATGTACATATATAAAGAAATACAGGCATACTTTGTTTTATGGAGCCTCACTTGATTGTGGTGGTTTGGAACTGAACCCACAGTGTCTCCAAAGTATGTCTACCTACAGCATCGTAAGGATTGTTTTAATGTAAATGGTATCAACTAAGCTGACGGCTCTACAACTTGGCTGTCGCAGGCTGGGTCTGGGGAAGCCAACTCTGAGGTGGTGAGTAGCGAGTCTGAGGGTAACTGGGGAGTCCCCTTGGGACCAACACCTGTGGAGGAGAAGGGACAGAGGCAGACTGGAAGCTGGAGAAGCTGAGCCGTGATGTGGTCTCAATAAAGGCTTAGCCAAATCTGTTCATTATTCAAGAAATAATACATGATAATAATCATTATGAAATATTAATTATTATTATTATTTGAGAGTTGAAAAGATGGAATGGCCTTTCACGGGTGTTCTAAGTTGGGCCAAGGGGCCCAGGCCTTTATTCCTCTGTGAGGAGAAGCCATTGGATGCAGGCTGCTCCAGAAAAAGTGTGATCGTGGACAAGGTCACCTGAAGGTGATGCACAACGTGAGATGACAGCTGAAGGCCTCAGCTGGAGGAAGAGGTCCCTGTTTTTTGAGGAAGACCTGAGCTGTGGGCTGTGGGCTGTGTCACAGCATCCATCACATGCTTCCTTCATTTCTCGTTCCCTCGATTTTAAAGTAGGATCTCTGAGAACTATCTATGTTGGTACAAATAGGTATGCCTCACTTCTCACCGGGTGCCTATTAGATTCCATAACATCCCTCCATTACAGCTCATCTAACGGTCTCCCTGTTTGCAAACATTTAGGTGGTTTCAATTTTCTGCCATCATAAACAACACTGTAGTGAAAATCCCTGCTTTGAGCATGTGTGCAAATATTCCTGTAGAGAAGATAAAAACAGTGGAGTTAAGTCCAAGGACTTGAATTAAGACATTTGATGGGAAGGCAAATGTCACTACCATCACTACTAAATGCAAATAACTGTCTCCCTATTTTCACCAACATTCAATATGGCTAATCTTTAAATTGTTTGCCAATATTATGGATGAAAATGCTATTTCATTGCTTTATGCTTCCTTAATCACAAATGAGAATAATTTTTTGCTTGTTTTTGTATTTCCTAGACCATCTGTTTCTTACTGGTACTAAATGGTTTTATTATTTTTTAAAAAGTTCATAAGAAATCCACAATTAATGTTCGCTGAGTAAATTAATGGGATAAAAGAACACAGTTGTATTATATTGTTTCGTGTTTTGTTTTGAAACAGTACTTTGGGATTATTTTTTCATTTTTAGAAAAATAAAGCCATCAATTTTAACTTTAAGATTCTGCTTAACGGAAGACATGTAAGCCCCACGATGTGGTGAGAATCTTGCTCACGCCTGTGCAGATAGAGTTCACGTCTGCTTCCGATCAGAGAGCAGCCTCGCACTGCTCACGCCGATGGTTAGCGGCAGCCTCGGGGTCTGGAAAGGATCAGCATCTACCTGGCGTCCTTGGGAAAATTCCTGCGTGGAAGTAGCTGCTGGACGGCGTGAAGCTCCCGCAGGATCACGCTGCTGCTGCAGGGAATCACCAAGGTGACTCACGCTCATGAAGTGCTAAAAGGTGGATTCCGATGTTGATAGCTCAGCGCCACTTCCCTTTGCTGCTTTCTGGGAGCAACACCTGCCTGGTTGACAAAGGGACCTTTGCTCCTCCAGGGCCCACGGTCTGCCCTCCTGGCTGCTGCGTTCCTGCGGGCCGAGGGAGCTTTCTTTTTCGCAGGGCTGTTCTGTTTCCATTCACACTGCACCCTCCCTTCCACCCTGGACCCCCATGGAGCAGTTAAGGCCTGGTTCAAAGCTGTTCTGCTCACCCTGGCCAGTTCGCTCAGTGGTTAGAGTGTCGGCCCGCGTACCCAAGGGTCACGGGTTTGCTTCAGCTTCCGATGTCACTTATTGCACTGGCATTTGTATTGTGCTGTATCCTACTCATCTCCTCCGGTAATTGTAGGTTCAGCGAGAAGGGGATGGGGTAGGCTAGGCAGCCGCCCAGTCCTTCAGAGATTCCCCGTATGTGTAGGTGGGTTTGTGATAGGAAGGGGTCTGTCATTACCTGGGCAATTCCTAGGACAGGGTGCGCTGTCAATGCAAGGATGCTGTAGGCAGAAGAGGAAGACAGTGTTTCTACCCAGGGAGCTCTGAAAAGGGGTCAGACTGGTCCACAGACCACTTTAGAGGGGACCCTGAGGAGTGGCTGATCACAGCCACTTACGAAGGTTAGGAGAGCATCAGTAAAGGCCTCTCGAGACGGAGGTAACAGTGTCCAACCTATGGACTCGGGACCCCCCCAGAGCCCAGCCACGTACTGGTTCAGGATCCCTACAACCAGCCCACGCGTCCTGCTCAGCCTGGCTGCTCCCTATTACCGACCCTGCCATGTGGAGTCCATTCCTGCTCTGGTCTGTTGGGGAGGACGCAAAGCACAGGGCACGGAGAGGACACAGGGAGGAGTCCACTCTGACTTGAGTGCAGAGGGAGACCAGCGTGGCAGCACACACTGAGACCACACTGCGAAGGGTCTCGAAGTCCTAGCTTGAGAATCTACAACACAGAGGCCATGCAGGCCTCAGAGCTTTCTGGGCAGACAATGAAGCTGACATCCTTCAGTGCGGGCCGACTGCCCTAAGGCCTCCTGCCTTTGTGTCTCTGGCACCCTGCGCAGAGTCTAGCACAGATCACGTGCTTGCTTTCACTGACCACATGAAAGTAGTGATGAGAATGACTGTGTTTACAACGTTAGGATGTTAAGGAAGCCTTGATCAAGGCTGAATGAAATGCAATTCTGTTGACCTGAAAGCCTCATTTCACAGAGTTTCCAGCACAGATGAGAACCCCGCTTCCCTCCCCCCCTCGATCTAACCTTCCAGATTTCCAGGGTGAGTGAATATTCACCCCTCGTTGCTTTTCAAATATAAACTCCTGAGTTCACAGTGTACCACCACGACACAGGCGACAATCCTCCCCCCACACCCACCCCTGTTCCTGCCTCAGGGAAGGGCAAACCTACAGAGACTACAGTTTCCAATGGAAAAAATTATTATAGTAATAATGAGGATATAGAATCAGTTATGAGGAAACTGCAAAATATCTAACGTGCTATTTTTTACTGAGCATTTACTATTCATTAGGCATACAGCATTATCTAATCCTCAGAATGACCTTTAGACTTAGATACTATCATGCCCCCATTTCACGGATAAGGATCGTGGATAAGTGGAGAATCCTGGGTTGACAGCCCCATGTGACTCCAAAGCCCACATGCTCTGTCCACGGCACATGGCCACGACGTTCCACCTCTCTCTACACGTGTGACATGAAAAGATGACATGGTGGCTCCTTCCATTAACAGGCAGAGTCTATTTCCCCATCCCTTGAGTTTACTTTGGCCAATAGAAGGCATCGGAAATGACACTCCACCACTTCCGGGCTCAGACCTCAAAGGGCCTTGCCTGCCTCCACTCTCATTCTTGGAACCATTCCCAACCACTATGCAAAAGGCCCAGCTAGTCTGCTGGAGGATGAGAGACAGTGGCCCACTTGAGTGAACCAGGCCCCCAGCTGACCTGCAGGTTGAACTCTAACACAAGTGAGCCCCGCCAAGATTAGCCAAGCCTGGCCCAGATCAGCAGAACTGCCGGCTGACCTAGAGACTCACGGACAATAATAAATGGCTATTGTTTTAAGCCATTCAATTTGGGGGAGGTTTGTTACTCAGCAAGAGCTAACCCATACACTATGCCATGCTCATACACACTTCTGCTCAGGGAAAGAATTAAATCCATCCAACAAGAATGACGTTCTTAGCAGCAGCCATTCCTGCTGCCCATCAGTCTCAACTCATCCCTGCCTTTTCACCATATTGGTCCTGAAAAATGAAGTTTGTAAGCAAGGGGGCTTCACACACTTGGGGCCTAAGAGCAGGCTCTCTGCTTGTGGGTGAGGGGCAAACTCCCAGACAGTAACAGCGTGTCTCAGGGCTGGTACTCCTCCTGGCCAACCAGTCTCTCTGATCTCATTCCGTACCAAGGCCTTCCTGCCTGCCTTGCCTGACCCGCCCACTAGACTGTGGTTCATGACTGCTCTATTCCCCGCACCTAAAAGAATGTGTTGCACATGACAGGTGCCAACGAAATGCTTGTTGAATGAAAGAAATCACTCCTTTCCTACAGAATCTTCCATGGCTCCCCACTGCCAGCAGAATAAGATTAAAACTCCCTGGCACCACACCCCTAGAGCAGAGAGAGACTTCAGCCCGCCTTTCCGCACATCCTCTTGGCTCCTCATTCCCAGAGCCTTTGCGCTATCTCACCTCCACGCCTTTGTACGCGCTATTTCTTCAGCCTAGAATCCCCTCCCCTCCCTTTGAATTCCTTTTCATCTTCTAACAGCCTCTTTTTCTTCTCTACTTGTGGGCAGAACTCTTTATCCCCTCGTGATGGTACAGAGGAAAGGAGACGTTCTTGCTGTTATTTAATCCCCCCTGCCCATTGCGATAGATTTTCTTAGGCCCGTTTTACAGATCGAGACATTTAGGCACAAAGTGTAAAAGTACTCCCTGAAGGTCACAGGACCAGTGAGTGCTACAGACGGGATTCAGGCCCATGCCTGGCTGTGGTCGGGTGGCTGCACCGATGGCCCCGGTCCTGCTTTCTCATGCCTCTTCCGTCTCCCTGAGAATGTTCCCTGGGCTGGCCCACTGGAGGATGTGATTCACATAGAACAGAGCTGAGCTGCACTGTCACCCCGGCCATGGCCAGCAGCCAGCCGACTCCCAGCTCTGTGAACAAGCCACTGCCAACCCCACACTTGTGAACGCTGTGCTTATCACACGCCCCAATTAGTATCTGTTATGCAGCATCTGCCCCTCTTCCTGCAGACTTCATTTTCCTGGGGGGCATCCCCAGCCACCCTGTTCTGCAAACTAGAAATCTGGGCTCCACGAACTCCTCTGTAAGCTGCATGTCCAACACTCACCAGGGCAAGCTCTCTGAGGGTCCCCCCACTTTCCCTCGGCCTGAGGGGAGACATCTCTCCTCCAAGGGCTCAGGGGAGAAAGCACCGCACCACCAGCCTTCTCCGCAACCTCCTCTCGCCAGCGTCCATGCCTGGGCCTCTCGGATGGCAATCCCTTTGTACCCCCAAGGTCAGTGAGTGGAGCCGTTCTCTTTCAAAGCCTTTACAGGTAGTCGAGCAGCCCGACCGAGGCTGTGGAAAGATCTGCGACCTCCTGGGGCCCAGTGGAAGCTGACGAGAGGATGTCACCTGGAAACATCCAGCTACACTTTAATAGCAACATGTTTCTTCATGGCGCGGTCACAGCCGGAAGGGGACACTGATTCACAGCGTTAGTGGAACCTTCGGTAGGGCCAGGACCATGTCTGCTTCTCCCCGTTACTGTATCCGCAGCATCACGCACAATGCTAGCCCGTGGTGGGTGCTCAATACATGCTTGCTGACTGACCACATGAGTCCATGAGTGAATGAAAGAAAAAAAAATCGGTGACCAGAAAACAGGGGTTCTACATTCCTGCATTGGAGGGACACGTGGATGAGCTTGGGGTGGCCTCTCGGGCCTGGGCACAGGATAGCCTGCACCCCGCAAAGCAGGGAGTCCTGGCTGAGGGCCCGACGGCCTTCCCCTGCCGCCCATGGGGTCGGAGAGAACACTCTTGAAAAACGGGTGGCAGGAAGTCGCCCGGTAGCCGTCTCGCTGACAGAACAAACCCCACGCCAGGAAAGGAATGGAATGGAGATGCAGGCTGAACAAGTTGTCCAAACACACGGGAAAAGCCAAGTGTGGCCAAGGGGATCCGAGTCCAACTCTGCTCCTACCAGCATTCCCCGTGCCACCTCCGATTACCGAGACGGAGAGATCTAGCAGCTGGGTTTGCCTGGCAGTGCTCACGCTTCAATGCCATCCCCGTGCGCTCTGGACAACAGAACATGTTTCTCAACTCTGGGCTGTTTGCTTTTCGTTTGATTGTTTTTTCTGTGCAGTTTTCAGACTCCAATCTGGTCGCACGCCATCAGAACTCCTGACATCTGCACTTCTTGCTTCTATGGCCCTTTCTCACTGTTTCCCTCTTCCACCGGCTTGGCCCTTGGGTTGCCAAGGTACTTACTGTCTGGCCTGATGGGGAAACCGGCCACAGGCCGGCTGCCGAGCCTGCTCGGGGGGAGGGGGGGTTGAGCCTGTCCCCTTGTGTGGGCTGGGGCCCTCTGGGGTCTGCATCCCTCCACCACCCAAAACTCAGGCCTCCGAGGCTACCAGCTCCTACCAGCATCCCAGGCCTGACTGGAAATCGGTTGCCTGCCTCGTCCTACCTGGCTCCCTCTCCTCATGTCCAAATGGTCCCAAGTTTGAATAAGGCACAGATTTTGGGCGCCTTTCCGATGCTCACATGCTGACTTTCCCATGTCCTACACCCATGTCTGGTCTTCCCAATGCCAAACAGTGGGCCACCTCAAGGTCACGTGGTTCCCCAGGAGAAGACATCGTCTTTATTATTTGTTCTTGAATGGGGCCCAGATTAGTGAAAGCCAGATGCTAACTTGTGGACCACTGATCATCGGAGAATGGTTTCTGTCTGGCGGAAAGATATCCCCAAAGGTTTCCGTTTCGTTGCCCTACAGGACAGTAACCAGTTTTAGATCGAACTTTAAATCCGATTCCAGCCTTCTTGTTCCTCCTGACCCCAAAACCTTGGTCTCAGCTGTTCCTCATCTGTTCCTCAGCCCTTCTCCACGTGTTCCATGGGCCTCCCCTCCCTAAAACCTCGCACAGCCTGCACCTCCTCTTCCATTAAGGAAACACCCCCAATGCCTGCAGGCCCCTGTGTGGTCTTGCCCTGGGGCACTGCTGGGAGGAACATGGAATTTCACACCATCACAGCCTGGGGGGGGGGGTAAAGGGGGGAGTCATTCCTCAGCTTACTCCCGCTGCCTCTTGTATCTCAATCACTGACTAATGACTAATCCGTAGCTATCTTCGTTTCCTAGAGTACTCAACATTCAGCAGGTGCTCAAAAACCTCGGATAGATCATTGCATTCAAGCGTAAGAATAACACAGTCAAATGGCAACTGAAACAACATTTGCAGGGAGACAGCAAAGCCTGGCACTGTGGAAAGATCAGGGAGTTTGTTGAGAGCAAAGGGACAAGTCGGCTAGAAATGCCACCATGAACTCTCCCCTCACTCTGCCCAGGTTCCCCCCAGGCAGGGATGCGTGCCCTCCCAGCCCTCACTCCTGATATAAAGGCGGAAGAGAAGTCTGCCAGTCTGACCTTGCAGACAGGAAAAGGCCAAGCCCCTATCTCAACCTCACCTGCAAAGCCTCCCCACATCCCTGCTCCAGTGACCTCTACTGACTCAGAGCTCCGAGGGCCCAGCTTCCTGGCACCCTTGGTCCCCCGGGGTGGCAGCCGCAGCCTGGACCAGCCCAGTGGCAAAGTGGCCCGCAGCTGCAGTCCAGGACTTTGCCCTGGGTCAGCTCCCCCTTCCTGTCAGATGAGGGATGGAGGGGGCAGCCTGCTTGCCTATGTCTGGCCAGATGCCCAAGTAATGCCAGCTCCCAGCCCCTCTTGGTGCCACATCCCTACAGCAATGAGCCCGCAGCACAGGAGAGCAGAGGGAGTGGGGGTGGCACCAGCAGGCAGGCATTCCTCCTCACCTGAGTCAGGTGGTGGCCTTCACCTTGAATCGGGCTGGCTGGCTGCCTGGGGCAGTGTCCTCTCTGGGTTACTAATTATGCCCCCCCCCCATCAGTCTTATTATTAGCTTTCTACTTGCAAACTGCTTGGTCTGATCCTATCACGTGCCATGGTTTCAGGCTGTGAACATAGCTACCCATTTTTTTCTCTATCAGATCTCCAGGGGGTGGGCCCAAGGACTCAGGTTCACTCACTGCTGTTTCTACTAATTCCTGCTTTCACAAAACACTCCCACAGTACCTACCCTGTGCCGGGCAGCTGACAGCAGACGCCATTCCTCTCGGCCTCTGCCCCGCTTCCTGCAGACTTCACTTCCTGGGGTGGCAGCACAGCCACCCTGTTCTCCAAACTAGAAATCTCGGACTCTAGACTTCCCTTCACTGCCCCACATGCGCTCACTCACTCACCACGCTGATTCCACCTCCTCAGCATCTCTCCAGCATGTCCCTTCTCTCCATCTCCTACCACTGGGCCGCGTGGACTTACCACGGTGGTGGCTCCCAGCTGGGACCACGTTCCCCTGCAAGGCCAGCTGTGGCCACGTGACTGTTCGACCAACAGAAAGCGAAGGGATGCAGGTTACTCCTAGGCCGGAGTGGCTAAGAAGCGGGTGTGCCTTCTCCACTGGCAACTTCCCCTCCTGCCCCCCGGAAGCAGAGACTTTGAGGCCCTGAGAGATGGCAGGGCCAGCAACGGAAGGACCCCGAGCCCAGAGTCACCATGTGGAAGAAGCCAAGGAACACCCTTCTGTGTCTGATGCATGAGCGATGCACAACTTCTAGTGGGTTAAGTCACTAGAACATCGAGGGTCTGTTACAGCAGTCAGCACCCAGCGGACCAACGCGCATTCACAGGGCTACCTTGTTCTTCATGGGGGTACTGAGCACATGTAAGCAGAGAAACGGTGTGAAGGGAGCCGTCCCAGGCCACAGCAGGGAGAGAGACAGAGGCTGGGGGGAAAGGAAGGTGGGGCTGCACCCCCTTCTCACTGCACCCCCATCCTCCAGGACTGGGCCTCTTCACAACTAGGCTAAGTCCAGGGTTCCACATCCCACTCTATGTTGTTGCCGCTTTAACATTCAGAATCCTGGGGGAGGGGGCGGGGGGGAATGGGAGATATCTGGAATACTATCAACAATAAAAAATGTATTTTAAAAATATATACAAAATTAAAATAAAATAAAATAAAATAAAATTCAGAATCCTGCCCTGGCTGGTGTGGCTCAGTTGGTTTGGGCACCATCCCTGCACCGGGGGGCTGCTGGTTTGATTCCTGTCAGGGCGCACGCCCAGGTTGCAGGCTTGATCCCCGGTTGGGGGTGTGTAGGAGGCAGCCGATCCATGTATTGCTCTCACATTGATGTTTCTTTCCCTCTTTCCCTCTCCCTGCCTTTCTCTCAAAAAGTCGATTAAAAATATTTTTTTAAAAAATTCATATTTGGGTTAAATGTCCAGCCCCTGAAAACCTAGGACAACACCCCTTCCCTTGTCCCCCAAGTATCTCCATGTAGACCCAGACCCGGTTGCAGAGCAGAAATCAAGGCATCTTGGGCTGGGGATGGCCAGGAGTGCGGAGACAGATTCCAAGGCGACTCAGGAAGGAACATGCCAGAAACAGTTCCCAAGTCCCGCCAGGGCTCAGGCAGTGATGCTCAGGGTTTTTGCTAAGGCCCAGAGACAGGCTGATCGGAGGGCCTGGGCCTTGTACACGAGGAGGGTCACAGCTGGGGGGGGGGGGGGGGCGACCCAGGGAGGTCCTCACTCACAGAAGCAACTTGAAGATGGCTGGGGGGACTCACGCCCTCCCAGAGATGGCTCAGGGTGCGGGTCCCCAGATGCCAAGGGATTCATTCCATCCCAGGTTACATAACCTCGTGGCTGCAGCCAAGGTCTGAACTAAATATGAAAATGGAACCCGCTCCAGCAAATAAATTCCAGGGGCATTAGGCAAATGGCCCTTTTAAATAAACAATAGTTTTCATTTTCACACAGATGTGATGAAAGGGAGGTGGGGAGCAAAACGGAGAAAAAATGGATCTTGCCCTGATCACAGAGATTATCCCTAAAGCCCAGGGCCTCTGTTTACCCCCCAAACCTGGGGCACTGAGGTCAGGGGCAGGGGGGTGACTGTGCTGCCCAGTGGAAGGCAGACTCTGCTGTGGGCAGGGCCCCCCTCTGCAGGGCGGGGGTGAGGGGAGGCGGAACAGAACAGGCCGCAAGGCGAGGACTCCCTCAGTCTGAGCCACCCTGACAGCCCACAGGCTGTGCAAAGGGAGCTGGCGTTTCCACTGGCAGAGTTCGCCCAGAAGGAGAGCTGCAGGCTTCTCTGCATTTATTCAGAGTCAGGGCGGGAGGGGGTGCCTATCAGCAGGGGGCTCTGACTCAGTTGGAAACCCTCTGACCCAGGCCCCCCACCTCCACTGCTGGGAGCAGCAAGTGACACAGGCCTTGCTCACCCCCCTCTATCCCCCCGAGGCCCACCCACAGAGCTGCCAAGGGGGACATCTGCACCTTGGCGCTGGTCCCGGGAGAGCCTTCCAGCCCCCTGCAAGGCTGTCCGGGCCGATGCCAAGGGCAGGGCAGACACGCTCGGAGGGTGTCTGGACCGATGTCTGTGCCACTGCTCCAAGCAGAGCGAGGGCTGGCGTGGCCGTGGCTGCATGTTTGGGCTCCACGGCACCATCCACAGGAACAATACTTCTTCAGTCGGAGCCTGAAACCCCAGGGGACAGCCCCGACTGGGAACTGGTTAGAGAAAAGAACCCAGCCCTGCTCCCCACTGGCTCCCTAACACACACACCCTCACCCAGCTGCACCGCTCTCCACCCAGCCCTGCAATCTCTTCTTCCTGTCTTTCCTCTATTGCTGCTCACCAGACAAAGCCAGCCAGGACACCAGGGGCCCAGCATGGTCTGGGCACAGATGCCAGGCTCTGTGGGGAGTGGGGAGAGCCCAGCCAAAGAAGGGTGGCCACACAGCCCTCCTCAGAGGTGAAATGAGCCCCACAACCCGCCCCATGCCTGCATTCCCACCAGCAGTGTCACTCCTATTTTAAAGGGGTTCCAGAGGACCACGGACCCGGGGCGTTGTGGCTGGGTATGGAGAAGGGCATGCAACATGGACAGGAAGTAGTGAGCCTGGAACAGGAGGTGGAGGAGCTTTGGGGGTGCAGAATGACAATACAGAGTCAGCCTGAGGGCTGGGGCCATGGGGAGGAGGTGCTGAAGGTTATGTCCCTCCTCTCCCCTCCCCATACCCTGCAATGGCCCATCTCACTCAGAGTAAGAGCCACGCCCTTCAGTGGTCCTTAAAGCCCTACACGATCTGGCCCTGGCACTTCTCTGACCTCATCTATAGTGTGCGCGCTCGCACAGGCATGCTCACACAGGCATGCACGCACACAGGCATGAACGCACACGCTCTCATCCTGCTCCAGCCACAACTGACCTCCAGGTTGTCCCTGGAGCAACAAGCACTTCTGCCTCAGGCCCTTTGCACTGGCTGTTCCCACCTCCTGAAATGCTCTTCCCCCAGATCTCTCCCATGGCTCTTTCCTCACCTCCTTCAAGTCTTTGCTCGAATGTCCTCCCATAAGGCCTGCCCTGACTGCCCTATTTAAAATGACAGCCCACCTGACCTCATCAAAGCCCCTTCCCCTATCAACTCTGTCTTTTCTTCCAGGATGGGTGGATGGCAGGCAGCCCCTTCTCAGCCCAGGGCTCTTGGAGAGCAATAGCAGTAGCAATAGCTGTAATTCACCGCGTGCTAACTACGGGCTAAGCCATATCCAGTGTGTAGATTTCTACATATGTTTCCTTCTCCACCTACACAACTCTACCAGCAGATTCCATTGGATCCCCAATTTCCAGATGAGGAAACTGAGTCTCCAGGAGTTGAAAAGCATCACAAAGCTGGACAGGGGTTCTGCTGAGATATGCACCCCAAAGCCAGTCCCTAAAGCTGACAGCTTTGCACAAACTGTGCTCTGAAATCACATCTCTGAAGCAGAGCCCACATAAGCTACAGGCACCCATTCAGGCGCAGCCTCAGGTCCTCGCACCCAGAATGCAGCTAGGACGGTGTTTGGAAAAGCTCAGCCCTCAGAAACTGCATGCAAGAGGCAGGCTTACTTTGCAAGATAAGAACAGGACCCTGGCTGGGGCACCAGGGAACAGGGCTCCAGACACAGCTATGAGACTTACTAGCTGGCTCGTCTGTATAAAATGACATGGGGGATATGGTTCTTACCTCACAAAGATACTCTGAGCATGCAGACGGCTCGGCAACAGGTTTTCAATAAATGATGCTTTATCATGTAGACACAGCGCCAGGAACCATAGAGGAATTAGTAAATGTTGACATGAGTGGATGGGCGGATGGATAAATGGATAGATTGCTAGATGGACAGATGGGTGGTAGACAGGTGGGTAATAGTTGGATTCATTAACGGATATTATAAACTACCCAGTATTCACAAAACTCCCCACCCAATAACGATTCATCCAACATTGCCCTTGAACTAAACCTCAAATACCAGGGCATAAAACTCCCTTGTCTTTCAGAAGGAAAAACAATAACAACCAGCTTGGAATTCGCTACTGGAGTTAGGACTTATTCCTCTAAAGCATATGCTGGGAGGTCATGGTCACAAGCTCAGTTCTAGAAGATGCACAGTTCAGGGTTCATGGCCCCACGGGTCTGAATACCACCATGGCCTAATCCAGGGGTCCTCAAACTACGGCCCGCAGGCCACATGCAAATACAAATATTGTATTTGTTCCCGTTTTGTTTTTTTTATTTCAAAATAAGATATGTGCAGTGTGCACAGGAATTTGTTCATAGTTTTTTTTTTAAACTATAGTCCGGCCCTCCAACGGTCTGAGGGACAGTGAACTGGCCCCCTGTTTAAAAAGTTTGAGGACCCCAGAGATTAGGCCCTAATCTCTGCTCTTGGACATAGAGACCACTTTTAATATCACAATGATTGGTTCAATTCATTGAGGCTCAAGTCTCAGTCAACGCTATGCAGAATGAGAAAACAGACATTACACGATTTTTCCATATATACAACACAATATATGCTAAACCAGGGAGGCTGATAAATCAGCTTCAATCCAAGGTATCGCCATGAATGAGGGAAATATGCCAACACTAAAACACATGGGCATCACAGTTCCCCAACCCTCCAGCCCTCCATTCAATGCTGTCACAGATTTTGCAGAAGGCAGAAGAAAGGGTGTGGATGAAAAGGAAGTGATGGGGTAAATGTTATAAACAGCATGCGTGGGGGCGACAGAAAAATGGAACTGTCAATACTCCGTGCTTTGCCAGTGAGAAATTTTTTCTTCAGTGGGTCACAGAAAAAGTAACCAGATGAGCGGTAATTAACAGGCAGCCCAGCCTCTCTGGTTTAAAATAAAAACATGATGGCCCCCCAAATGTAATCATTAATATTTTGAAATGCCCCTCTCCCCAAATCTCAGGGTACCATCACGATGCACTTGATATCAAGGCTGCGAAGTCATCTGGGATGTGAGTACCTCCACGTTCCGTAGGTACGGCCCTCTACAGAACTGTCACAGACACCTGAATGGCATTCCTGAAGGCAGCCTTCCTAACCTGCAATAAGACACCAGACCAGCATGTCCTTGTGAGGAGGAAACAGCTGTGCTCCTCCCCAGAGGGATGTCTGTCTGCAGGAAAGCCCTCTGCAGAGCTTTCTAGAAACTCCTCCTGCAGGATCCAGGCACAGGGGGAGGTTGAAAGATCTGATCAAGAAGTCATGCTGTGGTTCTCGAAGGCTGCTTGCATGTAGCTTTCATTTGTATAACACGATAATTGCTGTATCTTTGCTTCTGGGATCCATTCGACTATTGAACAAAAGCCTGCTGGTACCATGGTTTCCATTCAATTCTGGTCAAATAATGTTGGTGCAGGCCCTATTAGACAAGAGCGAGTCCTGAAGGGATCTACGTGGTTAAGGAGAATATATATAAAATCTTGGCAGACTGGACAGTGATTGTTAAACATCATATCATCATCATCATCATCATCATCATCACCAGATTTTTTCCTTTAGTCAACAGACCAAAACCTGAGAGGGTCACTAACCAGGCCCAGTGTCTCCCACATTTGATTAATATGACTCACCCAGATGCATGTTGAAAACAAATCTCTAAACCCCACCCCAGGCCCAGTGAATCTGAATCACTGGAAATCTGAATTTTTTAACAACACACTATCTTGATCAGGGAAGTTTGGGAAATACTCCAATTGTTCTCCAACTCATTTGGAAAATTGAAATTTGGGGCCTTTTTCCCCCCTGCTTAGAAAAACGAAACTCATTGCTCTATCGAGCCAGGCACGGTGGTGTTAATTACCCCTCCCGAACTATTATTGGTAGGTTTTACATATAGTCTCCGTATGTTGAGACTTCTTTGGCCACAGACATTCTCTACATTCCCTTCTTGGAACATGATATGGTACATCTGGGAAAGAAAACCTCCACAATTTATGGAGAAAATGTTGAACTTGAAAGAATCCCTAATTATCCCACAGGGCATGCCAAAAAGCCTGAGAGAGAGAGAAAGGAACCTTATCTTCTGAATTCACTGATGAATTCTCTGCCCGGTTCTTCTGAGAGGGGATGGTGGCTGGACAAGTAACGGGGGGGGGG
>NW_005871367.1:307303-364077 GCF_000147115.1 Myotis lucifugus
GGCTCAGCCTATTGGGAGTGAGAATATAAACCTGTTCTCAGAGGAGTGAATGCTTGGATGATTTTTTAAAAAATGTATGCCTAGCCTTGCTCCAACAGGATTTAAGGATGCCAACAAAAATCCCCACAATGACATAAGCAAGGGAGAAGAGCAGAGCCTTGAGAAAATGATGGCATATGAAGCCAAGGAGTCAATGAACCAGATGCAGGCCACACGTCCTGTCCTCCTGCTAGACATGAGGTGCAAAGTGACTTCCCAGCAGCGAAGGCAAAGAGAGAGGCACGATTCAGAGCACGAGTAGGCACTGATGAGCCAGTAACTCGGCAGAAGGACAACCATTTCCTGGAACTGAGATCCGCTAGGCATGTCTGCCCTGGGGCCCCATAAGACTCTGGGATATACAGTGGGCAATGTTCTCAAGAGAATCCTCACCAAAAAAACCACCACCACGATGATGATGATGATGACGATGACAACGATGAGAATAAAGATGGTGATGGTGATGATAACAGTAGTTGCTGCTTGTAGGGTGCTGTCCAATGCACATACAAGGTGTTTGTAGGTGCCCAGCATACAACTAATTTAACGCTTTTCTTAACTATCCTCAAAGAAATAGTAACGGCCGTTTCTCATGATCACCCATAGGAGAACTACCTCTCGGGACTCCGCTCACAGAAGACGCCATCCAAACCAAGGACATGTCCTAGAGCAGCGGTTGCCAACCGGTGGTCCGCGGATCGCTGGTGGTCCGCGAGGTCCGAAAGGTTGGTGACCGCTGTCCTAGGGCATTCCATGAGAATCCAGAAATCAGGGGTTATAAATGAAATATCCCACTGTTAAATAACGGCACACGTATAGGTCAACACTGCAGGGCGAGGAAAACACGACCGGAGCAGGATCCAGTCTGCAGGTCAGCAGTTTTCAACCTCTGGCCTTGGGACGAAGGAACGGCACGCCCTTCAGGCACTCCACCGGAAATACAATTCATTTCCGCCAAGGTTTCAACAAACATTGAAGGGCAGGGCGTTTGGGGTCCTCCTGGTTGACACCTGGGGGATGCTGACATCCGTCATGCCGTTAAGGACAGAAGCCTGAGGATAGCCTCGGCCAGGGGCGGGAAAGACGCCTTCTTTTGGGGGCTGTGGGACAGGGTGACGACACCGTCATTGCCCAGAAATGGGATGAGGAAGGGCCAGGAACCAGCCGATCCGTCTTGGAGAAGTCACACCATTCTTCCTTCAACCACGGGTTTACTTCTTCAACTTGGCGGGTTAGTGCGGAAGCCAATAAACAAGGAGGCTGCCAGCACCACTCCTCGGACCAGCCGTCATCACATGGGCCATCAACACGCCATCACCGATACCCTTGGAAATGCGGCCACCCAGGCGGCCCTCACTTACTCTCCTGAGAACCAGCCTCTCCCTCCTTTGCTTCAGGGGAAGCTTGGAGTGACGCAGGCGGTAGGAAGAGGGAGAGGAGAAAACAAGAAATACCATATAGATGCGGCCACCTTCCTCCCCTTAAAAATCCATCCCTATTTGGAAATGTTTGCTGCCCCTTCGCAAACAAGACAAGTGACCTCGGGGCCGGAGAAATAAAATCCCCTGCCTGTCTCGACTCAACAGGTTCCCGGACAAGCCAAACACAGCTGCGCTGCAGCCGCTATTTTTAGAGCCTATAAATTCTGTCTCTCTTTCTCGCTCTGGAATATTCTTTACAGATTTGCCAGAGCCTTTTATCTGAACTGGAACTCCGTGACAGTCGTTCCGTAGGTACGAAGTCCCCACTGTGTGTGCTTGCTGGCGGGTATGCTCATTCTCTTTTAGGGAGACACGCGTAAAACACGAGAGGGGTTTCTGGCTCCTCAGAGGGGGGCCGCCTGCCTCTGCTGGCCCCCGGAGTCTGATTATGAACAGGAAGAGGAAACGCTGCCACCAAACTGACTTCCTTCCCCAAAACAGTGGGAAGAAGAGAACCGGAGCGTCATCTGGAACACCTCCCCCCTTGGACAGTGTTTCTCCAAGTGGCTCAAACCCCTGATTTCCAGGACACCCCTCTGCCCCCTGCGAGATAAATAACAGGGGAGGGGCCCCGACCCCCTTGTAACATCATACCAGGAAAGCACCCAGATTTTGAGAACGGCTCTCAGATGCCAGAGCCCATTCCGAATCCGGACCTGGCGTGTTTCACTTTGTGCTGACTCGGTGTCAGCGCAGACAGCTGCAAGGAGGGGACCGGTGTCACCTCAGGTGAATGTGACGGGTCCCTAAAGATTTCAGGAGGTTGGTCCCTTTCCAGCCCTTGCTCAATGCTTCCCAACTTGATCCTAGAAGCAACCATCTACCCGGGTGGGTGGTCGGAGCACAGTAGCTTCAAAGTAGAGTGGACGTTGGCCTATCCCACCGTATTCACTATCCACACGGCCCAATAACATGCACGCTTCTCTCCTCCAGGTGCTCATGAGTCTGGCCATCCAACCGACCGGTTGGGTGCCGCCCACATGCACAGTCCTCTGCTAGGCTCTGTGACAGGCACCCCCATCCCCCAACCTAGGACTCCTATTTGACTGCTCTCTTTCCCTCCCTTCCCCACATTGAAGAATTGCGCTATTCCTACCGTCTCTCCCCAAAAAGATCCCAGACCCTTCTGCTCCTTCTGACCCCACCGGGACGGAACTTGTCCAGACACCCTGCCCGCTGCTCAGCTCTGGCCTCCTAGCTGGGCTGTGTGCATCCACTCTCTCCGCAGAGCCAGAGCGACGGTTTGCAAACACCCACCATACCATGTCCCTGCCCTGCTTCCCAGAGCACTTGAATAAAATCCAAACTCACAGCCCAACACAACCTGGTCTTCGCCTACCTCCCTGGGCTTTCCTGCACACGTTATTTCATCCATCCGACCTTCTTAACAACCCTTTGAAGCAGGGATTAACCTCCGTTTGCAGATGAGACTCAAGAGATTCAGAGAGGTGAAGTAACTTGCCCCAAGTCACACAGCCAATACTGGTGGGGCTAGAATCGACACCCGCGTCTTTCAGACATCAAAGGTCACGCTGTCCACTCGACCTCTTAGCTCAGGTCAACCAGTCTCTAGAAGAGAATCACAGCAGGCAGCCCCTATGGTTTCTGGTTCACGCATTCCCAGCGTTCAGACCTGGGTTGATTTGGGGAGAGCAGAATGGCCACACACAACTAAAATAAAGAGCATAGGTAAGAGAGAGAAAGAGAAGAAAGGGAAGGAGAGACGAGAGAACGAGGAGCAGGGGAAAGAGATGCTACGGCCAACATCTAATACAGAACGACAAAGCCTCGCTACAAAACTTCATCTACTTTTGGCCAAAGCTCTGCTCCGCTTCCTGTGCCAGAGGGTTGGGCCAACAATGAGGTCCCCCTTCCTAGAGACTGCAGCCCCTGGTTACGTCACCTCTCCCGGGACCTAGCAGACAAAGTGAATCAGCCGGTCACGTGGTGAGGGCTCACCACACACACTTTCCAAGGGAGATGTCCCGTCCGGCACAGTCAGAGCTTCCTTCCCGCCCCGAGAGCGAAAGGAAAGTCCTTCCCTTACAGCCACGCTGATTTTCCATCCACTCCGTGCTTTCGATGTGCCGGAACACGAATGTACGTCACTAGGTTTTCAGAAGGATTCCCGGCCCTTTTACAGATCTCAAGCACTGACATGAATTTTCTCAGCAAACCCCCCTCTTCCTGCTTTGTTCCTGCAGGCGCAAAGGAGACGGTCACGGGGGGCATTTTCTAGAAAGATTTCTCCGGAACAGCCTATTAATACTGACCAGCGGGGAAACCCTTGCTTCTTGTTTCTCTAACATCTGGAATCGGTGTGCAATTTTCACGGCCTAGATTCCCCCCGCAATATTGATCATTATTAGCACCTTTATCATCATGAGGTATTAAGCTGATAGCTATGTAAAAGCCCTCTGGGAAGAAGCTACTTAAAAAACAAATGTTGCGCCCTAACTGGTTTGGCTCAGTGGATAGAGTGTCGGCCTGCGGACTGAAGGGTCCCGGGTTCGATTCCGGTCAAGGGCATGTACCTTGGTTGCGGGCACATCCCCAGTGGGGGGTATACAGGAGGCAGCTGATCGATGTTTCTCTCTCATCGATGTTTCTAACTCTCTATCCCTCTCCCTTCCTCTCTGTAAAAAATCAATAAAATATATTATTTAAAAAATTAATAAAAAAAACGTTCATAAGAGATTTCGTATTAACTGTAGATCCATGGGGAGGTGGGGGGAGGGGGAGGTGCTGCATCTGATTCAAGTCAACGGAGATGGGCTGAGAGCTCACCCACCACACATGCCCCTGGGATGGGAGCTCCCAACGGTTCAAAGACCCTCAAGGGGGCTCGACCAGGGCTCCCGAACAGCGGAGGGTCTGATAAGAGGGCGAGAGATGACATAAGTGGCTGGAATGCTTGGCAGAACACGCTAAGGTACTTCGCGTGCGCTAGACCGTGGCAGAGACGATTTGCCTGGCCAATATCCAGTCCCCTCTTCTCCCTGTTAAGTGAACTGCAGTTTTAGTCCAGCCTGCACTGCGTCTCGCTAAAGGGCAACACTGTCCAATCTCCCCCGGAGGACGGTCAATAGGATGGAAGCAGAAGCCACCACCTGAGGCTCCCAGGAAAGCTCTGCGAAGGGATGCACTCTTCTCGCACCCTCCTGTTTCCTGTCTGGAGTTGGGTGTGATGGCTGGAGCTCCAACAGCCCTACTGGGTCATGAGGTGGCTGTGAGGATGGAAGCCATGTTCGGAGGATCCTGGATCCTTCATGACCTTGAAGCACCAAACCAGTCCTGAACTTGCGTCTTAAAAACATATTTGGATTGTCTGCTACATGCAATCTGGACTGGCCTAAAAGAAGGGTGGCACCAAGGAGCCCTGAGGAGAGGACTCAGAGAAGGACAGGCTGATGAGAGCGCTCCCCTGGGTTTACGGCGCTGCTGGGGAGGCCATCCAGATATCGGAGGTCCTCAGGACCTCTCTTGGGAAGGATGGGATACTACATGGCGAGGGAGAGGTCAACAGGCGGGGACAACTCCCCTGACCTTCTCAACAGGATCTAACTCCACTCACCAGTTACAAATCGCCTGAAATGGCCTTGCTCTCCTCCTGGATTCAGCTCGCTCCCCCTTGGGTGACTGACCCTCAAGAGCAGTAGAGAGGAAACACCTTAGGGCCTTCCTTCTTACCTTCCTTTTTCCCTCCCACCACAGTGAGACATACATTTCTCTCTCTCTCCTTCTCCCCCACCCCTCTCTCTCTCCAAAAGGACGCCAAACAAAATCCCTGACCCCATCCAAATCTGAAACAGAGTGCGGGCGAGAGCCTGGAGGGCTGGCAGGTGAGTCTCCCTCATAGGAACCGGCAGATAGAAATAAAGGCTGCAGAAGTCGAGGGGCCACAGTGGGGAAGGAGCGTGAGAAAGAAGCACTCCCTCAGGGCACGCCACGCCTGGCTGCAAGAGCGGCAGCTGCCTCTTTGCAAATCCATCCCAAGTAGACTGGCCCTTCTAGTTTCCACCAAAACGTAGCAAGTCATCCAGTCCCTCCTGAAGGAGGTGAGCTTCCCCACCCCTTCCCCACGCTGGCTCTTAAACACACACCGCCTTATGAAATGAACTCACCCAAGATTTCCCAGCAAGGAACTAAAATTGAGCAACCCCACACAGTACACTTAAACGTTCCAAAATGAAACCTTTCTCCCCACGGCAAACACATTTTGAAAGAGCAGAAGGAACAGGAGTCAGACTCTCCCCTCACTGAACAGTTTTTCCACCTTTTAGACACATTCTTTCCCTCCCCCCACCCCCCAAAAAAAATTCTTTCTGGAACTAAAAATACCAAGCTTTCTTAAATATCTTTTCCTCGCAAGAAACCATGTTTGGGCTTGAGATTAAATAGCGAGAATTCTTTAAGACTCCATTATTTTCATTAGGGAGAGTAAGAAACAAACTACATTATTTTTAAAAAGTAAATAATGACCCAGGCAAAAAGAATCCCAGATTTTCCCAATACAACATACAGATGACAGCACAAGATAATACTGAAGGCCCTATTTATTCTTCAAGTGACACGCATGATTAAATAGAAACGTGTTGTCCTAGCCGGTTTGGCTCAGTGGATAGAGCGTCGGCCTGCAGATTGAAGGGTCCCAGGTTCGATTCCAGTTAAGAGCACATGCCTGGGTTGCAGGCTCAATCCCCACTGGGAACATGCAGGAGGCAGCCAATCAATGATTCTCTCTCATCACTGATGTTTCTCTCTCTCTCTCCCTCTCTCTCTCTCCCTCTTCCTCTCTGAAATCAATAAAAATATATTTAAAAAAGAGTAAACTTAAAAAAAAATAATAAAATAAATAAATAGAAATGTGTCTCGTTTCCACAAAGCTACTTAGATTTCACGTCCTGCTCATTGGCCGTCACTCTCAGAAAGCGGTGAAAAGCTGCGAGGTAGATGTAGAAATGGAAGCTTATTCGTTGCTCCTCGTGTCCTACCGACTAATTAAAAACAGAACTGGGAAGAGAATTCAGGACAAGCCTCCAGTGCACAGGAGTGGGGAGGAGGAAGGTTATTCCAAAATGAAGAGGCCACCGCCAAGCACTTCACCTTTCCAGGCATCATCTATGCCACTTCTTCATGCCGTTGAAGGAGACACTAGAAATGAAATGAACGCAGGCAGGGCTGGGGGCGGAACCGTTTGGAGAAGTGGTCGGCAAACTGCGGCTCGCGAGCCACATGCGGCTCTTTGGCCCCTTGAGTGTGGCTCTCCCACAAAATACCGGCTCTTCCACAAAATACCGACTTCTGTGCATGGGCCACGAAGTTTCAATCGCACTGGATGTGCGCCCCCGCACGTGGCATTTTGTGGAAGAGCCACACTGAAGGGGCCAAAGAGCTGCATGTGGCTCGCGAGCCCGCGAAGCCGCCGTTTTTGGAGGATATAATCAAGGCAGACAAAATTTCTCCGCTGTCTCAGGCTGCGTGCAGTCCCCCTCTATGAGTCTCTATGGTTTCACAATCCCTCCCTCCCCCAGGACACAAAAGGCCTGCTGCTCTCCCAACTATCAGCCACGAGGGCACGGGCACCACCCTTGGCTCAGAGGAAGGCAAAGTCATTGCTTGGTTTTTACGATTATAGTCACTTGATGCGCGGCCAGGACAGGGACTCCAGCCTTTGACACTCCAGAAAACTAGAACAATTAACTGAGGCTCGAGGGCTTCTTACCCAAGGACGGAATGGAAAGCAAGCGAAGGGCTCAGCCACGTGCGCCCACTGGACCGGTCACCTCCCCTGTGAATCGGTGCATCAGGTGTCACCGCAGGAAGTATAAGCGACCTCTCTGGATGTGACCCTCGCCTCCCTGCTCTTCCCATGTCCCCTGAACAGAGCCAGGGACCCGACGGCCCCCAGGATGTGAGCCTGAGGGGCAGGGGCGGAACCCGGAGTCCGGGCTCCAGCTCAGCAGCGCGCTCTGTTGCAGAATGAGCACACTGACTTCATTCTAGAATTTCTTCTTTACTTAAAAAATAATAATAATTGTGGCTGGGGCTCCCATGCTGGGCTCCATGACCTCTTCCCCTTCCTGTCTTCCCACCTCAGCGTCTCCAGCAGGACCCTCCCCGATGGAACACGGGCCTGAGAAGAACATCTCCTGACCGCCCTCACACTGTGTGACCCAAACCTCTCAGAGCCACATGAACATCTCGGCACTTGGGTGGACCTGCTTCATCCAAAGACTGTTCTCTCATTAAAGGAAAACAAACCAACGAAAACACCCAGAGTCGCCATCCACAAGACGTGTGCTGCAGGAGGGTTGTGAGCGTTTCTATTCACAGGCATCAAGAGGCTGCCCCGGACCAAGGCCAAGTTCATCCTTTTCTCCTCTCAGCCTCCCCGGCCTGCGTGCCCTGCGGGGAAGGCCCCATCACACCTTGTCACAGGCAGCTGTGTCCTCCCAGGAGGATGAGGTCCTTGAGGACAAGAAAGCCACCAGAGGGTCCTGGGCTCTGGCTGCTGGGCACTGAGCAATAGGATTTCACTCTCTACTTAACCTGGAGCCTCTCCAACCATTATTTAAAGTTAGATGCTCTGAGGGCACAAAGATGATTCAAAAATAAGAGAGAGCTGATGGTGGTGAGGAATGGCAAATGAAAAGGAAACACACTATTAACAGTCTTAAAAGAAATACCTTCCCCATGAAGAACACCAGGACCAAGAACACCCGGGGACAGAGCTGTCCCTGTCCTCACTTCTTCTAAGAAACACTGGCTCCAAAAGAGTCCCTCTACTTGAATCCAAGTTGTTTTTTTTTGCCGAGACAGCCTTTCCAGATAGTCCGAAATGAGCACCCAGCCCCCTAAATAAGTGACGAACCCACGGGTGTGCCCTGCCGCTGTGGCTCAGTGGTTGAGCGTCAACCTATGAACCAGGAGGTCACGGTTCAATTCCCAGTCAGGGCACATGCCCAGGTTGCGAGTTCGATCCCCAGTGTAGGGTGTGCAGGAGGCAGCCCATCAGTGATGCTCTCTCATCATTGATGTTTCTATCTCTCTCTCTACCTCTCCCTTCCTCTCTGATATCAATAAAAATATACTTTTTTTTTTAATTTAAAAAGACCCTGGAAGGCAATTCCAGGGCCAGGTCCTCTGGAAGGTTCGGAGAATGCTCCTGCTCCAGAAGGAACTCTCTAAGTTCGGGCCAGAGGTCTGCGGGAGCTCCAATGCCAACGTGGGCTCAAGCGCCAATGTGACCTCAGACCTGCGCCACCAGGAAGGGCGAGTGGAGCCACCGGGAGCGCTCCCTCTGCGTGAAGGAATGCAGCTGCGAGCCGTGAGCCAGCGAGGTCTGCACAGTTAACAGTCCCCACTCTGATGGGAAAAGGCAGGGCTCTTTCCAGAGGCTCAGTAAGAAATCAACTCCGAGGCAACGAGGAGACAACTCAGGAAGTTTAGGAAAAGGTAACCACATCCCAGTGGGAGTTCAACGGCTTTACGGTTTATTGGTTAAAACCCTAAGTTTTAATTTCAAGATTGGATCTTAATGTAACAATTCTTGGCTGCACGAGCTGGATGAATATGGAATAACAGGAAAGAATAATAGGAAAAAATCAGCAAAGGTGGCTCAAGGGACTGATATTTTATTACACCACACTTGATCCTCACCCAGAGGTCAAAAAGCAATAGGATTTCACTCTCTACTTAACCTGGAGCCTCTCCAACCATTATTTAAAGTTAGATGCTCTGAGGGCACAAAGATGATTCAAAAATAAGAGAGAGCTGATGGTGGTGGGGAGTGGCAAATGAAGAGGAAACACACTATTAACAGTCTTAAAAGAAATACCTACCCCACGAAGAACACCAGGACCAAAAATAAACTTCACACAAATGGAAAATAAACTTTTACAAGCCATCTTCTCCCGGTGCCGATTTTTTCCTTCCCATCTGACTGGAATATAAGCAAGACAGGATGCTGACTGAGATGAACTTTTCACTTTTTTAAATAGCAAGTGGAACTTGTAGGTCCTGTGCTACATATAAATAAATCTTAAAATGGTCTTCAACAAGGTCAAATTTCCAGCAGGATGAGACTCTACTGCAGAGTCCTGGGTTCCCCATGTCCAGAGGCCTGGCCCAAATTAATCTGAACAAAGGGTCATGAGGTGAATGATGGCCCAGCACCCCCTTCCTTCCTCCACTCCCCACCTTGTCCAAACAGACCCGACCCTCCACTTGGGAGCTTCACTTGTGGCTCAATATGCCTAGAACGCATCAGCTCACATTCCCTACTTTCAATGTAAAAATGTATTTCCAAAGTCGTCTGCTTTTCTATAATGGACCTTGATGCTCCTCCCACTGAGTGGCAAGGTTATGTGCCTTCCCCTTGAACTTGGAGCGTCTGTGACCACCTTGAACACCAGAAGAGATGTCCTGTGACTTGAAGGGTAGGTCGTAAAAATGCCATGCACTTCCGTGTTAGATGGAAGCCCAGATCAGCCCACACAAAGAGGACGTGCTGAGAGGCCACAGGTAGGTGTTCTGGCCATGAGCTCATCTGAGGCCCCTGCCCAGCAAGGCATCTGCCAGACCGGTGAGGGACGATAACCCAGAGGCTACCAGCCCCAGTCCATGCATCTTCCCAGCTGAGGCCCCAAACACTGGTGTCCAGCCTGAATGACCCACAGAATCTATGAGCAAAGTTAAATGGTGAAATGCTGCCTCCAGTTGACCACCCTGCCTTGGGCCGACCTCTGGCCAGGGAGCAGCCGCTCTGGGCACTCAGTACTACTATGCGTCCCCTTCCGCCCTTAGCAAGTGCCTCTAAGGAGATGCTCCCCAGGGTCTATTCCGTGGGCTTGTTCTTCTGTTTTCAGTGGTCACATCTACAGGGAGAGTCCATTTGTTTGACAAAGGTTCAGTAAAATTCTTGCTATCAAACTGACCAACTGTTATTTATAAATCAAGTTTGATGAAGTGATTACTGTCTACATTGGTTGAAAACTTTCAAGTGAAGGGAAAAGCTTTTACTCTGTCGATACTATAAAATAAAACCTTCAAAACAGTATCATCCCGAAGTCTACATGTCCTCAGAAAAAGTGGATCCTGTTTCTGTTCCACCTCCAAATGCCTCTAGGGAGCCCCCGTTTCTTAGGGACCTGGAGAGTGACGGGCCAAACAGATAAAGGCCCGTTGCTGCTGATGGTCCATTCCTAGCATCCAAGACAAACAGCTCCATGTGAGCCCTTAGTTGAATCCTATTTCTGTCCACCTCTCATCGGTGGTTCTCATGACTTGGGCTCCCATCCAGCGCTACTTCTGGCCGATATTTTCCTAATGTTACCTCATCTCTCTACTCTCTGCAGTTGTCCCATTCCACTCTTATTTCCCTTCAGCAAGTAAAAAAGAAAAAGGACTAAAATAAGAACATCTTTTCAGAGACTGAAGGAAGCTCTCCAATGTCAAAGTTGGTCTTGGTGAAAAGGTACAAACGTCCCCAGTGGTCCTCACCCAGCTCCCTACAGAGGCAGAGGCCCTCCTCCAGGAACCTCACGTGTGTGTTTTCATTAGACTCAGAATGAAATAGCTTCAGGTGAGTCTGACAGATGTTACCAAGGGACAACGGAATGAAGAAGGGACCCATCCGCTAGATGCGACCCAAACCTGTGCACTTCTAGGAAGACAAAGCCTCTATGTGACTCAGAAGAAACTTGTAAAACAATCTTGTTTGGGGAAACTGCTCCCTGCAATTCACAGCTGCAGCATTCCCCCGCTCCTGTCCCCAGGGTCCCACCCAGCTGAGGTCGAGTTTGTGAATCCTTTGAACACTTAACGTGCAAGAATAGCAACAGCCAGAACAGTCCACGGGACTCGAAAGCTGTCCAGAAAAAGCTGCCAAGCACTTGAGAGGTGCATCCTGTTGGGTCTTTGCTGTACCCTGGAGAAGGAGGTCAGCCAAGGCCAGGGGTGGCCAAGCCCAGGGAAGAAATGCTGGAACTCGGGGGGAATCAAGGCAGCTGCTTTGGGATATGGCAAGATCGCGGACTAACCCCACTTTGGGGAGCTGGTTTCCCACAACTGCACGTTAGTTTAAAACCTCCCACTGGCAGGACTCCATACACATTCTCAAAGCACCTCCCAGTAGTACCAACATTTCGTCATCACCATAAATTGGAGGCCAAATCTAATCTGGCTTCATGCTCAGCCACTTCTCTGCCCCCTGGAACCTACAATCTGTTAAAGCAAAGTTTCTCAACAACTCCCACGCATACAAAGGACCTCTGCAGGTGCGATTTCCTCTCCCTATAACGTCTTTGCTTCTCTGATGACACCCCCAAACTCCTCATCAATTCAGTAAACCCCAACCCATCTTCTGTGGTCCAGCTCCTTTCTCAAACTTGCACCCTCCTGGCCTTAGACATATTTATAAAACTAACTTCGTACCTGCATGCATTATGGCACTTATTTATATTACTAGAGGCCTGATGCATGAAATTCGTGCAAGGGGCTCAGCCTTCGCCGCCGCTGCCGCCTCGGCTTCATCCGGAAGGTCATCCAGTCTAATTAGCATATTACACTTTTATTATTATAGAAGATAGTTGTGTATTTGTATGCATCTTTCCCACTAGATGTTGCCTTGTAGTCACACTGTCTTATTCATCTTTGTACTCTGAGGCCTAGAACAATGCCTGGTGTTCCGAGCACCAGGATTTAATTCACCTAAACTAATTAGACCAGAGCCCAGGAAAATGATCAGCATGGAGTATCGCTTGATTCATAGTCTAATTGGTGTTAGTTGCAAACTCTGCCAGAGCAAGTAAGAGAATCACAGGATTTTCAAGGAGTTAGATGCTGAAGGAACACGTGGTCCAAGCTCCCTCAGTACTGGGGACAGGGACTGTAAGGTTCGTGCTTGAATATCTCTGGTGATGAAAGACTGACTCCCTCATGACACAGTCAATTCCAAAGAACAAGGTGGGTCAGCTATACGCACACGGGTGATGAACCAACCCATCAGGTCCAGAGCTCTCTCCCTTGGGGCCAAGTTGTGCTGAGGACTGTGGCTAATCCAGCTGATGGTCCCCAGCACTTATCTCACCCAAGTGGAGCTAAAGTAGGAGACTCAAATAATTGTGCTGAAAATAAATAGATTCCAGGTCTTGAGCTAAGCACTCTTTTAAAAAAATATATGGTATTTTGTCCATGTCAGTTTTCTAGTTTTGATAATCTACTAAAGGTATGTAATGTTATCATTGGGTAAAAGGTACCTGAGAAATTTCCACACCATTTTGGCAACTTCTTAAGAATGAAACCATTTCAACATAGAAAAATTTTTAAAATTTATACTTATATATATGAAAGACAAAGAAAGAGAACCATGGGAGCCAAGATCACTGCCCAGAGGGTATGTACCATAAAGGAATGATTTGGGCATGGACACAGGGAGATTACTTGGAGATATTTAACATCTATACTAGAGGCCCGATGCATGAAATTTGTGCAAGGGTCTCGGCCTTCACAGCCTCAGCTTTGTCCAGAAGGTCGTCTGGTCTAATTAGCATATTACCCTTTTTTTATTATAGATAAGTACTGAGATGGCAAATTCCATCATGTCCATGGCCTTGTCCTCTCACCTACTGCTTTACACCTGTCTTGAGACCAGAGCTATCTGGTCAGTTTATCATGAGGCATACCCCTACCTGTATTAGCCAACCCAGCCTTTGACCAGCAGCCAAGGTAACACTCAGGCTCACCACGAAACCAGGGAAGAGAAAGTCAGTGGATCCATAAAGAGCACCAACTATATGCTTAAGGACCTTCTGGGGCGCTCTGCACAAGTCATCCCCATTACTCCTCACTGTCATCCATGCTGTGTCCCTTCCACAGAACCCAGGAGGCAGGAGACGTGCTTCCAGCCCGTTAGTGAGGAGGTGCCAATCACACTCCAGTCGGGTCCTCGCTTACCTATGGTCACTGCACGGGAACCACTGACCGCTGGGTCAGCAGTTACACTCACAGGTTTTCAGAAGTCCAACATCCAACCTGTTTTGTTCAAACCCTTTAACTTCACTTATGCTTTGAATCCCAATGCCCATTTCTGCTCCTCTCTAGGCTGGTGTTTTGGAATGTCTGTTAATCCCATGGACTTCTTTTAGCCCCTTTCTCCTCCCTGAGTCTGGGTGGGGATGGGTGTGGCTGGAGAGCCAGGCCTGGGGATTTTGTCTTGGGCTCCAGGGCCCTTCAGGGAAGCGCCCATCCCCAGGCCTGCATGGCATTTGCGCTCCTGGGCATTCAACAGATGCCTGTTGAGGCAAAGGGGCAAGTATTTCAAAAAAGACTCCCACTTATCCAGTGGTCATAAATCAGTAATCATTTAATGATGGGGAGGTGGAGAGAGGATCGCATTTTCTTCCATTAAGACCAGCAATCAATCAAGCCTGCTGAAAGTCCAGCTAAATTTAGCATGAGATATGGGCTTTCAGAAAGTCCTCCACAGTGTGAGAAGCCACTAAAAATATAACAAAACAATTAAGTCACCACAGGACTGATGGAGGTCTATAAAGCAGGGGGATGGGGGGGGACCCTAGAGATGGGGACTAGGGCCCACCATCCCTTTAAATAGGTCTTACAGATGAGGAGAACCTGGAGAAAAATCTCTAGATGTGAAGTATCACTCGGTTGTTCCATGTCCGAAATGCAGCGCTAAAGGAGAATATCTGAGTGAATGAGGAGAAAAGGAATAGGAAGGTGTACAGTCCAATTATTGAGAGAGAACTCGTCCACCTTGTAGCACCATCGCCTAAACTTCAGCAGAAAAAGGTGTTCTGTGGTCAAGGATGTTTGGGAAACGCAGAAGACTGTATCCCCCTTGTGTCCACTGGCTTCTAAAGTGCAGGTCCTACAATAAAGAAACCTGCCCAGTGTTAAGGGCAGCATTTTCCCAAAATGATTTGAATACAGAACTTTGTTTTGTTCTTGACATGGAACCTGCTACCATCCCATGGGGGAGAGAGGGAAAACACTTTGGGAAATGCTGGTATAAAGGTTAATATTCTTGATGATATGGATGTGATTTCAATAGAGACCTGCTGTCACCAAAGACTGTTCCATTAAGACAGTGGTTCTCAACCTTGGCTGCACATTAGAATCACCTGGGAATATTTTTTAAATCCTGATTTCTGGGCCTCATCTGCCGGAAATTCTGTTTCCTTGTTACTAATGTTGTGGCCCCACCCCATAACAAAGAAACAGAATTTCCGGAGGATGCGGCCCAGAAATCAGGATTTTAAAAAGATTCCCAGGTGATTCTAATGTGCAGCCAAGGTTGAGAACCACTGCATTAAGATGATCAGCCTGTGCGTTACTGCTGACACAAACCTCCTGTACTGACTGAAAATACACTGCTTCAGTCCAAGACTGAGTTATGACAACCCCATATTCGGCAGGAGGAGGTGGGAAGTTGCCGGCTCTACTCTTCCTGAAGCCAACCTTCCACTGTAGGAGCTCTCAGACGACCATTTTCCATGCAATCAGGCCATGGGAACGGACAGGTATTCATTTACTTGCAATTACAATCCAACAGACTATTTTTATTCACATCTGGTCTATAATATCTTGGACAACACACAAATTAACTCAAAACGGATCAGCAACTTAATGCAAAAGCTGACATTATAAACTTCTAATAGAATACCTTGGGCATATGTTCAGCTTGGACACAGTCCAGCTTCTTCCAACATCCAGTGAACATTTATTAAGCAATTAGTCAACGTCAATTACTCTGCCTGGTGCTGGGGATATGGCGAGAAATGATGCAGTCCCTGATGCCAAATGTGTTACTTATGATCTCTTAGGAGCTCTTTATGGGTTTGTCATTAATAAAAGTAACCCAACCTCTTTGAATATATGTCTATTTCTTGCCAGTACTACCTTGGTTGTAACCTAAGTACATGGTACTTTTGGGCTCATTAACTGATGGAGTAAGGATACTATCTGCTATATGCTAACATTTCTCTTACCAAGCAGATGGGAAGAAGGACATCGAGCCCGGGGAAAGTATAGGATGAAAGAGGAGCAAATATCAAATTTCTGGAGAGTCCCACGGATAAACACCGGTGTTGAGTCCAGACCCACACACTGTGGAAGAGGCGTCAGCCAGCTGTGGGTCCAGGTGGTAGGATTTTCTCAGCCAGCCGGAGGGAACTGGCCAACGGGAAGGAATTAACACTTGCATTTAACCCTCTGTTGCAGGCCTCTTCCCACACTGGTGTTGACAAAGAGCAAAAAATGGGGCTGGCTTGAATTTCTTCCCCTTTATTTTCCCTGACCTTTGGGGAGGGAGTGGCTAAAAGTTCAGACACAAAGGAAGAAAGGGATCAAACAAAGAGTGAGGGTATCTGGCTAATGGAACAACAAACTGGAGACCCAAGGGAACTGGGCCCCTTGGAGCCTGGGAGGAAACAGGAAGTGGGGGGCTGGGAGGACTGACGGACAGATGCCTGTGGCCGCTCAGGGCAGGACTAGGAGGGGGTGTGATTACAGGGGATGGACTCTGGTACAGTACAGGAAGGACTCTCAGGTTATCTGTACCCCCAATGCCAGCTGGGCTGCCAAACACAATGGCTCCCTCCCATGCCCTGTAGTGACCCCCAGTGCTCTATGCATGGCTCTCTGCTCGAGAACAGGGAACATCCCACCAGCAGAGCAGCTGTAGGCAGAGGCACTGGAGGGAGGGAGGGCCAATTGCATCTCCCGCCATTCCATCAGGCAGAGAGCATTGTTTGGGGCACCGAGGAAACGCTTAGGCCCAACTTCAACACAGGAAGCCCTTAACCACTGACAGTGCTCACTTACTTCTCCACCGTGGTGCCCTCCAAGCCTCTGAGTGTTAACAGGGTTGACGAATGAGTCCAGGGAAGGTCAGTACCTACGTCCATGGGTGAGGAACATGACACCAGAACCGCAGGCCTCTCCAGCCCCAAGCACTTCTGCACCCACTCTCTCAGCCCCACCCCCTCCAGCGTGATCCCAGGAATCCCACAATGTCATCAAAACCTAAGCAGAAAGCCTGACAGCACAGGCTCCCCACGCTGTCCTAACCCCTGCGGAAAACAATGACTCGGACGTTGTCAGCACTGGGGGGGCCAATGCTGGGACTCCCGCAAGGCTTTCTGAAAGGCCGAAAGAGTTTGCACACCCTCAGCACCACATTTATGGACCCCTGGCTCCGGGGAGGCACTTCGGGAGCACGCTTCCTAATCTAAGCATGAAGGCAACCTTTCGAAGATGAATGTGTTTCTCAGAACCTCAGGTGGCAGAAGCTGTCCTTGGACTATGAGTTGGTTCAGGGAATGTGCTTGCATGTATGAATTCACACTCAGGCCCCTGCAGCAATCCCAATGTCCCCCAAGGGGACCAGGAGGTTTGACTCAAGACCAGCATTGCCTGATAGGGTAGCCACTACCCACGTGTGCCTAGGGAGCACATCAAATGTGGCTAAAAGACATGATCGAGCCCTAACCGGTTTGGCTCAGTGGGTAGAGAGCGTCGGCCGGTGGACTGAAGGGTCCCAGGTTTGATTTCAGTCAGAGGCATGTACCTTGGTTGCGGGCACATCCCCAGTGAGGGGTGTGTAGGAGGCAGCTGATCGATGTTTCTCTCTCATCGATATTTCTCTCTATCCCTTTCCCTTCCTCTCTGTAAAAAAATCAATAAAATGTATGTTTTTTAAAAGACATATCGAGTTCCAAAGACCTAGTGCAAAAAAGCACACAAATATTAATAATATGTATGTGGCTTACATGTTGAAATGATAATATTTTGCATATACTGGATTGAATAATATATCTTATTCAAATTAATGTTCCTGGTTTAACATTTTCAATGTAGCAACTACAAAATTTACGATTACGTCTGTGGCCTACGTTACGTTCCTATTGGACAGCGATGCTCTAAAGTTTCCACGCAAGGACAACTCCTCTTCCTGGACAGAAGGAAGGGGTCACCACTACCCCGGGGCCTAGGCATGGCTCCCCGCCAACTGAATCAACTTCCTGTCGCCAGGCATCCCAGCGAGCCACAGAGCTGACGACACACGGGGCAATTGCTCTGTGTGGTTTTTTAAAGATGCTACAGCCTTGAACGGTTTCCTGCAAGTGTTCGGGCCTCCCTTCATTCCTTCCAAGGCAGGTTCGGCAATCTGGGAAGGCACGTGGGACAGAGTGCCCATGCGACTCCACAATCACCATCTGGTGGGTTTGGGGTTTTAAGCAAAACCACAAAGGGCTAAAAAGAGTGGGGAGACACCTGCCTGGAAAGTCCAGCCCAGTGGACGTAGGGAGGATTCTCGCGTACGAGTTTGCATATTTCCCAGTGTGCTGAGCTTAGCACTTTCTAAACAGGTCTCACTTTATCCCCACACTGATGCTGTGGGGTAAATACCTGGACGTTGCCTTTTCCCTGGATGACATCTATACCCAAAGAGAGAGATTCGCCAGAAAGCAATCCCTTGTTTTCTAAATGACCCCAAAAATGGTTATGTTGTGTGCGTGTGTGAGTGCATGCGTGTGTGTTCCTATGGTCTCATCCACCAACATCTTTCCAGGATCAGAAACATTGGATCATTACCTCAGGAAACAAAAATCCCCTTTGAAGTTCAGTCCAGTAACTTTCCTCATCCTTCGAAATGGACGGTGAGGGTGAAATGACACTGGAACCTCATCAGTCATTCGACTAGCGTTTCGGCGGTCCTATTCCATATTAGGCAGGGCCCGGGGTGACAGAACCAAATGTCGTCAGCTGTCTGCCCTAAGAGAGCTGCTCATCCCATAGGAGAGACACAAAGCAAGTCCCGGAGTGTGAGGGGCTGACTTGGTCCTCCCAAATTCCTCTGTGGAAGTCCTAAACCCCAGAACCTCAGAAGGGAGCTGCACGTAAAGGCAGGGTCATTAGGAGGTAATTTAGTTAAAATGGGTTCATCAGGGTGGGCCCCAATCCAATGTGAGGGGTGACCTTATAAGAACAGGAGATGTGGACACAGACAAGCGCACAGGGAAGACCACAGGAGGACGCAAGGGGCAAGCAGCCATCTGCAGGCCAAGGAGAGGCCTCAGGAGAAACCAAACCTGCCGACACCTTGACCTTGGCCTTACAGCCTCCAGAACTGTGAGAACTAAATCTGTCGTTTAAGCCCCCAGTGTGTGCAGTACTTTGCTATGACGGCCCGAGCTGACAGACATGAAGGGACACAGGTGGGAAGAAGGCCCAGAGTCCACGGGGGGGGGTGGTGGTGGGGGGGGGGAACAGGGGGGGTGTGAAAGGAGGAAGCGGGGCGAGGAATCAGGGTGCTGGGCCGCCATACTGGAAAGGGAGGTAAGGTTTGTACGGGTGAAGCTAGTGGGAAGGGAGCAACAAGAGCAAATGCAAGGAATCTGACGGCACGAGGCTGCCCGACTGGCCAAGCCATGGCTTTCAGAAGGGAGGCCAAGAGGCCAAGCGTTCCTTGGACGCAGGGGCTGTGTCCTACTGTGTCCCCATCTCCCCCAGGGATCAGCACAGTATCTGGCACATAGTGGGCGCTCAATAAATGCAGTGGCACACGTAATCTGCCATCTAAATGGGAATGCTTTGAGAGTGAAAGGGTAACTATTAATGGCTCTGCTGGGTCCACACCTGTAAACCAGGCCTGTCCCAGGCACGCCTGGACATGGGTCACTATATCAGCGATGCGTGTAGAAGCGAACGGAAAATAGAGAAGCGGGAGGCGCGAGGGGCAAACTGGAAACCGGCCAGGGCCCCAAATGCGGGTGTGAAACAACCTGAGCTTCTCAGAGGCGGGCCCTGGTCTTCCTTTCCCCGCACCCGGCAGAGCCTGGCACCCGCCATGTACACACATGCTGGTGGGCAGCATGCATGAACCAGACTCCGAGTTCCTCAAGCGAGGATTAAATGACATTTATTTTTTTAAATGGTTGAGGCCAAAGACCAAGGAAAAGATCAAAGAGGCGGAAAGAGAAACTCCACCCACTGCCCCTCCCTGGCCCTGGCTCACAAACCCACACCTGAGCTTCCCTCTAGCCCAGCGGTTCTCAACCTGTGGGTCGCGACCCCTTTGGGGGTCGAACGACCCTTTCACAGCGGTCGCCTAAGACCATCGGAAAACACATATATAATTACATATTGTTTTTGTGATTAATCACTATGCTTTAATTATGTTCAATTTATAACAATGAAATTGGGGGTCACCACAACATGAGAAACTGTATTAAAGGGTCGCGGCATTAGGAAGGTTGAGAAACACTGCTCTAGCCACAAGGCACATCAGATACGACACACATGGCAGCAGCTGGGAGTCCAGTTCTCGGACTGACATGGGAAACCCAGGACCAATTGGCTTGAAGACAGACCTCCCAGAGCCAGGGCCTTCCGGTCCTCAGGCCCTCAGGCCAACTTGTGAATGGTAATGACAGTGACCATCCTTTCTTGCGGGCGTGGTATTAAGATTATGTAATCGGTTCCAGGAGGCAGAACTATTAAGTTGTCAGATGGGATTCAAACCCAAGTCTTTGCTGCTGATCAGCCGTGAGGCCTTGAGTACGGGAAAGGCTCACAGTCTGAGATTCATCAACTCTACAATGGGGTTTTATTTTACTCTATAGAAGTATATGTAATTATAATAAATATCACTTTATGTATAATAATAATGTCATCAGGTTCTTAGAATGACTAAATGTGCACAGAAAACCACATACTAAATGTTCAGTGAAAGAACTACTACCACTGTTATATTACTACGGATTTTCTTGTTATATGCACTGCCCTGATGCATTTATTTTATTTACTTTTAAATGTTTTTATTGATTTTTAGAGTGAGAGGAAGGGAGAGGAATAGAGAGATGGAAACATCGATGAGAGAGAAACATCATTGATCGGCTGCCTCCTACACACTCCCCATAGGGGATTGAGCCCGCAACCCAGGCATGTGCCCTGACCAGGTGACCTCTTGGTTCCTGGTCGATGTTCAACCACTGAGCTACACTGGCCAGACCCTAATCCTATATAATAACAGGCTAATATGCAAATTGTCCCCTAGGGAGTTTGACCGACCGGGAGTTCGACCACTCGCTATGACGTGTGCTGATCACCAGGGGGCGGCGTGGAAAGAAGGAAGGCCCCGGCTGGCAGCCGGCAGCCAGGGAAGGAAGGCCCTAGCCAGCAGCAGGAAGACCCTGATAGCCGACCAGGCCTAGGGATCCTACCCATGCACAAATTTCGTGCACCGGGCCTCTAGTGCTTTTATAAAAAGAAGCAGTTTTATATCACTCTCTTCACACAAAACTGCTAGGACACACATGGATCGTTTTTTCTCCTTTGCCCACCACTATTCCAACTCTCATGACACAGGGCCAACCACCTGCAGACAGCTACTTGGAAGGGGGGGTCTCTTCCTTGTAGGGGAATCCCTGGCTGCCAGTGAGAGAACCCCTTCTACCATCCCACTCACTACAACCAGCAAACTCCCCATTCTTAAAATTAGAGGCTACCCAAGTGGGGGGCGGGGGGGTGCCTGGCAGTACCCCGCCAGTCCGTCCTGCACTGATCAACACTGGGCCAGTTTCAGTCTCAAGAGTTGAGGAGACTCCCGGGGTTCAAACAGTTCCCTTCACCAGGGCCCTCCCCTCCTCCACGCAGCTCAACAATCAGCTCTTCATTACTCTTTGGAGTGTAGAGGGTTGCTGAACAGAACCTCAACATGTATGAGGGATGAGGAATAGTGAACTTGATCAATTTTTATTTTTATTTTTTAAAATATATTTTTACTGATTTCAGAGAGGGAGAGAGAGATAGAAATATCAATGATGTTCCATGATAGGAGCTGTTTTATTATCGCTGGGCCAGCTTCCAGAATTTTGCTAATAAAATGATGCTTTTGGGGGGAAAAAATGATGAGAGAGAATCATTGCTCAGTTGCCTCATGCACACCCCTTACTAGGGACCGAGCCTGCAACCTGGGCATGTGCCCTGATGGGGAATCGAATGGTGACCTCCCGGTTCATAGGTCGACGCTCAACCACCAAACCACACCAGCCGGGCTTGATCGATTTTTAAAAAAAATCTTTTTCATTATTTTAAATGGAAACTATTAAACCACCTAATAATTTCAGTCAAAATACAGAGTGCCCCTGAACCAAACGTGCAGATAGTAAAGCTACGGCCTGGTGGTGAAACTGACCCCACAGGCTTACTTTCCTATTCTTAGCCAACTGAAAAAGCCACAGGAAACAAGAAGAAAAGGACTCTGCTAATCAAAACATCTTGGTGTGTAAGGCATGACTTGAGTGATACGAGCAACTCAGGAACAAACACAACAGATACCATGGTTACGGTGCGGGGAGCTCACTGTGGCTGGCCTGCAGGAGCCAACTGTTCAATTTTCAGAAGGTTTATGAGTCTGTGGTTAGACATGCCATTATTAAAGCGGCCTTTACGATAAGTGAAATAAGTCAGGCGAAGAAAGACACTCTATGATCTCACGTATATGTGAAATCTAAAAAAAAAAAAAAGAAAAGAAAAAGCCAAACCAAACTCATAAGCAGAACAAATTGAGGATTGCCAGAGGAGGGGACCGGGAAGATGGATAAAAGTGGCCAAAAGGTACAGTGACAAAGGCAGTCCTGGGGATGCCATGTACACCATGGTGACTACAGTGAACAATACCGTGCTATAGATTTGAAAGCTGCTAAGAGAGTAGGTCTTAAAAGTTCTCATCGTAAGACACGGTGGCCAGTGTGATGCCCTGCCCTTGGCCACAGCAGGATGGCCACCTGCCCCCACAAGTGACAAAGCAGCTATGTAACTTCGGGTTCAAGCTCCCTTGAAAGTTCCTCCCGCCACATACAAGCACAGCCTCGGGAACATCTGCAGCTCCTCAGAGAGCCGCTGAGTTTTTCCAGCCCCTTGTCGACCCTGGAGTGGCTTTTCTTCCTTTTCGCATTCGTCCTTATTACCGGCTCCCTTCGCAGTGGCTGGCGCGTGGTTTTGCTCACCAAAGGTTTCTGCAGGCCTCTAGCTGGGGTGTCACTCATTCTCACAGTTGGGAATGATGCAACTGACCCCGCCCTGGGCCTGGCCTGGGCTGGTCCCTGTATAGACTCAGCACTGTCCCCCTGGTTTCCTGGCTCCTGAGGAGGCTCCAGTTGGCCCGTGAGACCTAAGCGCCTGACCTCACAAAGGGCTGGCTTTCTCGGGGGTTGTGCAGGACTCCGGGATGGAGCACAGCTAGCCCCCAGGTCAATGCCTAAGGACCAGAGAATGGTGCGGTAATGACAAGACACTCGTATGTATTCTTCAGCGTTGGCCATGCATCCGAATCGCTTCCCAGCTGTAGGTCCACAGAGACTGAGCAAGCCCCGCCCCAATCGGATGCTGCCTGTGGCCCCACACTCCAGCTGACCCAATTAGTCCTGTCAACCAGTTTCAGCTTGACAAGCATTTATTTTGTGCTTATCTCAAAGCAGGAGTCGGGCAGCTCTGAGAAGACAGGAAGCGGACGGGTGATAGGGGCAGAAACAGAATACTGGGGACCAGCTATCATTGTAAGTAATATTAATCCTGCTCTGTTAACCAGGATTGTTTTGTTCTGATTAAAGAAGGCACATTCTGCCGTAACCGGTTTGGCTCAGTGGATGGAGCGTAGGCCTGCGGACTGAAAGGTCCCAGGTTCGATTCCGGTCAAGGGCATGTACCTTGGTTGCGGGCACATCCCCAGTAGTGGTTGTGCAGGAGGCGGCTGATGGATGTTTCTCTCTCATCCATGTTTCTAACTCTCTATCCCCTTCTCTTTCTCTCTGTAAAAAATCAATAAAATATTAAAAAAAAAAAAAGAAGGCACATTCTAACCGGGCTGGGAGTTGCAGGTGGGACCTGGGAGCTCACCTGGAAATACAGCCCGTCCTCCCCCTCAGGGAGTTGCCTATGACCATGGAAAGATGAACAACCTTGTTGCAGAAACCAGAGCCGCCAGCCCTTTGAAGACCCCCAGCCCTTGCATATCACTAAGCCCTTTGGAGGCCCCCAGCCCTTGCACAACCACAGGCCTGTGCAAATCTCCAGACCTGTTAACTGCCCATTTGGCCTACCCTTTGCCTACTTCCCCATGGAATCTCTGTCCTTCTACCCAATATAAGCAGCTGGCTTATGGTGGGGTGCAGAGCAGACTTTTGTGGATGACCTGCTGCCCTCCCATACTGAGGGCAGGATGGGAATAAACGCTCATATAATTCAACCCTGTCTCTGCTTAATTGGCTCAAGTAGTGACAAGCAGCACGGACCAGACTGCCCGGTTACAGTGGCATCACCAAGGACAGTGGCTGGCGGAGGACAATGAACACCTTGAAGAATAGACCGACCTTCCCCAGGCAGGAGGGTGCGGCACAGCCAACCGCAGCCGAGCGTGCCAGGACGTAGAGCTTCCCAAACGGGGCTCAGGGCGTGGTTTCCACGGCCCATGGGCACTGCTCTACAAAAGGGCTGCCGTGTTTGCAAGTGATTCCCCTGGAGTCCTCTGACTGCACCAGGGAGAAAGTTCCAGAGCGGTGCCAGTGGGCGCTCCGTGCTCCCCAAGCATGCCATAACCTCCCCTCCTAACACGACAGCAGGCTGCTTCTTCAGACACTTGGCAAACAATGAAATCCAGTTAGAATTCAATGACGTTGTTGTGTCTTCGACGTATTTATTTTTACAGTTACTTTCTATTTTGGCATGCGATAATTGGTTTTCTGCTTACAGGGGGGTACAGCGTTTCTGTTTTAAATTACTTTATTTGAGGCTGGAAGTCAGCTGATTTAAAGAAAAAAATATGACGGTTGTGGCTCAGTTGGTGGAGCATTGTCCCATGCAGCAGGAGGTCATGGTTCCATTCCCAGCTGGGGCACATGCCAGGGCTGCAGGCTCGATCCCCAGTAGGGGGCGTGCAGGGGGCAGCTGATGGATGTTTCTCTCTCATTGATGTTTCTATCTCTCCCTCTCTCTGAAATCAATACAAACCTATCAAAAACAAAAACGCTGGGTCTCTGACAAGTGAAGAGTCAGAGATGCTGGGGCGAGCCCCAGAACCAAGGCAGGAAGCACGGGGCACGTCCCAGGAGGAAAGGGTCAGTTCACCAGGGCGCATTCGATTCAGAGAGACTGGGAAGGTAAACTGAGGCCACGTGGTGGAGAAAGCCTTGAGGCTGACGGGTGGTGTGTGGCCTGTTGATCGTGGGGATTCACAAAGGTTTCCAGCCCCCTCACCGGAAGGGGCCTGTCCCCCAAACGGGGCTGATTTGGGGGGAGGAGAGGAGAAAAAGTGAGGCATGTGGGCTGTGAGGCAGAGAGGCCCAGGAAGCAACTGGACGGGCCTCGGCGCTGATGACCACAGGGAGGCCCTGAGAATGGAACTGGCAGCCACAGGAGGAGGGGGCTCATCCCCAAATCCTGTATGTCCTGGAGGCCCCACCAGGGGCACAAACAGAACAAAACACAGGCCAAGCTGGAGCCTGGAGGCAGGTGTTAGCCCAGGCAGTCCTCTAGGATGGAGATCCTTATCACCATATAAGGAATAAAACCAGGGAAAGGAGGAAGGGGGGGAAAAAGATTGGAACAGGCTTAAAGAAAAAAAGAAAAAAGAACCTAAAGATAGCCTAAACAAAACACGGCCGCCCGGCCGGCCTGCCTCACTGTCTGCCGGCCATATGGTGTGCGATAAGCCAGCGCGCTTTTATTTATCTTCCTCCGCTGTCTATTAAACCCTCTGACAGCCTCCACTTGAGGCGAAGGCTGCACCGAGCTCTCAGGCTGTGACAACCAGCTCCCAGTCCTCGCTCCCGGAGGCAGCCAGGCGGTGATCCTCCCCCCAGCCTTGCTGCCTGTCTCGGCCCCACAAGTGCCCTGGCCTCCACAGCTGTTTCTCCACATCTGGAGGAACGACAGGCCAGGCCAGCTGGGCCACACCGCAGACAGCCAGCCAGCTCATTAGCGCTCACCCTCACTGGCTTACTTGGCCATGACCAGGGTCCTCTGATAGGACCCAGACAATACTAGTAGAAACACACACACACACACACACACACACACTCACACACACACCTCTCCTTGTGGCAATAAGTTATCAGACACCTTGAGTGCTGCTTAACAAGGATGTTGCCTCAAACCATCAACGCCTTGGGGCTCATGCCTTTCTGATGTAGCTACCCACCCTCATCTCCCTGCATGAAAAAATGGTCAAGCAATAAACTATATCCGCATTTCGCCAGGTCCAAGTTCACTGCTGTTCCCTACTGTGACCCAGACAATCACAGGAAGGTCTACACCAGCTCTGCACTCCTGAGCCCTAGCCTCAGCCTCCACGTTCTAGGACCACCTCTCACTCTCTCCCCTCCTCAGCCACGTTTGCACTGAACGGAGAAGTGTGACACGTGGAGTGGGAGGCGATGGATAGGGTGCGCCTTCCAACAGGACGCCCAGTTAAATGTGAATTCAGGTAAACAACAGATACATTTTATTAAAATTTAGCTCTTTTTCGTTTTATTTCTCAATTACAGTTTGCATTCAGTATCGTTTTGTATGAGTTCCAAGGGTATGGTTAGAGACAATCCTATACTTTGCAAAGTGTTCCCCCTGGTACTGCCAGTACCCACCTGGTACTCTACACAGTCGTTACGATATTAGTAGTGACTTGATTCCCTGTGTTGTACTTTGCATCCTCATAACTATTTCAACAAATAAATTTTAATAGAGGTGTATCACATGCACTATTTGGGATGTACTTATACTAAAAAAAATTATTTGTTGTTTATCTGAAATGCAGCTTTAACCAGAAACCCTATAGTCTTATTTGCTAAATCTGGCTGCCCTGGATGTCAGGGAGTGGCAGGAGGAAGGCCTCTGGCCGCCCTGCTCTTCCTCAGGGAACCCTGGGAGGCTGCCTCTGGCCCGCACCTCAGGGTCGCTGTTCCCCGAGGGCACTCTGCAGAGGCCTGGTAAGGTCTGTGCGACCCTATCTCTCAGCCAAAGCAAGAAGCCCCAGAGCCCTGAAGGACAGCATGTGAGGGAAACCCAGCAGGAGGAAGTCCCAGGGAAGATGCCCCGCCTCCAGGAAGTACGGAGAGACCAAGCACAAGTACCTAAGACCAGGCCATGTTAGAATGTGAGCCTGTGTGAGCAGCCTCGCACCCCCAAGCCAAAGTGAAGTAACACCTAGAGGGGTAGGTGGCTGGTTGGCTTAACAGGAGCATGAACTGTTTTATTTGTTTATTTTTATAAGAGAAAACTTATTTAGAAAGTCACGGAGGTAGGAGTGAGCGGGGGAAGAAATGGGCTCAGCAAACAAGTTACTCGGGCAAAAGAAAGGGCCCTTAGAGCTTAGGAGAGGGAAGGGTATAGGTAACATGCCTTGGGGGAGGGGACGGATCCAGGGGGTGAAAGGCAAGGGTGTGCTCTGGGAGTGCCCAGTGCCGAGGAATGACCAGCCACTGACCCACAGGCAGAGGCAGAGGGCACAGGAGGTGGAAGGACCCCTGAGACCCAGACCATGTGGTAAGTGAAATGAATGTGGGCTTTGGAGTCTCACAGAGCCACTTGGTGTCCAATCAGATGAATACATTGACCGCTCTGTGTCTCAGTTTCAGCGTCTCTAAAATGGGCACGTTTACTTACCTTGAAAGGTGGTTGCAAGAATGAGACATCACATGATGAGTACACTTAAAGGACCTTGCATGGAGCCTGAACGCAGCAGGTGCTAAGCTTTATTATCATTTGATTTAGCTATATGTAATTGCCAATATTCTAACAGTCTTCTTGACTTACAAAAATGGCAACTTCATGTAGTGTAACCTAATATTATGAGCCAGTGGCTTTCTGACAACAGCAAAAATAGTCCACAGATTAAGGGTGAAGTGTCATTCTATTATTGCATTTGCCCAACCAAATGATAATGCTTACCTTCAGCTGCTGGGTCATCCATCCTGAGGGCTTTTAAGGGTGGGATGAACTGTTTTATAAATGGCTTTCACCCGGTCCTTAGGGCAGTGGGTCTGGGCAGGTCCCAGCACGAGTCCTGGCAGGAGACGTAACCCAGCCCCAATGAAAGGCCTCTCAGGGGCATGGACTCATGGGCTCTGGGCCCGGCCAAGTGCCATGGATGTGTGCCCCATTTCTCTATATACAGCCCAGAAACATCTAGAAGCAGCTGTTATTCTCCTGCTCTGGCACTTAGGGCAATAATAGAATGACACTTCATCCCTAATCTGTGGACTATTTTTGCGATCATCAGAAAGTCACTGGCTAATAATATTAGGTTAAACTACATGAAATTGCCATTTTTGTAAGTTAAGACTGTTAGAATATTGGCGATTACATATAGCCAAACCAAATAATAAGGATGCTTACTTAGCATCTGCTGTGTTCAGGCTCAATGCAAGGTTCTGTAAGTGTATTCATCATGTAATGTTTAATTCTTACAACCACCTTTCAAGGTAAGTATTACTGTGCCCATTTTATTTATTTATTTAAATATATTTTTATTGATATCAGAGAGGAAGGGAGAGGGAGAGAGAGAGAAACATCAATGATGAGAAATCATTGATCGGCTACCTCCTGCATGCCCCCCACTGGGGATTGAGCCCGCAACCCGGGGAATGTGCCCTTGACCGGAATGGAACCCAGGACCCTTTAGTCTGCAGGCTGATGCTCTATCCACTGAGCCAAACCAGCTAGGGCTACTGTGCCCATTTTAGAGTTGCAGAAACTGAGACACAGAGAAGTCAGCGTATTCATCTGACTGGACACCAACTGGGTCTGTGAGACTCCAAAGCCCACATTCATTTCACCTCCCATTTGGCCTGGATCACAGGGGTCCTCCCACCTCCTGCGCTCTCTGCCTGTGGGTCAGTGGCTGGTCATTCCTCAGCACTGGTCACAACCAAGATTCCCACCCTGACATCGCCTGCCTACGCAGGGCCCACTCTGTAGCTAATCAAAGGCTGGCCTCCTGAATTAGCAGCAAAGTGTATTTAACAAACAATTTCAAGAGGAGAAAAGCATTTGAGCATTTATTTAGAGTGAGAGGGGAAAGAAGCCAAAAAGAATGCACTCCTAAAATAAACAGAAAGTAATCCGGGGAGAAAAACCTAGTCCAAGGGAGAAAAATCTAGTCCAACCAGTTTTAAAACGCCTCACCCATGACTCTGAGCTAACACGTAGTGGACCACTGAGCAGGCATCAGGTGCGGTGCGATCCAGCATCACTGCAGACCCAGAAGCATGTGCTTCTGTGACTCTCCTCTGAGAAGATTACTGAGCCTCCTCGAGGGGAGAGGAAGAGAAACCTCCCAAAAGGCCAAGTCAAAGACCGAGGGGGTGACTGCTCTCCTGGCCCACCCACCACAACGCCCCTCGGGGACCGAGACCAGCACGATAATATAAATAAAGGGCTGTCAGACTCAAACTTTAAAACAAGAAGAAAGGAATGTTCTCCTGCTCGTGAAGATGCTGGACGCCAGAGCACGCGCAATGCACAACGAACGCAGCTCTCACAGCCCCACGCGCACATGTGCAGACCTCAAAGGCGGAGGATGCAAAGCAGGACTGACCTTCACGTGCGCCAGGTAGTGATGACACGTCTCCTGCATGTGCACCAGATGCAGCTTCTCCGAGACCTGGCCCACGGTCTCTCCCAGCAGCACAAAGTAGACCCGGGGCAGCTGGCTCTTTTCCTTTTTCGCCACATCCGCCGTCAGAACGTAATTCAGGCCTGCCGAGACATAAGGTCGCAATGTCAGGGAGGACAGACACACAGGGTCCAGCCAGCTCCACTCCTCCTCACAGGATCACGAGGGCATCTCAGACACCTAACCCTCCGCTGCCCAGGGGCCTGTTGCCTGGGCCTACACCTCCTCGGCGAGAAGCATACAGCCAGGTGCTGGCAGAATCCAGAGACGACCAGGGGCCCCGGCCTTCCTGCCGAGCCTCTGCGCATCACACTCCGTGGCTCCCCCCGATCTAAACCTCATGAACTATCAACTGAGCCACCAAGACCCGCGTCAACAATCCGCGGTGCTCAACGCGATCCGTGTCCTGCCAAGCAGACACCCCGTCGAACCCACAGAATAGCACTAGGAGCTGCTCAAAAGATCAGGCTGCCTGTAGGAGTGACTTCTACAAAGCAATGGGATCTATGCCCAACACCAGGGAGGAATTAGCCACTCATTTCCGACTCACATCGCAGACGCTAGGTTGTGCTCCGTCATCACTCCGTCCACTGGGTTGTGCACCACTGGGTACAGTCCGTGTGCCAGGCGCTGTGCGGGTGCAGGGGACACACTGGTGAACCACACAGACCAATCCCCTGTCCTCACAGAACTGACTCTCACGGAAACTCACACACAGTCTGAAGCCACATGCGGTAATCACACACTGTAGCGTGCCTACCATTTTAACAAAACCATGACCACCGTGGGGCATGTATGAGGTGCCCTCCTGCAGAGCAAAACTCATCACTTATAATGCCAGCTGGCAGAGCCTGCTATGACACAATCTGGGACTTCAAAAAAAAATGGTCCCAATAAAGAATGCACATTGGATGAACCCAAAAGGTTCCGCCTCTGTTATTTGAATCTGTTAGAAAATATAGGACAATGTGTTTTAGTAGGTAAATACGGCATTAGTATCAACAGGCCTATTTCCCTGCTCATCTGTACCAAAGAACCCCGTTTCAGAGGTCAGCCCCTTTGTACCACTTCATTTTTTAGCTGCTTTGTGGGAGATGACATTTGTAAAGTGAGAGAAAAGGAACTTTCTGTCCGTAAGCGACGATACGAGACTGCTGAGCAATGGGAAGGCAGACGACCCAGCCCCTGCCCCGGCCCCACCCCCCAGCCTCTTGGAAGCTGGGCTCTGGCATCCTCACACCCACGGGCACTGATGTTTGGGAGGCCAGGCACCCGGATGGCTCCAGCTTTGAATCCCATCACAGGGCTCAGCCACCAGGGAAGGCCTGGAGCAGGAGAGAGAGAGTGACCTGGGCTGGCACTCTGCAGCTGCCACCGGGCGTGTTTTTGATGCATTTAATGGTTTCCCTGGGCCTCTGCCATCTCAGGCGTCCTGCCAGGCCAAGCTGGCGGATTCCTGGGCAGCAAGGGCCAGTCTGCCCCAACTTGTTTCTTGCAGCAAACAGCTGATGTCCACGGCAAGGCTGGTCCCCGGGAGCGACCTGGGACCTAGATCATCCCGGGAGACACTATTAAGAGGAAAAGAATGCCTGTGGGAAAGTACTTCAGCAGAGAACACACAGGAGCCTGTGCAAGAGCAACACCCCGACTCCCTTGCCGACAACAGCGGAAAATGGGGTGCATGCGCAGGACGTCAAGCATTCAGGGCAATCCTAGGGACCACCTCGTCCAAACCCTCATTTTTCAGATGAGGAGTTGAGGCCTCAAAAGCGAACAAGACTTGCTCCAGGCCAGAGAGCCATGCACCTCAGGGTGGGATCTAGACCTCCCTAGTCTGCCATGCGGGCTACTCCTAACCACACGGGTTCTTGGTGCATTTCTTATACGGCTGACAAAAAACACACCTCGCATTTTTGAGTGCACAGCCAAACAAGCGCGAAGATCTAGAACTGAACTCCGGCCAATTTCCTTCTTACTGGTCACCACTGCTCTGAGCAACAGCCACACAGTAAGAAAGGACAAGTGTACGTGAAGTGAGCGTCCTAGTTCTGTTTAGCAAGATCGGAGCTAGCGGTGGGTGTCGACGATGGAAGAGGAGCCGGAGGCCTTGGCAAACCACCACTGTGGTGGTGGCAGCTGCCAACCGGGGCCTCTGGGCAGCCCCCTCCCTGGCCTTCCTCCCAGGTGACAGTGCTGTGGTGACCCTCCCTCGGGAAGGGTGACCATGCAGAGAACACAGGTTTGACCCATCTTGCCGGCAGCGAGCTGGCTGAGCTCAGAGAAAACCTGGGCGGAAATGAACGCAGGAAAACAGAGCGGATCACAGCAGGGCCCCACCCACATCCTCTTGGCTTTTCCCGCTTCTCTGCTGTCCAGCCTGCCTTGCCCCTGCCAGCACCTGCACCCCCTTTCCCAAGGGCTTTCTGGAGGCTCTGCCCAGGTGCAGGACAGGTCGGGGGCACCCCAGGGCTCCAGTGCCCAGAGCAGCCCTCAGGACGGCATGACCCAGCTCCCTCGCCCCTTGGGAGGGGTTACTCTGAGGGGCGCTCCACCCTCCCTCCCAGGGTCCCCCGCAGAATTCACCTCCAGCCCACGGTGGTGACGTGCTCAGCCACACACCTTCTGTGTGGCAGCTGTGATGATGGCTTGTGTGTCCACTCGACTGGGCCACGTACCCAGATACTTGGTCAGACACCAATTTGGATGCCACCGCAAAGGTGTTTTGTTTTTTCGGATGAGATTAACATTTAAATCAGTACAAAGTGAATAAAGCAGATTACCCTCCATAATGTGGGTGGGCCTCACCTAATCAGCTGAAGACCTAAAGCAAAAGAAGACTAAAGTTCCCCCGAAAAAGAAGGCATTCCGCTTCCAGAGCCACACATCCTCATGTTCTGTTTCTCCGGAGAACCCTGACGGGCGCCGCCGCCTTCCCTTCCTGTCTCACTGTCCCTCTTTCCTACTGGTGCTTCCTGGGGTCACCCTCCTGCATCAGCGACGCGCCCCCGAGTCCCTGACTCCAGGCTCTGCTTCTGGGAGGATCCGAATTTAAACGGGGCAAATCAGGAAAAGGGAATGAGCTCAGCTTTCAACACGTGCCAAGCACCGTGCTGGGCACTTGACAAAGACCAACTTTAGTCCGCAGAGCCCCATCTCACTGCAGAATCGCGGACGCCATCCATCCCTCTTGCGACTCAAGGGACGGGAGAAGCAGCTCAGAGACTGAGCCGAGGACCACAGCCGCGCCTGCTCAAGGCGGCACGTGGGCATGGCGGCACGGTCACCGGCCAGACTCTTCTCAAATGCTACAGCACACAGTCGCAGACAGACCCAATCCTCCAATTCCCCGAGCGCGAGCCTTCTGGAAGCTTTTCATCTTTAAGGATCGCCTACTTAGTGCTTCTCCTCGATTTAAAATTTACTTTGACGTTTTAAATTACACAAACAGAAGTTCCCTCCGTATCAAACTCTTTCTCCTAGAAGGAAGCGGCCCCCCAGGAGACGTAACGATGGAAACCCAGCCTGAGCGAGGAGGTCTCGGAGCAGCCAGGGTGGCAGGAAGACGTGCAGCCCATGCTGAAGCCCTGATCGTGGCTGGTAGTTTTCAACGGCACCCACCCCACGTGTGTCTGAAAGGGAGCCCCTAAGAAGGGGAGGAGACGTTGCGGAAGCAGCCAATCAGCCCGCTCGGTGAGGGCGCTGGGCCATGGGGGAGGGTGCCCTGCTGCAGGCAGCCCAGCCAGCCGCCCCCGGGAGGGGGCTGGTTCTGATTAGGACCCTCCCCAACAGCACCTCTCACGTCTGCAGGTTTGCCTCCTGGCAGCTTGTGTCCATGCCATGTCCAATGATGTCATATTGATGGAAAAGCTGATCAGCCCCAAGTACCGCTTCCAGCCGCCTCCTGCCCCTGCCCCCAGCTGGCTCCCCAGGGCCCCCCTGGGCCAGGAGGGGGCCAGCTGTCTCGCATCAGCCCTGGCTCTGGTCTCTCCCAGCAAGTTGACTCCTTCCCTTGTTCCGTCAAAACGTGGTTTCAGCGGTGAAATTCAACCCATGCATTCTCCTTCCAGTTACTCTGAGGTCCCCTCAGAGCAAGCATGTCAAACTCAAAGGCTAACACAGGCCCAATAAACGAGGCATGCGGCCCGCTGGCTGCGAGTTTGACATGCTTGCCTTAGGGTCTCCCAGGAGAGGAAGGGCAAGGATTTCCGCTTCCAAAGAATGAGTGGTGATTGTCACACCAGGCTGTCCCATTCTCATCGCACACGGATTTGCCTCATTAGCCCATCCCTGTACCCCTGGAGAAACTGGAAGGAGCTAAGACAAATGCACCCCAAAAGCCAGAGGAAGGGTGAGGGGTCAAGTCTCCCGGTTTCAACCCTATTTTTCTGCACTGGCTTGGATGACCGTGGGGCCCAGCTGCTGGTCTAGAGGGAGGGCAGGCACCCTGAGTGCTCCTGGCTTTGCCAGGCTGACTGAGAGCCAAGGAAGCACAGGTCGCAGAATCAGAGCACAAAACACAACCCCTTAGGGCTCATCCCGCCCTGGTTTTGCTCTAAGGACTCAGGTCAGAGGCCAGAATGACCGGCTCCTTCTCGGCCTCCAGAGACTGACAGGCAGGTGGAGGCTGCAGCGTGGCCAGCAGGGGTCAGGGACAGAGTCCTCGGGGGCAACGCATTCACCACCTTACTGATGGCATCCAGGAGGCCCCGAGGAGACACGGCCACTCCCCAAGCCAAGAACGAAGTGACTCATGAGACTTGGCGTGGGCAGACCTCTTGCTCGATGCAATACATCATAAACCCGTTCTTGAGGCTGTTGGAGCTCAGCGCTGTGTCTGCACCCCAACACTGAGCCAAGGGGCTGCCACTGAAGGGGCTCAGACACACCCAGAGGCAGCAGCGTCGGCTGTTTCTGTCTGGATCATCTGCCTCTCCCCGCCCTCGATCGCAAGCTCCGTGAGGACAGGACTTTGCCTGGCCTCTTCCCCGCTTTGCGCCCAGGACCAAGCATTTTTCAGAGCTTAATAAGGATCTGCTGATTGACTGACCCAGCAGGTGCTTCAGTAACTCCCTGGGACTGGACACCCACTGGGCTGGTTTTGGAAGCTGTCGTCTCTCAGCTCCAAACCTGTCCTTCTCACTCTGGGTGCCGGGATGGGGCTCGGCAAACCCATTTCCTCTTTGCCAGTCGCCCTCGGTGCGGCTCTGCCAAGATGGAGAGCTGGGGGGCAGGGGCTGCAAGGCTGGCGGAGGGAGAGGGGGCTCGCTCGGTCCTGCCTGCTTTCCATTCCCACCAGTTTAACCCCGCATCCGTTTTTCACAGCAGCTGGCTCCAACAGCAGTTGATTCAAGTTTCAGTTTCTCCCCACAGCCAGCCTCCCTGCACCCCCTCAGACACACCAGCAGCGCCAGCTAGCAGCCCCTCCTCCAAGCTTTAGGTCCTAGCTATGCAGGGGGCTCTTCTCCCAGCTTCTAGGTCCCCGAGAGAGTGGTCCCCCCAAGTGTAACCTTTTCCCTGGGTTCCCCTAGGTGACCAGAGGTGCTCAAAGCTAAGCCACCTGGAGGCTTGCTGGGCCCCACCCTCAGAGGGTCTCATTCAGTTACAATTTGCATTTCTAATAGGATCCCAGGTGCTGCTGCTGCACCTGGTCTGGAGACACCATCTGGTGCAGACCTAGCAGGGTGGCTACTTCCTGCAGTTACTGCCTGGGTCCTCTGTGACCTGCTGGACTGACCCCCAACGTTACACTCCCTTCGTGAGAATAACTGCTGTGGTTTCTGTCTTCCTGACTGGACCCTCCCCTGCGGAGCCAGGGCAGACTCACCCCTACAGCGACCCTCTAGAGTCCCCACAGTACGGCCAGAAGCCACAGCAGCCCCCAGGGCGTGACTAACCAGCTGGCCCTGAGCACTCCTGTGGCCACTGGGAGTCGTGGTTTTCCATTGCCAAAGCGGAGAGGGAAGAGGCGAGTGGAGTCCCTTCCCTGCGGTCCCCTCCCTGTGCGTATGCCTGAGCCCCACCAGAGACAAGGCAATAACACCAACTGCTGTGGCTCCCAAACCATCCCCCAGGGGGTGCTGCGGCCGAAGGTGGCGGCAGGTTGGTACCACTGAAGACACCACTCCGACCACTGTCCCAGAGGCCTAGCTCCCCACGGGTGCCTCTTTATCGCACAACCCAGGCTGCACTGCCCACAGGCAGCCCTTGCTGACACTCCCAGCCCTGGATATGCGGACTCCTGTGCTAGGCCTTCGTGGCCAAAACTACCACCACCACCACCACCACCACCACGGCTCCTCCACAGCCACCAGCGACGAGAATGGGGAAGGCTCATCATCGGAGGCCTGGGTGTGGCACTGAGCCGGCCTGCAGCACCGTCTGCTGGTCTAGGAGGAGGGCAGAGGATGCCCGGGGCCTGGACATCCCCCCACCTCGCCTCCATCTGAAAACCCGATCTTCCCGACGATGCAGAGCCAGGGGGGCTGCCTTCTATGCCCAACTCCAGAACCCCCACCGGAAGCTGGACCCACACAGCCACCTGACACGCCTCCTTCCACCTCCATTTCCACAATGGCTGCCTATTACCCTTCCCAACCTTTCCATAATGCCACTGCCCGCACGTTTCAGGGCAGATTTCTGCATGTCTCCCTCTACCAGGAAGATGGAGCTACGGTTCATTTTCCTGAACATCTGTGGCCTGCTGCCTGCAAAACCAGCCGGGAGGCGCAGCCAGCGGGAACTCGGAAACATCCCTGACTCGGTGGCTCATTACCGATTTCTCCGGGCACGTGCCTGCCGCGGAAGCGAAAGCAGGCGGTGACATTCAGGCAGTTCACGGGCTGCTGTCCGTCGCGACACTGGGGCGCCGTGATGTTGATGGAGACGGGGAGGAAGATGGACACGTCCACCGTGATGACCGGTCTCGCCCTGCGGGTCAAGAGAGGAAGGTGACTCAGTCGCGGGGACAAGCAGCTGCCAGAACCAGACAAGAACTAAACAGACGGGACAAATCCCAGGCCTTCAGCCCAGCACTTCACGTGTGAAGTCACCCAAGAGACAAGGGCCCGGATGCGCTGCCGGCACTTTTCTCTGGTTCTTCAGCTTACTTCCCAATAAATGAAGAACGGTTAGCTTCCCAACAAGAAAGGCAGGTTGGTTGTGAACAAAACACATCTGGATGAAGCCATAAACGGGCCCCCGGATGTTAAAATGCCACCACTGAGGTTCCGAGTTCCATTTCATTAGGAAGAAATGAGTATATCTGAGGAGTTGGACAGCCGATGGCACGACTCGAGAAACAGATGCACAATCGGGACCCCCCGGAGCCTTCACCGCCATTAGAAGCATGAATTGCGAAGTTCCAGGCCCGACCGGTGGGCCAGACCTCCCCCTTCAGTGACTCCCATCAATCCACTAAGTATTTTTTCCAAAAGACCTTGACTAAAGGCGTCCCAGCTGCTAACAGCAAAGCACTTTGGAGCTGATGGAACCAACCCGCCTGGCCTCAGTCAAATCCCATAAACATCCCCTCTCTTCACACGGACTCGGCCCGCCCCCCAGTGCTTGATGGATGGGCACCCCTGTTGTGACTCCCCAGAGCGGATCAGCCCATTGTGCTCTCCCGGCAAACATCTGCTCAGGGGCCGTTCACCTAAGCTGTGGCCTGACCTTCTCCTCCCCGCCAGGCCTCACAAAGAGACCTCTTCACCTCCACGGGGCCCTGGCCTTCGTGCACTGGGCTGACATAACAAGATTAAGGGGCATTCGCGGCTCGAGAACAATGACCTTCCTTGTGCACGGTGACCCCTCCAAGAGTGCCCAGGGGGACAAGACAGATGGGAACGAGGACCAACACCAGCTCTAAGGGAAGGAAGCCTGAAAGGAAACTCGGAGAAAGAAGGGAGCCGGGGGACACGCGGTACAGATGGGGACAGGGGATTTCACTGCGGCCACCGCTGCCAGGAGACAGGGGCCGAGAGCAACAGTGTGACAAGGACAAGGGAACTGTGGGGCTCCTGGGGCAAACCCAGCTGCAGGACTAACGGAAGGCAGGCAACAGCACTGCCCGAGAGAAATCCAGTATCCTGGCCTTCCAGTGTTGTTCTGGGCTCGTCCTTAGAGGATGCTAGAAACAGCTTCTCCTGGTCACAGTGTCTACAGCCCCCCTGGCCCTTCACGGCCAGCTCAGGGGTTCCCCTCCCTTCCTTAGCAACCCCTCCCTTCCTTAGCAACCCTGGCAGTTGATGCCCACCCCTGCTGTGGTCTCTGTGTGCACATACTAATGAAGGTGCAGGCCCCCCAGTGGCTGGGATCCTGGCGAATTCACTCCGATGGTCTCAGGACAGTAACTGTCTGAAAGCCCTTGATAAATGGCTGCAAACTGTACTCCATTATTTCAAAAGGGATTAAAAGCCCAGGAAAAGAACAGGAAAGCCCAAAGTTTCACAAAACCGACAGAGGTCCCTGGGAGAGCAGGTCTACACCCTGGGGGAGCCCTTCCCTGCCCAGACTGTGAACTTGGTGCTCTGGGTCCCAAGCCTGACTCTGCCCGTATGCGAGACTGATGACCTCTCTTTCAGATTCTCATCTGTTCGGCAAGGTAGTAGTACTGACCCGTGGGGTTCTCATGAGAACTCCGTGAATTAGTGCCTGTGAAATGCTTAGAACGGGGCCTAATCTCATCGTATATGTCCTAGTCATCAGAGAAAAGAAAAGCCAGTGCCCTGCCAGCATGGCTCACTGGTTGAGCGTCGACCTATGAACCAGGAGGTCACAGTTTGATTCCCAGTCAGGGCACATGCCCAGATTGTGAGCTGGATCCCCAATGTGGGGCATGCAGGAGGCAGCTGATCAATGATTCTCTCTCATCCCTGATGTTTCTCTCTCTCTCTCCCTTCTTCTCTGAAATCAATAAAAATATATTTTTTAAAAAAGAAAGAGATAATCTGCTGCTGACTTCCTTTCTGCCAACTGAGCTAAACAAATGTGAGCGCTGCAAGGAATCGGAAATAGAGGAAGCAATCATTTGATAGCCTTATTTTGAAACATACCTCCAATCACTCTACAGTTAGACTTCCACAACCCAGGGCTCATGGAATATCACAGAAAATACCCCAAGAAACAGAAAGATACTGGTTGCTGAAGGTAAATTTGCAATGAAAATTATAAACTACATGAAGGAACACCATGGAGGAGTGAGTACATTTAACAGATGTGAGAACTGGCATCCAAAGAATAACAGAAGCAGTTTAAAGAACAATAGTACGTTTGCTTAACGTTATTAAGAAATTAAGAGATAGATCATAAGGAAAGATTAACCGACAGGATGGAAAGAACGAAAAGATAACGCGTATCTGAGCTCCAGAGGAAGGACTAAAGAGAATGAGAGAAGGGATCATTGAAAAAATAATGGGTTCACATTTTCTGAAATAAATGAAAGGTACACATCTTCTGATTTTTAGTAAAGTCTGAAAAAAAAAAAAGGAAAGAAAGAAAGAAAGAAAAGAAAAGCCAGCCCCTCCCATCATCCCAGGGGCCACCTGGGACATCTGGTTCCTCCCCTCACGGCAGAGATTTGCAGAAGGCGAGGTGAACAGGAAACAGAAGTCAGCGGGCCAGACAAAATGATGAAAGTTGTTCAAACAGAATCCTTTGAAATGACCCGCGAGGACCTTCCCGGGCACATCTCTCTCCAACATCAGTTCCCTCCAACCTTTGTGTTCCAGCTCCAAGTATTGTTTTTGGACCCGGCAGAGCCCAGAAATCTTTCATGGGCCTCTCTGATCACTTCCTCTGCCTCAATGGCATCACACCAGCCGCCTATCGTCCCGCCACAGGACCTGGCCTCCCCAGCTAATCGGAGAGAACAAACTTCCTGAGGGCAGAGCTGGCCCTGCCCGCACTCCTGTGGGCGGGAGGCTGGGCTGCCCGGGGGCCAGCCTTGGAGATGAAAGCAGAGGGGCACCTCAGGACAGCCATGCACATGTTCCCGAGATTTTATTTGGGGGGAAGCTGGTGGCTGGAATTCTTCCCGATGGCTGGCAGTCGTAGCTCACGTCCAGGTGAGGAAGGAAGCCAGGCAGTGACCCCGAGGTCACTGCTGCTGGAGGGGCAGAGATGGGTGGACAGAAAGAGCCTGAATGGCTGGGGAAGACGCCAGCCTGCCAAACCTGCCCCAAAGCCATCCACATCAGTGAGGTTTTCTCCAAGCTCAGCCCAAGGCACCCCTCACCCGCCCCCTCCCCTGCCCCCGAGGACTCTCCATGAGGACACGCACATTTGTGGGGGGTTCCTGGCCCTCCTCCCTTCTCTGGTCCCACCAAACCCTGAGGTAACTCCCAGTCTACCTAACGTGCCCATCAGCTAGGTCATGACTAGGACACACTTAGCACCTTCCAACATTGAGGGGCTGCTACATAGGAGACAGGGAACCAAGAAGCAGACTCAGAGGGAGGCAGATGTAACCTAATTTATGTCAGAATTGCTCGTATGTATTGAGCACTGAGATTAGGCTCCGTTCTAAGTGTTTCACAGGCACTAATTCCCGGAGTTCTCATGAGAACCCCAGGGGTCGGTACTACTACCTTGCTGAACAGATGAGAATCTGAGAGGTCAGCAGACTCACATACAGGCAGAGTCTGGCTTGGGACCCAGAACACCAGACCCCCGGGTTCACACTCTCAGCCTCAGGGGGATTCTGCCTCTTCAAAGTATTTGGGGTTCCCCGGGCGTTAGCTGTACCCTCAGAATCTGAAGGCACTGCTGCATGAGAGGGACCTGGGGTGAGGAACCACATGGCCCCTGGGACCCCTTCCAGCTCTGAGATCCTACTCGCCTATTTTAGAACGTTCTGCCATCGGGTTATTAACAAAACCTACGAGTTGGCTCCCACTCCAAAGTGTAATTCTGCCTGCTCTGACTCATGCAGACAGAAATGCTTGGAGATGGTTCATGGGTGGGATGGCGGCCCACGGGCCTCTGTAGGGGAGAAGCAGGCTGCCTGGGCCCCGGCCCACGTCCCTCAGCTCCACTGCTACCAGGGAATGATGTGCTGTCCCTTGGGCAGAAGGCTCCTGGTCCCTGGGGGTGGGGAATGATGAGGCGAGGAAGGGAGGATGCAGGGTGTGAGGTGAAGACATGGGACAGGACAGCGCTTCCCGGGCCCCTGAGTGTCACGGCACCCACAGGAACGATCGTAGGAGCACAGCGTCTGAACGAAAGGGGAAAAGGGTCGTTCATGGCTAAACGCAAAACCCCTATGGCCCAGGATGCCGTAGACTCTGCCTAGGAGCTCCAAGGATGCTCTCTCTCACACCTGTAAGCCACTGCAGGCCCACCAGCTGGAAACCCTGCGACAGAGAATAACAGGAAAGGTAGCAGTGGCCCTGGCCGGCGCGCTCAGTTGGTTAGAGCATCCTCCCAATACACCAAGGTTGCAGGTTCGATCCCCGGTCAGGGCTCATACAAGAATCAACCCATGAAGGCAAAAATAAGTGGAACGACAGACTAATGCTTCTCTCACTCTCAAATCAATAAACTAAAATATTTTTTAAAAGAAAGGGAGCATTCCCACGGACTAAGCACCTCCACCCGCAAGGAGCAGGACAGAGGGAATTGTGGCTAATGGTGAATGACTCCTCCAAGTCCCCCCCACCAATCCCTCCCCTCACCCACGAAGAATGTAATCCAAGAAGCAAGAGGGAACATCTCACCTTAGAAGAACCACGCTGTCGGACATGAAGGCTCCAATAGTTACATCTGAAAGCCAGAAACATGCAGATTTAGAAACTTGCTGAGGCCTATCCCCTCTACCCCAAGGCTCTCCACAGCAATGGGGCCTGGCCGCGAGGTCGGGCCGCTGATGGCCAGCCTCTGGGCTCCAGAACGGTCCTGTCAGAGCCACACGGGCCCGTACGGCAGCCAATCACCAGGTGTGGCCGTGGAGCCCTTTGGAATGTGGCTGGTCTGCACCGAGATGTGTTGTGAGTGTAAAATCCAGACCGATTTCAAAGACCTCGTTCAAAAGAACAGGCACCTCCTTAATTTCCATATTGACTATATGTTAAAATGATAATACACTGGATATACTGGGCCAAATAAAATGTTATTGAAATTAATTCCACCTGTTCTTTTATGTGGCTACTAGAATATTTTAAATTACATATGTGGGTCACATTATATTTCTTTTGGGTATCCATGAATGAAAGAGAGGTCTACCTGGAATTACATGATCTTGGAGAAAGCCCCGAGTTCTGCGGAACATGTGACTCATTTCCACTGCCCCCCTCACTCTCTGCCACCCCAGAGTCGCTCAGCATCCTTGTCTGAACAACGGAGACAATTATCCTACGTCTTCTTCAAAAGCCGGTAACATTTTCGGAAAATATGCATTCAATATTTGTCAAACATAATATTAAATGTGTTCGATGTACTATTTATGAAGTACTTAAATATGTATTAAATATAATATAGGAAATCGATATTTAATTCAGAAAATACTTGGTAAACTACACACCAAAACACAAGTGTTAGCTGGCAGTGTTTATTCTAAATAACTTTAATTTAGGAAGCATTCACTCGCCCAACAGCTCTCTGCCTTTCTTCCCGTCTCATATAAGCCCTCAGCCCTGGGGTTCCCATTACTCCTCCGCAGAACCCAGCATCTGAGTCCAAGAGCCTGAAGCCCTACGTCTATCCAACACCCTCACTGGGGGAAAAACAAAGAGCAAATCCACGAACTGTGTTGCTGCTGAAATGTTTGCGGTTGGGTACGCTAGCTCGTTTTGTTATTTTCCAACCGTCTTTTCAAATTGATTGAATATCTGAAAATCAAAGAACCCGATCAACTGGCCGTTTCGTTTATGAAAAATGCAAGCTAGAGTCAGATTCCTCGTGAAGCATTAACACACCTGCTCAGCACGCATTTATAGAGAAGCAGGCTAGGTCCTCGCCCACCACAGTGTGGTCCCTGCCAGTCCCTTCAGTTCTCTGAGGCTCAGTATCCTTGACTGTAAAGTGGGAGGGGAAGGGGAGCGGAGGATACCCCCATCTCCACCTACCTACAGGGGTTATTAAAAGATGCCCATTGCATGTGGAAGCATTTTGCATATATTAAAGTGCTAAACTGTAGTAAGGCATTATTTAGGGATGGCCACAAATTGCCAGGGACAAGAACTGCTCTCTCAAACTGAAAAAGGCCCATGAGGCTCTACAGGGACAGCAACGTCCACACTGACCCTTTCCTATCCACACTCCTCCTGGCTCTGTACCGTTGCGAGGGATGCTCACAACCTTGGAAGAAACTACAGAACTCGGTGCCCTCCTACAGGATTTCATTACTTCTCCCAGGTCCTCCTGAAGCACTCTCGTGGAAAGAAACATCTTCTCTAGGTAGATAGCAGGATGACCTACAGTTTCAGGGAAATTTTTTCTGAATTCCACGATGATTTTGGATTTTTAAAATTCTGATCTCTGTTTCCCTACCTCATCCCACTCCATCCCCTTCAAACACCTGAATCAGGTATCACTTGGGACTGGGGTTTGAAAATCCTACATTTTTATTCAATTTGCTTCAACCACCGCAAGGCATTGACTCTGAAGACGAGCCAGCCAGCCAGCCAGCCAGCCTGAACGGGGAAGGTCTGCTTTGTTCGCCAACGGTTTTCTTTTTGCTCAAAATCTTTCAATAATTTTCATGCAGGGGGAGGGATGCTACTCAGTCCCTTTTCCCCTCTCGAGAGTAAGAAAATTCTGACTATGATTAAATAATATCAAGGAAGCCCTGAACGGTGTGTCTCAGTGCTTGAGTGTCATCCCGTGTACCAAAAGGTCACTTGTTCGATTCCCGGTCAGGGCACCTACCCAGGTTGCGGATCTGATCCCAGGTCTGGGTGAGAGCAGGAGGCAACCGATCAATGTTTCTCTCTGACACCAATGTTTCTCCCTCTCCTCTCTCTCACCCTTCATCTCTCCCTAAAATCAATAAAAAACATATTTTAAAAAATAATATCAAGGAAAACATAAGGTTTCACTATTTATAATTTTTAATGTAGATGTGCTTTTTTTTTTTCTTCATGAGAAAGACTGGCAGCCACAGAATTCACTGTAAAATCCACCCACCTGCTGCTTCTACTCTTCAGAGTAGGTCATTTAAAAAAAACCCCAAAATGCCCTGCGGACGTGGCTCAGTGGTTGAGCATTGACCTACAAACCAGGGGGTCATGGTTCAATTCCCAGTCAGGGTACATGCCCACGTGTGGACTCGACCACTTGGGGTCGTGCAAGAGGCAGCCATTCAATGATTCTCATCATTGATGTTTCTCTCTCTCTCTCTCCCTCTCCCTTCCTCTCTGAAATCAATAAAAAACATATTAAAAAAAATAAAAAACCCCAAAAGAGACTTCCACATTTTCACCTTAAAATCAAACACCAGGCCGAACACCCCCTGCTAAGGGTGTGAATTTTCCTAATCCTAAAGAGATGTAACCACGCTACCTCATGCATTTTTCCTTCGTGTATCTCAGTGGTTCTCAACCTTCCTAATGCCGAGACCCTTTAATACAGTTCCTCATGTTGTGGTGACCCCCAATTTCATTGTTACAAATTGAACATAATTAAAGCATAGTGATTAATCACAAAAACAATGTGTGATTATATATGTGTTTTCTGATGGTCTTAGGCGACCCCTGTGAAAGGGTCGTTCAACCCCCAAAGGGGTCGCGACCCACAGGTTGAGAACCGCTGGTGTATCTCATCTGCTTTAAGGGAAATCGCTTACCGGGATAGCCGTTCCCATCCATGTCGATGCCTCCTGACATGGACTGCCCGAACATCCGCAGGACTGGGCTGATCTTCCGCCCGGACAGTTTCTGAAACAGACAACAGGGACACTGAGTCGCCGGAAAGGAGCACAGTCCCGGATAAGCCCCGTGAATGTTTTAGCCCAGCTTCCGAGGACACCTGGTCTTGACTTTGTTGAAAGAAAAGCTTAAAGAAAAGGAGTCCTGATTTGATCAGGGAGTCTTTGGCAGGCAGCTAAAGACCACACACTCCTTTACTATTCCTTGCCTTCGCCAGATGCCATGATTTACATTTGTTTCTAAGTTCGGGGCTAACGAAAGAGCTACCCAGCCCAGTGTGTTGATGTTTTGACATGTTCAGTGAAGTGTGAAGTGGATAATGTGCGGCTGCCCTTTCTAATGAAGGTTCTGTGTCGTGTTTACACGGGGAGAGCTGGCTGAAATTCTAAGAACATACTTTCCCTTATATCACCCTTCCCAAACATGTAACTAACCATGTTACACTCCTCCCCTAAGCGGTACACGTTGGAGTCTTTCCCTAGGCGGACAGGCAAGGCGCATGTCTAGATGGACCAGCCGGCCACGAGCGACCGCCTGTCCATGCAGCCAACCAGAAGATGTGCAGGCTCCTGAGCTCCCCTGACAGGGTGAAGCAGCTTTACCTCGGAAATCTAGAACTCCAAGGCCCTGGACCTCCCATGCACTGTAGGAAACCCCCCAAATTCGCTGGAGCCTCCTCCCTGGAGGGCAGCTCTCAACCAACCATTCAGAGTTCATGGCCCGACCAACGCCAGGCACTCTAGCATCTGTGCTCTTGACTCATCATTCATCACCGTATGTTCACACGGTGGATCAAGATGATCTGCTGATAAGCAACCTTCGTCATACATCGACCTTTGTGGGGCTGAGCTTCCTGAATCAAAAGAGTCCTATCTTCTGGCATCTGACCCGTCCCACCTTCTCTGTCTATACAGTCTCCTTGCGGAGGCTCAGTCCATGATACCCTCATGGTAGGTGACAAGAGAAATGCTTTGTTTTCATGCCACGCAGCAAAATCCTCGTCAGAACCAGGCACACAGATGCCCAGGGGCTCCCTGTGGGCTTTCTCCCCTTACCTTTGTCCTTACTGGGCCAGCCTCCAGAAAAGTCACGAGGCCGGGGGAGGGGAGTTTCTATAGGATCTACAGGTGGACACTAGGCCAAGGCCATTCCCTGCTACAAATAGCCCTCCACTCGCCATCTCCAGTGAGGCCATCCAGCAGGAGATGAGCGAGCAGCAACGTACAAGTCAGAACCCTGTCGGAAGCACTGAAGACATGTGTCTGGCTCCCAGGCACAGTCCGCATCCCACATGGCGCTGTGTAAACAAATGTGGATGGACGCCACATCTTGAAGCCGACCACCTCGCTCTGAGGTCCACCAGCGCCGGCGGCAGCCTGCCCTCCCTTTGCCTGTCTGAGGTCTGCTCGGCCGGGGCGCGGGGGAAGAGCGGAGGGGTGGTCCGCTCGGGGGTGGCGATGCAGGCTGACGTTCTCCCGCAGACATCTGCAGGCCATTAGGCCAGAAAGCCAGGAAGACGCGTCTGCTCGGTGCTAATAACTCTAAATGAAAACCAGGAGCCCCACCAGGTTTGTCGACAGTGTCCTCCGGGCAGGAGAGAGGGGAGAGATCGCAGGGGCCGCCCTAACACGCCCAGGGGGCTGTGGAACCCAGAGAGGCACGCAAGGATCTAAAATCAACCCTTTTCACGGGGCCCCGGAGAAAGAGGAACGAGCGACGTGGAAGAACTTGACTCCGATCGCACAATTTACCCAGCAGAAATAATACCGAGCCGGGCCAAGGAAAAGCGCCTGCCTCGCCCGGGGTTGTTTCTGATTTCCTCCCCGAGTTCGCCCACACAATGCCCGCTCTGTCCGGACCTGGGGCCCGGAGAATCTGTCATGAGAGGGTTTTAGTTTCCTTTCTCAATCCCTGACCTTATCACATCCATAGGAGCAGCTCGGAAAAGTCTAATCATAGTTGTTTCTTTCTTTCTTTCTTTTTTTTCTAAGAGCCCCAAACGACTTCTCTTTGTCAACGTTAACGAGCCAACCTGCTGACAAAGGCCGGCCGGGCCCAGCTGCTGATCCCCGCTTCCTACTGCAGGCACCACGCTGACCACACATTTAGACGTCAGCTGCCTGCCTGCAGGATTCCGCCCAGCAACGGAACAAAACACTGGAGCGAGGGGGAGGGGGCCCTCGCAGGTTGCCTCCCCGTGTGGCTGGCTTCCGAGGTCCGGGAACAAGCTTCCAGAAGGATGCGTGGAGAGTGACCCCGGGCGGTCGGCTGGCCGAGGACGGGGCTCCCGGGATGATGGTCAGCTCCTCAGCAGGAAGACCACAGGGGCTGCCACGACAGCGCTCTCGAGTTGAGAAAGACACCACGGATCCTAAACCAACACTCTTCAAGGTGAACTCAAGAAAGAGGAATGAGTTCCGGGGCAATGTGCAAGAACCCTCAGCTTGTCGCCCCCCAGGGAAGGGTGCCCCCCACTCAGACTAGAGCAGCCCTGGTGATGCGCATGGGACCCCCAACTGTGACTGCAGCCCTCTCCCTTCGCTATGTTGGCAGAATCCCCTAAGAGCGTATTCCCACCATCCGTGGTTCTTTTCTGATAAAACGTGGAAGATCCGTGTGGATAAAGGCCCCTTGGAGCACGTACGTCTCACAGCGAAGTTTCCACATTCCTACGTTTTCCCACTGGGCTTCCGCCAGGGGTCCTTCCTCCGACGTGCAGCGGAGGGTGGTGAGTACAACGAAAGGTTTGGGAGTCGGACTGGCAGTTTCGATGGCCTTGTTGCCACATGTTGGGCAAGTTAAAGAACCTCCCTGGGCCACAGTCACCCCACAAATAAAAGGTGGGTGATAAAAGTACTCATCTGGGACACAAGAAACGGGGGGGTAGGGGAGGCCGGGGGAAGGTCAAGCGGGAAAAAAAAGGAGACATATGTACTACTCTTTGTAATATTTTAAGCAATAAAAAAAAAAATACTCGTCGCGCATGGCTGTTAGGAGGATTCAAGGTAAGAGGCAGAGCTGTCCCTCCACACGGTATCTGCCCCCCGGAGCCTGACGCCCCACTGGCAGCGACCCTCGGCCCGTAAGCAGCCAACTTCTAGTGCAGCAAGAAGAACAACTATGAATGTACAAGCTGACCTCCCAGGACGTACTGCCTCTAAAAATCAACTTGTAAAGTCTGTTTTTCCCTTACCTAGGAACTTCAGGACGGGAGCCGGTTTTGGTATTTTACTACCATTTCATTTTATGGAACATTTATAGAACCTTGTATAAAAGCAAGGCTCCGTGCAACACTGTGTTTCCTTAGCCATAATCCTCTTCGCGATGAGAAATATAAGCATGAGCAGGAAGGCGGGAGCGCATAATAAGCGCTCGATAAGTCAGTATTTGCTGATGGGGAATTTCTCCGTTTGGGCTCCGTCCCTCCCTGTCCCTGACCCGCCGGGAGCACGCCGCAGGCCTGGGCCCCTCTCCGCACAGACATCCTGGCGGTGCTGCTGCCCAGAGCACCACTTCCTGTTTCCCAGGGGCTGGGCTCGGCACCATCAGCAAGTTTGAACACCAAGCTGATATGACAAAAAAACTGAACTCACCACTTCCATGTTCCCCAGTCTGGGGCACGAGGCCAGAGCGTAAGCCGCTTCTCGTGCCCGTGCCAAATGGGACAACAGCCCTGTGACGGCTTTCAGGTCCCTCCTCCGTGGGTCACAGTCTTTCTAGATCATGTTTTACAACAGATCCTTCAGCTTTAGCACAGACGGTTGACAAAGGAGTAACAACAAGAACAACAACAAAGAAAGCCTCCCCTTAAATCAATCGCTCTAACTCTGGGTAAGAATTTGGACATGATCTTGTGTCGGCAGAATGCACCCCTCAATGTCAGCCAACTCTGGAGTCTATAAATGTCTTGCTCTCTCATCAGCAGTACCCATCGTCTGTGCCTTTCATTAGAGGGTGGCACGGCCAAGGGCGGGAGCGAAGTTGTCGGCGCCTCTGGCCCCCAGGGTGTGGCACAGAGGAAAGTGGAATGAATGGATGAACAAACAGTTCCCTCTCCCACCATTACCATCGAGTACTGCGGGACTATCCCGTCGGCGTCCCCGTGGTAGATGTAGACGGCGCCCGAGAAGTCGTCCTCCATGGGCGCGCCGACGGCCACGTCTGAGGGGAGAGAAACAGCTGCCGTGAGAAAAGCCACGTGGAATAACCTAAGAGCGGATTCCCTCATTCCTGCCATCATGTCTGAGTCCCCCCAAACCAAAAATGTCTCGGCTGTTGCTTGTTCAAGCATCCACTCAGGCACATAATCTCTCAGCAGGAAAAAAAAAAAAAGTCGAAAGAAAATGATAGGAGGTGGGAAGAGTTTAATTCCGGGAAAGCTCCTAGCTCAGGGGTGGGCAACTCCTGGCACGCGTGCCAAACATGGCACGCCAGTCACTTTTGCTGGCACGCCAAACCCTCTCTTATAATCTCCCATTGACATTTTTTTCTTAATATCGACTTTTTTATTTTTCAGATAAATTCAGTGTAGGTGCATCTTAGATAAATAATTTTACATAACAAGTTATCTTAAAGACCATAGACATGGCTGACTTGGAAATGCAGTTGATTGAATTTCAGATTAGCTCAATTTGGAAGCAGAAATGTATTGACCTTAGAGTTGACTTGGAAAACATTGAAAAAAAGCAATTAGAGACAGGAGTACCAGAGAGAAGTGTGGAAAACGAACTATTGAGGACTTGGAATGCCATTCCAGAAAATTTTTTCTGTTTAAAAAACTTTGCAACAGCGTTACTCTCCATGTTTTCATACACATACGCTTGTGAATCTTTGTTCTCAGTGATAAATTTTGTTAAGCCTCGTAATAGGAGTAGCCTGACGGATGAAAGTAGTAGCTCGTGCATATCTCTGAAGGTCACGAAATATAAACCTGATGTAAAATCTCTGTCATCAGTGATGCAGCAGCAAAAGTCCCACTGATAATATCAAACGGAGTCATAAAGTTTTCTGTCGGACTATCAGTGTACATGTATACATTAAAAAATAAATGTATTTTTCATCATCATATACTGTGTTTTTGTCGCTTGAATGAATTTTATTATTTCTTCAAGGTTCTTCACATACGTACACCTTAAGAGATATCAAGTAGGTGTAACATGTTCTCAAAAAATTAGGGTTGGCACGCAGAAGAATTTTGAGTCAGAGATTTTGCTGGTTTTGGCACGCACTCACAAAAAGGTTGCCCACCCCTGTCCTAGCTCATTCTCTTAGGGAGAAAAATATCACTGAGCCACCCAAAAGAAGAAATACAAAGATAAACCTCTGGCCCAATTCCCATCCGCCAGAGGGGGGAATTCTATAGACAATGGTTACTGCATAGAGAAAGCCAACTCTAGCCCTAGGTGGTTTGGCTCAGTGGATAGAACATTGGACTGCAGACTGAAGGGTCCCGGGTTCGATTCCCGGTCAGGGCATAGGCCTGGGTTACTGGCTCAGCCCCTTGTGTGGGGCGGGCAGGAGGCAGCCAGTCAGTGATTCTCTCTCATCATTGATGTTTCTCTCTCTCCCTCTTTGAATCAATAAAAATATATTTTTTTAAAAAAGTCAACTCTATTCCTGGATAAGGAAATGTATACAATGGCATTTGCTTCACACACAGAAAAAAACTGACACTATTCTCACAAACTGACAATTCCTGGAACGAAGCCTAGATCTTCCTTATTTTTTGCCCTTTGCTTTTAACGAAAGTCATGTGTCTGCAGAAGTGAGGTCAAGGGTGAGAGGCGTGCAGCCACGTGACCTCCAGTGGCGATCCCCCGCTTTTGAACGAAGGCCTCTCGGGCCAGTGGTGTGAGGGCATCCAAGCAGCCTGGCCTGAAGCAAGAGCGGTCCCCAGTCCCTCTTCCACCTCGCCCATCGCCCAGTGACATGGCTCCCGTAGGTCCTGATGTCTGACATCTGCCTCTACAGGGAGGGGAGGAGGTTCTGAACAGGCCAGAGAGAGAGGCCACATCCGGGAAGGACAACTGCTGTCCAAACAGAACTGCACATTCGGTATCCCCAACCCCCAACAATGAAAACTTATTCAAAAGTCAGTTCAACCCGACCGGTGTGGCTCAGTGGTTGAGCGTCGACCTATGAACCAGGAGGTCTTGGTTCGATTCTCAGCAGGGCACACGCCCAGGGGTGGGCTCGATCCCCAGTGTGGGACGTGCAGGAGGCAGCCGATCAATGATTCTCTCTCATCACGGATGCTTCTATCTCTCTCTCCCTCTCCCTTCCTCTCTGAAATCAATAAAAATATATTTTTTAAAAAGTCAGTCCAGCATGCTGTGACTATCAGGGGAGAGAATGTCAAACTCTCGCCTTGCTCATTTCACGAACAACGCGGTAGAGCCCTGTGGAGCCTCAGAGGCTCGGAAACAAGATGTATCTGCGGCAGGAGGAAGCTGGCTTGAGCTCCTCTGCCATCCGAAGCCCCAGTGGACCGCCCCCAAGGTTCACTGGCCCCATAATCACATAGCAAAGCACACGGAGCTGATCAGACGGGACTCCTGCAAAGCCCACGCCCGTGGGCTCAGAGCTCAGCCCTGAGTGCCCGCACAGAGAGCATCTTCTCTCAGGGGGCCCTCTCCCCCCGTGGGCAGGTAGATCCAGGAGCGCATCACGCGTGGGCCAGGTTGGAAGGCAGGGGGCAGGCGCTCACCCACCTGGGAATCTGTCGTCGTCAAGGTCCCCCAAGCTGGCGATGCTCTCCCCAAAGTGTGCGTTGTAGGCGCCATCCCCGCTCAGGGCCAGCTGCTCCTCCAGGGCTCCCTGGGAAACAGGATGGAGGAAAAACGGAAAACAAAACAAAAACACAATAAAAACAACAGAGCTGGGAACACTACCTCTCTAGCGCATCCCCATGGACAGGAAACTCCTGGGCAGAATCAAAGGCACCCAAACCGCTCTGTCTGGGGGCAAGATGGGTCCCTTGTACCTGGGCAGCATGGGGCTCTCCAACAGCCTGGGGTGCCTTTTGGAGGGAGCGTGGGGGAGGCAGCCAATCAGTGATTCTCTCTCTCTCTCTCTCCCTTCTCCCTTCCTCTCTGAAACCAATAAAAATATTTTTTAAAAAAAAAAAAATAGGAAGAGGTTCAAGAGAAATAAGAATACTTAGGTACTTAGGGTCAGCACTTGGCTTTAAGAAACCTGGGCTGTGGGGGGTGAGATGTGGGGGTGAAATGTTCCCAGAGAAGATCTGGGGAACTCCCCTGCTCCAAGTGTCCACACCCCGACTTAGACACATGGCCGGGCTACCCGTCTGGTCGCCTGATTGCCTCAGACAAGTTAACACCCACGCAGATGTGTCAGGCTCCTGCAGACAGAGTGGCTGGGAGGGGCTGAGTGAATGCCTGCTGTCCTCATCTCCACAGTGATCACCTCATTTCCCCCAGGCACCTCCCCCACCCCGTCCCGCTCACTGAAACGTCAGCAGAGATGCAGGTGACCAGTGGCTGCACCAGGTACCAGGAAGCGTCTTCCTTCCCTTGCAAAGAGTTTGCAAACATCCAAGAAAGCCCAAGGCTCGAGTGTGCCCTGGCTCCTCTGTCAATGGCTGCCCTTTCCTCCTGGCACCTGCCCGCCTGGTTACGGTGACACGCCAGCGCCTCTACCCAACTGGGATATCTAGCATCTTGTCAGTGCTTAAAAGTACACTCACCGTTTTGTGTGTTTTTTGTTGATGATGAAAGCATGACATGTTTGCTATTTTGGATAAAGATAAAACTAAAAATCTGCCCAAGACCACCACCCAGAGCGATGTTATTATCCTCCTCTGTGTATTTGCTCTATTGTTAAAGGTGGTTTGTATACACAGTTTTTAATCCTGCTTTGCACTGATTATCTCATAAGCATTTTCTCATGTTAGCTCCAAGGCTGGTGGTACCAGAATTTATTTATTTAACCATTCCCTCCTGGCTGAACACTCTTACTTCCAGGTCCTGAAAAGATTCCGCTTTCTCACTGCTCTCCCCCCCACCACCTCCTCCACTCGGCTAAAGGGAAACAGAGGCATCTTTCTGCCCCATCACATCCCTTTCATGATGCTGCAGGATAAGGGACATCTGATTAGGGCCCTTGGCCCCCACCCAGCCCCCACGCTGAACTAAGTGGCCCCGCTGCCTCACACCTCCACCCACTCGCCCAGCTCCCAGCCCACTCCTGCCTGTCTGCCCAACTCCTACTCCTTCCTCAAGATTCCTTCTAGCCACTGTGTCCCCTGAGAAGGATTCTCTGCTGCCCGGGCAGATGTGTATACACACCGAGGAAGGCAGCACAATCTAGAGATGAAGCTCTGAATCCAGCCTGCCTGGGTTCAAACCCCAGCCCCACCACTCCTTAGCTGTGTGACTTGGGGCAGGTTACCTGACCTCTCTGGGCCTCAGTTTGTTTGTTTTTCACCTGAAACATGGGGGCCACTGATACCAGGTGCACATTATACTGAACTCATTCACAGAGAGCGGGAGGAACAGTTCCTGGTACCCGGTAGGCACTCAAAACACCGCCATTAAGATTTTCTGAACCCCTGTGTGTTGGCAGTTGTAACTTTCCATCAGTGGAACTCTGAGCTTTCTGAAGGTAGGAAGCTCGTCGCGGGGCGCAGTGCGGGGCCCAGAGGGGTGCTCGGTTACTACTTGCTAGACATGTCCCCCTCCCACCCCCTGTCCACAGGCTGCCCAGCACTGTACTCACATTTCCTCTGTTGATGTAGACGGTGACCTGCCCCTCGTCCCTGATCTCAGAAAACATGGGGGCCCCCACCAGCAGGTCGGAGAGGCCGTCCGCGTTCAGGTCAACTGCGCATAAGGAGGAGCCGAAGTAAGAGCCCATCTGCAACCAAGTCGAGTTGCAACAAAGCGTTCAGTGTCTGCCCTCACATAGGAGGCCCTCGCTCTCCTCCAGCCCCGGACCCCTCACAGGCCCTGACGGTGGCGCTGCCCGCAAGCCAGAACGCCAAGGTGAACGGGCAAACACCCGACTTCCCTGTGTCTTGCAGCTGTGACGCGGGGCCCCCAGGCGCCAGGAGACCAGAGCTAACTGGCTCCGAGTCCCCTGTCCTGGAGCCCTGCCCAGGGGGACAACCAACGGACCCATCCCGGGAGAACGAGGCACTGTTTTTAAAAATACAAACTGCTGAAACCGGTTTGGCTCAGTGGATAGAGCGTCGGCCTGCGGACTGAAAGGTCCCAGGTTCGATTCCGGTCAAGGGCATGTACCTGGGTTGTGGGCACATCCCCAGTGGGAGATGTGCAGGAGGCAGCTGGTCGATGTTTCTCTCTCATCGATGTTTCTAACTCTCTATCTCTCTCCCTTCCTCTCTGTAAAAAATCAATAAAATATATTTTTTTAAAAAAATACAAACTGAGGTTGCAAGTATAGGTTCCAACCATCCTAAAAGCACCTCGTGATCCAGACATCTGACAAGGCCCAGCAAATAGGAATATGAAGTTTCAGGACACGAGGAGGCAGGAAACAAATGTGACATGGGAAATGGGTGACCCCCTCCCAGCCCTGTGCACAGCTAAAGGCCAGTTAGGAACTCATGGGCTGGAGTGACAGAAAACGGGAGAACAAGTGGACCATTGGATGGATGAGGGACCCAGCCAGGCTACACGAGCTCATCCTTACTCATAGCCTAATCCAGTCCCTATTACCTTAAATCGGGGTTCTTAAACCCAAACGTGAATGGGATCCAGGCAAGTGATATAACAGGTAGGAAACAAATAGCAGTGCGAGTATGCTTACAGTGGCAAGTGATGCTAGGCTTCAGTGGCTAAGGCACAAGAGGGAGTGGTGGAGACTGTGGCAAACTGGCATCCAAAGACCCAGCGACGGGAGCAGCTCCTACCCAGCTTCGGTCAACTGCTACCCTGAGGAAGGCCAACCGTCCCATTGTCCAAGAGAAGCCCAAAATAAAACAATTTATTTGAAGGGCCTATTTTTTTTTTAATGATAGCAACTAATTCCTATTAAAAACAAACAAACTTACTACACAGGACAAACAAACATTTTTGTAGGCTGTATCCTTTCCAGAGGCTACCAGCATGCAAGCTCTGATCTTTATTAGAAAGGCTACCCTTTTAAAATCCATGTTTTCAAATAAAAGGGCTCTGGTTCTATAGACACGAAGCAGCATTTCCTTCCACTGTTGCGAGAGTGTGGGCAGCTAACCCCGGGGAGTCTGACACAGGTGGAGGACACTCTAGACCCGTCCCTGCAGTGGCCCTGGGCCAAGAGGACTCCGATGCCCTCTCCCAGGCACATGCCAAGGCCACGTGCACTCAACCCACATGCCCCCCAACCCCTCACGCCCAAGAGAGGAGGCAGGGAAGGTTCCGAGGCACGGGAGACAGAGACACAGAAACCAGCCGCCAGTCGCCGACTCGGTGGCTGTGCCGATCTCCCTACCCGGACATGAGTCAAAGGACTGAGACCCAGGCAAGGCCCCAGGGAACGACTTGTCTCATTCTAATGGGCTGTTTAACTTGGCATGTTCTTCGGTGTTAACTCAGAAATCCCTGGACGTGAAGTTCCCTATCTCTGTTTTGACATAACTGATGCATCACATACTCAGTCAATTCCGTAAAACTTCAGCCTGGCAACGGGGTGCTCAGTCCTTGCTTGGAGAGCTCCCGTCAGCCTGGGGATGCGGGGACGTGGGCCTCGATTAACATCTGGACTGCACACACACTGGTGATTCCTCATGTGTCCTATGCATGAAGCATGCCCACCAATGAAGACCAGAACTGGGTTTTTTCTTTCTTTTCCTTTTTCTTTCTTTTCTCAAGGTGAAGCCAGGAGATAATACTATCTGATCAAATTCTGGCCACACGAAAGCAGAAGGGACCGGTGGTTTACTGAGTCAGACCCCTCTTGTGTGTGTGAGACTCCGCTAAAGGCATCCTTTGAGAGCCTGGGGTCATGACCTTCCCCTATGAAATGACAGAGACGTCAGATGGGCAAGAATTCCTCATATCTTCGGGAAAAAAGCGGAAGAAAATGCCTAAAGAGAATAAGGGTCTATTTCAAAATCAAAAAGAGGCGGTGGGGGTAAAGCTAGAAGACAGTACAACCGGAGGGCAGGAGGGATTGGCCGACGAAGGAGTAAGTCTGGAACGGTGCCAGGAGCGGGCAAGACGAGCCCTAAAGAAAATGACAAGCAGCGCCCACGCCCGCCTTGGTCCTGGGGACTCTTCGCCACTAACGCACAGTTATTTCTCTCTAACGCTGGGGGTGTTTGGAAACCTTTGCAGAACTGCTCACGGGCATTTTCCAGGGTCGCTGCTTTGCGGGTTGGAAATCTTAAAATAACACAGGCAGCCCAGCTCTTGGGGGAACGCAGAGCTGTTCTCAGGGGAAAATGTCACAAAGCGAGTTTGGAGATGCATTTTTTATTTTTTTTTAACTGAAAATATGATGACAATTCAATACTGAGCATGTGCCTTAAGGTTGCTAAAACTGCACAAAATGAGTAGATTTTTGTCCTCGCAATAGGATTCATCATCAGAACAATATGTAACTCATACAGCAGGTCTGACTCTGAGCAGAGACTGAACTAGGGCCAGGACACATGGCCGCCCAGGAAGGAAACAGCCTTTTTCCCCCCATTTCTCTGGGTAGTGGAAGGGAAATCACCTTCTGACAGTCTCCTGGTGTCTCCCTCCCAAGCCTCAGGTCCTGCCCTCTCCCCAGAGCTCACTAACCCCGCCTTACCTCCCAGCTGAATTCCTGTCCCCTCAGAGCTGCCAGTCATGCTAAGCAAGCCCACTGATCTAAGCCACACTAAGGAGTGGGTGGCAGATAAGCCCCTGTTTAATAATCAACAGCATCTCCAACTGGCTTACTTTCAGACTTCGGTGCAGTATGGATAGAAATTAAGATGGAAAATCTGCAGGAATTTGGATTACGGATGGTATGAGGACAAGATGACGCAGGCAAATAAACTTTGCCCAAGACTAATTTGAGGGCTATTTCTATTCCAAGGCTCTAAAAGGGAAACGGGTGATTCTTTCTGCTTTTTCTTCGTGTGACAACAGTCCCTGTGGCAACGGTGGCAGAGGGCTCAGGATGCGAGGCTGCGGGGTGGCGCTGTGCTGGTGAGAGCGGGAGCGGGAGACCCATTTGTCTGCGGGCCTCCTTGGAAAGTAATCAGGTCTGCTTGCTACCTGTACACAACTGTGCGTGATCTCTCTGGAGGTGCAGATGTGTGTGTATGAGGCAAAGACAGACAGACAGAGGGAGAGAGACAGAGAGGCCAAGAGAAACAGAGTATGCAGTCATTCGATGACAGTGTGAAATACAACCTTTTACCAAAAAAACTCTATGCTGAACTTGGCCACGTACACACTCATCTTGCTACCTGTCTCCAACAACAACCTGAATCCCATGAAACTGCAGGTTACACTCAATGCTGAGAAGGTAAAGAAAGGCACCAATAGGCAACAGAACCACCACATAAACACAGGGCCCAGAGACAGCCTTTAAACCCATTTTTCCAGCGTGTAAAATCTGACTTCCCCATGATGACATCTCTCAAACAACACAAACATACATATCAAGAATCTTACCTTTTACCTGATGCCTGAAAAATCTAATTAAGGTGCCTGATCTTCGGTCAGCTCGAAAATATAAACTATGAAATGGAAAAAAGAAAAT